>NC_029775.3:75449392-75474726 GCF_000817695.3 Arachis duranensis
AAAGTCTAGAGGGCTACCAATTTTGTTAAAATTTGGCCGGATTTAACTATAAAAGTAGGTAAACAATGATTATTTTGAACAATATGAACAACCACCAATTAAATAAAAATACAATTACACTTTTAAATTAATCATTTAAATTTTAATATTAAAATAACTATCCGTACGCCTAATGAAATAAACATCTGATATATCTATTGTTTATATTGTTTAAAATTTTTATTATTTACCTATACTTTTCCAAAATAAAATGAGTAATCTCGTATCATTGGATGTAATCTCTCACCGTTAAACACACTTATAATGACTAATTGATGGCTATATATCACAATTTCTGCTGCCCCTAACGCTCCTCTATATATATTATACTTTGTGCTTTTTTGGCATATTTTTAATAATAAAAACAAAAATATTAAAAAATTAATTTTTTTTAAAAAGTTATAATTTATATATTTTTTTAAAGGACAAGTACGAGGAGCTAATAGAATAGGAAGTATTAGAGATATAACCATTAGTGTTACCTATTTTCATTAGCTGAAGCTTTTGGGATGAGTGGTATCATGATATGGTATTAGAACTCTAGATCCGAAAAATCAAGAGTTCGATCCTTGGTGACCTAGTATTCTGGATGATTATTCTAGATAGTATGAATGATGTTCATTTTGTAACTCAATAGTCCATTGGCTCCCTAGCAAGACTCTTTTTTAAATTCTTTAAAAAAAATTTCCTTTTACATAATAAATAAAAAAATCTTTTTTTCATTGAAAAAAGATTTTTTTTTAATTTTTTAGTATATTTGACAAATTTTTAGTAATAAAAGTAAAAGTATTAAAAAAATAAAAAATATCTTTTTTGAGAAATTTTAATTTACATCTTTTTTCTTAAAAAAAATATTTTTTATGTAATAAATAAACAAAAAAATACTTATATATTGATAAATAAAAAAATCTTTTTACATAAAATATCCAAATATAAAATTATTCTTACTTTTTCATAAAACTTTTTAAAAAAAGATAATTCAAAAAAATTTTTTTTAAAAAACTTACTCAAACAAATTTATAATTGATAAATAAAAAAAAATTTATATAAAATATTTAAACGTAAAATTATTTTTATTTTTATAAAAAATATTTTAAAAATATCATTTAAAAAAATCTTTTTCGAAAATAACACTAAAAAAAATCCTGTATAATAAAATGGACTCGCAATTGTAAGGTGAAACTCCGAAATAGTCCCTGGTGCTTCTTTAATTTGACAAATTAATCCCTTAAAAGTTAAAAATAATAGATAGCGGTTCCTCTTAATTCATGTTCCTATACATATTTTCTGACTTTCTAGGTAAAGAATGAAAACTTTTTGGCTTTTTATGATTATCAAATCAATAGACATATTTAACTTTATTTTGTTTAAAAATAGGATAATAATTAAAATAGCTAAAAAAAATAAAGAAGGGAGTGGAATCGTCATTTACGGTGGTGATGGGATATATGAACTTATTAATCAATTATAAAATTTAAAAATTAATTTTTAATCAATTATAAAAATAAAAACTAATTTTAAAAAACAATAACTGATTTTTGAATAGAAAAACTTACTTTTGAAAAAACAAAACCAATTTTTGGATAATAAATCGGTTTTTGGACCAAAAAAATCAGTTTTCTAAACAATAATAATTTTTTAATGAATTTTTAATTTAAAAAATTGAAATTAAAATTTTTTAATTTAGTTTTAGTTTTGGTTAATTGGTTAAAAATTGATTTTTGAAATTTAATTTTGATTAACTAATTTTAAAAAATATAGATATTATTTTTAAAATTATTTTATTAAATTAATTAACTAAAATATTATTATAATTTTTTAAGTGGTTAATCACATTGTGGTTTTTAAATATACATACTTAATATACACGACATCTTCTCTCATTATGCTTTGGTTATATAAATGTTGTTTTAAATTTACATCTAAACTAATTTAGTGAATTTTAAATTTGACGCTTTAGTTTTTAATAAACTTTTATTATTTTTAAAATTTTCAAAAATTATTCATCTTAGATATATTAGCTTTTCTATTATTTTTAATAAATTTTTTAATTTATATATTGACTAAAGTAATGTAAAACCATTTCATGTCCATAAGATTTAATATTATTTCGATCTTCATTGGATGCTAAATAAAAATGGGTGAGTTATAGGGCAAATTTTTTTTGTTATGGAAGTAAAAGTGGTGATATACTTTAATATGGTAATTTTTGGTGTTTTTTAAAATTGTGGAAGTACACAAATCGTTGACACCGATTTCTATACTTAAAATTTTTTAATTTTTTTTAACACAAATCCCTGGCACCGATTTGTGTACCAACACAAATCCCTGGCACCGATTTGTGTACCTCTCACAAATCCCTGGCACCGATTTCTACTTCTCTAGTTAAACGATCCCACATTTAAGTATAACACTCCAATAATCCACATTTAAGAAAAACACCACTATCACTCCAATATTAAAAATAAAAAATTCGAGTTATAGTGTACAGATGTGTAAATAAAGATATTTTGTTAGATTCAATTAGTTGTTGACATCTGTTATGTTGTCTATGAACAGGGAGCAGCTTTTCAGAATTGGCAGAGGTTGATGTAGTATCTCTTATGGCTGGCTTGCAACTTTTCTACTTTAGCCGATGGTAAGAACCGAGAAAGTGGTTGTTTTTTTTTTGTCATGATGAGTGGTAACATATACACCTCATAAATTGGGCTACTATGAATTCATATTATACAGGAATTGGTTTAGACATGGGACTTTATTAGAATTTTTAGATAAGTAAATTTGTTTAACCAATAAATACGATAAATAAGCATGAGCACACAAATGGATGACATGTTACTGGATATAAATCAATTATGTGTTTGTGTTAGTGTTAATTGTTTTGAGGAGTTTTTATTTTTAACGTGGAAGTATATTTAGTGAATAGTGGGTGAAAATAAATTTTTTGTTAATGTAATTGAATATGGGTGGATGTATGGTTAATATTTGGTAATATATATATTTTTTTGTATTTGTTTCAGTATGATGATAAATTTATATGTATAAATTTATATGTACCGATACGTTTAAAATATTGACAAATAACAATAAATCATATGAAATTTATTTTTCGCATCAGTATCTAATTTTTTTTTAAAAAAAATATATATTATATCACTATTTTTAGTAAAATATTTTTATAATTTAATAAAAATAAAAATATTTTTTTATTTAATTTTTTAAAAGACTTAAATATTTTTTTATATATTAGACAAAAATTATTTTTAGATAATTTTATAGTTTCAAAATTTAAATAACAAAAACAAAAACACATTTAATTATTTATCCTTGTTAAAAGAAATTATTTCAATTTTATTGACATTTTCGATGAACCCTAATCAATCATTTATACCAAAAAAGAAATAAACAAATCTAAAAAATACTAAAAAAAATCACTTGTTTTTTGTTTTTCTGGGTTTCTCACCCAACTTTTATGTCTCTTCTTTGTGTTAGTATCTCCCTCTTTTTTCTTCACACTCGTCTCTTTATATCCAGCAAAGAAGAATATATATTTAAAAATAATTAGATGCTGATGTAGAAAATAAATTCCACATGACCTATTGTTATTTGTCCATATTTTAAACGTATAGATACATATGAACTTATCATCGTACCGTAACAAACACCATATTTTTTTAGATACCATCAAATTAAATTAAACATATGACCATTTAATACCATATCATTAGTAAATAAATTATATTTAAACCCAACAATTTATATCTTTCTATATTTTTACCCAAATATTTAATTAAATATAAAAATATATCATATATTAATTATTTCATAATGAAATGTCCTTCTAATTAACTAAAAAATTACTAAAATATTCCTGAGTAATATTGCAAACAAATTAAAGAGGCCTGCTATATATACAAATCTTTTTTATATACAAGTTCATACAAGTTAATTCTAACTCAACAAAATTCACGCGCGTGAAATTACGTCGTTCTTTTTCATGTTTTTTCTTCTTCTTCTCTTCCTTCTTCTTATTATTGCAGTTTTTGCTGCATTTTTTTCTTCCTTCTCTTTCTATTGATTTTGTAACAGTATGTATTTTTTATTTGATTTTTATATGTATTTTTTGTTTGATTTTTTTTCCAAAAAAAATTATGAGAAAATTAAATAAGATGAAGAAGTAGCAGCAGAAGATGAGAAGGAGAAAGAGGAAGAGTTTTGAATTATGCATAACTTATTAGAATAAAAATACACCGAAACGAGAATGGAACAGATTCATCACAATAATAATTCAGATTCAAAACTTCTACACCGAAATTTTGCTATAAATGCATAAAAATATTTTCTTTAATGCATTTTTTTCTTTTTTTTCTTTATTTCTTTCTTTCTTTTAGTTAAATGAATATAAGTTCATCATTTTCCAAGTAATTTTGTATCATTATGTGTTTCTTCTTCTTCTTTGTTTGATTTTTTTATTTTCATTCTTGTTAAGAGAGTAAAACAAGAAGAAACTTGAGAAGGTAAAACAAGAAAGAAAAGATGAATAAGTAAAAAAAGATGATGATGATGATGGTGAAAAAGAAGAAGAAGCAACAAATGAAGATAAGGAGGAGGAAGAGAAAGAGTTTTGAATTATGCAAAACTTATCAGAATAGAAATACATAAAACAAATTTCACTGTACACCGAAAGATTTCTAAATACATCAAAAGGTTTCCAAAATACACCGAAACCAGAATGAAACAGATTCATCACAATAATAATTCAGATTCAGAACTCCTACACCAAAATTTTGCTACAAATGCACAATCTCTAGTTAAATATGGTTGATTTATTATTATTATTATTATTATTATTATTATTCCACCGTATTAGTATTTATATTTAGTTTATGTTGGAAGGCTTTATTTTTTTGTTGGGGAATAAGATCACATACTTCGACTCTTTAGTTTAATATTGATTTTTTTTTTGGTCACGGTGGTTTAATATTAATTTTCATTTGATACTATTATAGTAAACAAATATACTTTTATGGACCTTGTATATAATATAATAACAATAATATAATAGAAAGTTCCAAAAATCAAACCAGTTTTCTCAGAAAAAAAGCCCATCGATAATTATCCAAAGCTTATTATAGCTCAGCTGTTTGTGCAGCTCCCTCCAGCGTGTGGTCTGTCAAGCTGCTCCCTCAAAAGAGATAAGAAGTCCACATGTCACAAAGTAATTCAATGAATGAAAATATCTGTATATCTGTATCAATTTAAAACTGTACAGTATAACGACCCATAAAAATGTGGTTATTTTATACTAATTCAATGTAGTAAAAGAGTGACAGCTCATCGAATCGAATTATCACTTGAAAGAGACTCAGAGATTATTATAATGTCTAAAGTTAAATTTAAAATACTTCAGTCTTATAATTAAGATTTAAGGACTAAATTAATAAAAATGATAAATCTAAAAAACTACTATAAGAGTTAGTCGATTTTTTTCTGTACTCAAAATATATATTAAGTGTATTCTATATTTTATTTGACAAAAAAAAAAAAGTAAAGAGTGAGTATGATAAATTTTTAATTTCTATTTAAAAGAACAAAAAATAAAAGAAAGGAAACAAAATTCATGAGATTTTTTTATGAAGAATATAATTGAGTTCAGGATAAAGTTTTTTATTAGATTTATAAAGAATATGTATTTATATTGTATATAACAATTTTTTTATGAATTTTTTTTACTAAATCAAATAATATGACTACACTTAAATTTTACTCTTCATCGTCACATCAATTAATTATTAATTATGCTATGTTATTGATATATTTTGTAAAAAAATATTATATTATTACAAAAAATTTTTATTAAAGATTTAATTATTTTATTATGACAAATTTTATTATTTTAATAACTAATAATATATAAATCAATATATATATATATATATAAGTATATACAAATAGGTAATAATTAATAATAAGAGTTAATTTTTAGTTTACATAGAATATTTTTGAACAAATTTTTTATATTTTATTTAAAAAAATTGAGAATAAAAGAAGAAGATAGAATAGATAAAATAAATTCGATGCTAAATATGTTATAAGTGTCAAGAGAGAAGTAAAGGAAAAAGTTTGTTAACCCACGAAAAAGCGACAATAAGTAATGTGAATGACCTTCAAAGTCCGTCACGTGTCAAACCAAGAGGTCGGCCCAAGAACAGACTTGGATTAAACCTGGAAAAAAAAATCTCAAATGCCTTGAAGAAAAAGAAAAAGACAGCTCCAAGCGAGGTAAAATTGACTTACTTTTGATTAGTTAAAAATTTAATTGTTCATTTTGCTAATATACAATTAATTATGTCTTTTGTAGTTGAACCTTTTAGACTCCGGATCATCGATTCAGTCAAGCTCCACTCTTTACAATGCGCCAAATATGAATTATCCAAGAGAGGATTGTACAAGTTTTAGTTTTTATTAATGTAAATTTTTGTTCACTCGTGAACAAATTTCGGTTCACTATAGTTATAGGCAGGTTAATTTCTGAATGTTGTTAGTCTTTAATGAACAGTCACTTTTTTGCTAAATTCTATATTGATATATGCAGTTTTTCGATTCGTCTAGTGTATTGATATATGCAATTTTTTGATTCGTTTACTGTTCTTAGTCTGGGGTTAATTTTAGGGTTTAAGGTTCAGGGTTTAGGGTTAGGGGTTAGGGTTTTAGGGTTTAGGATTCAGAGTTTAGGATTTTAGTGTTTAGGGTTTAGGGTTTAGGGTTCAAGGTTTAGGGTTTAAAGTTCAGAGTTCAGTGTTTAGGATTTAGGGTTTAGGGTTTAGGATTTAAGGTTTAGGGTTCATAGTTCAGGGTTCAGGATTTAGGGTTTAGGATTTAGGAATTTTGGGTTTAGGGTTTTAGGGTTTAGGTTTTTAGGGTTTAGACTTTAGTGTTTAGGGTTCACGATTTAGGGTTTTAGGTTTAGGGTTTAGCTTACCGAATTTCTGTACAGTGTGTTTGCAAACTTTTGGTTTGCCCACTGTATTAATTTTGGTTCATTGTGTTTGTTTGGTGTTCGTAATGTATTGGTAAATAAAGTGATTACAATCAATGAGAACCTGGAATAAAACAGCAGCCAGATAGTTCCAAGAGATATATAAATTAACATCTCATATGAGTAATCCATTTTGAATGAAATATAAATATTAACATTAACATTTATATTAATATTGACATATATACATTTGAAGTAAGCATTTTTTTTCTTTTTAAACATTTTAAACAAAATATTGTTGATTACAACTAGTCAATTATAGTATATGCTATTTACTATATAAATCCCTAAATGTGAATTTACAATAAAGGCTGGAGAGCATCAGATGGCTTCGGAAGTCTTATTGCTTAAGATTCCCAAATCACTTGGTCTCTGATTTTGTTCATTTCATGCAACAGAATGTGCGGACCATATTGGTACCTGAAACTATCAATATCTCCCTACATTTCAATTGAAAGGAATTAGTTACATAAGAAATGAACCCAACTGAAATAAGAGCAATATCATTCAAAACCCTAATTATACTATAAAAATGCAATGACAATAACCCTAAACCCTGAACACATTAAATATCAATTAAATCAAAATCACATTAAATAACAAGAAATTTCATTCAAAGCCTTAGTTATACTGTAAAAATGCAATCACAGTAACCCTAAACCCTGAACAAATTAGAAGGAGGCCACCAAATCGAAAAACATTCACCTGGTGAATCAAAATTATAAAAGCCACCGAACCGAACATTGTTTATGTGGTGAATAAATGGAGATCAAATTTCAATCAACAAGAATAGTATTTTTGCATGGAAAAGTACTATTGAATAGAGTAACAACAAACTTCAAATCCCTAGTTACACTATCAAATAAGAAAAGAAAGAAGTTTATTAATATAGAAAGTACTTACTTGTATCCAAGCTTTATATTTATATCTCTTCCCGCTTTTGATTTTTTGTGGTCAATTGTTTCGAGCTATCTCATCACGTATATTCCACAATCATAGCTAAGAAAAAATTAAGTATAATACGATCAATAGTATATAAAATAAAACACATTAAAAATAACACCATAGAAAAAAAAAATTCTTATTTTGTATGTTGACCATTTAATTGGATATACTCTGTTTCCTCTTCCAATCCATCCTCCATTAAGGGTTCTGCCCCATCATACCCCTCATCTGGAAAATTATTAAACCCTAAAAGAGACAAAAAAAAGGTAAATAAAGAGAACCAACAACAGTGAACCGAACTCCTCGCATATACAAAATAATTTGAATAATTTACAACAAAATAACTTACCACAAATTTATTCAGTTGCACTCTTGATTCAGGTATATATTTTTTTGGCTTATTGATAGGGTCAAGGACATAATTTTCTTTTGTTGACATCAGCAATCCACAACCACCAATGTCCTCCATTGCAAATTAGGACAAATAGCTGAAGTTTTAAAAAATTATAGAATATTTCAGTCGAAACAATAGCAAACAAGAGATTTATCAAAGAATTTATAGAAATTACAACTTACAAATGGATGCGATCCAAGTTTTCTTTTGTCAAGAAACTGGCGGTGGTGGGCATACTGCTCAATATCAAACTTGTAAGCCTTGTTTGTCCTCTTATCAATGTACTCCACGCCACATGTTCCCAACATAAAATTATGCAAAATGAACATCAGTTAAATCAGATTTTCACAGAACCAAACACAAATCATATACTGAAGGGTAAAGTACTAAATTGGTCCCCTAGGTTTTGGCGTAATTCTGTTTTGGTCCTTAAGGTTTAAAGTGTTCTATTTGAATCCAAAAAAAGTTTCATTTAGCATCAATTTAGTTCCACAGCGAGATCAAAATTAAATAATTAACAAAATGTCCTATATAACAACAGTACAAGAACAAAATCAATAATTTAGAGAACAAGTACAAGCACTAGAGGCATAAAATTAACCATTGATACATCAATACATTTATTTATTATTTTTTTATAATATAAACAAAATATTTTCTATAAAACTAAAGAAAATAATAAATAAATGTATTGATGCATCAATGGTTGATTTTGTGCCTCTGGAGCTTGTACTTATTCTCCAGATTATCAATTTTGTTCTTGAATTGTTGTTATGTAGGACATTTTGTTAATTATTTAATTTTGACCTCACTGTGGGACTAAATTGATGCTAAATGAAACTTTTTTGGATTCAAATAGAACACTTTAAACCTTAAGGACTAAAACAGAATTACCCCAAACCTAGAGGACCAATTTAATACTTTACCCTATACTGAATAAAACATGAAAAATATTCAATCATCAAGAGAAAAGTTTTGTTCATGCAAAAGAACTCAACAGAACAGAAATCAGTAGTGAATAAGAAATTTAGCTTACCACAATATCCAGGGCAATGTATATTTGTTCTTCATACCGCCGAACTTTTATTTCGTTGAGAATCATGCTGTGTATACTAACTACCTACAGGATGAAAATTTATGAGATATACTATATATGAGTGTTTAAAAAAATCATTAACGTTAACGTAATTGGCAAAGGATTTACCGTGGCATGCACTTGTTCTTCGGGCATTAGAGACATGAAATATTCTTAATTCCTCGTATAGTGCCTCATGTTTTAAGACAAATACTGGTTTGTATTCGTTGCTACCATCTTTTGTTTGTTTCACATGTGTCATCCAATAATAACACTTTTCAATCAACTCATTTGTGATTTTTGTCTTTTTCTCCGGGATTTTGTAAACTTTAGAAGCTGGTAAGGTTGGTTCTGAAGATGTTGCTTCAGAAAACTTTAACGCTGCTGTCACTCCAGCATCTACCACCGCCTCTTCTAGGATTTTAAGCTGTGAAACAGTCAGTTGAGAGGGCTGACTTGGTTGAGATGCTGGTGGACTTATACCAAGGTTAAAGGAAGGCCTTTCATCTTCCCTTTCTCTAGGTTGAGCAGCACTGCAAATGATAGATACTTAAAAAATATATTAAATAAAAATGATATTTAATCATTATAGTGAACCAAAATCCAAACAAATAGTAAACCTAAATCCAAACTTACAGTGAATCGAAATGATATTAAACAAAAATGATATTAAAGAAATGCAAGTAACATACCTATCAAATGATAACAAGATTAGAGTTTCTTGTTTTGATTGTCGTGCCACCGAAGGTTGTTGGGATTGTTCATCATCAGAAACTTCATAGACATCCTCATCTTTGAAAAACTCTTCAATAACAAAACTTGTAAGAGACCCTGTAACACCTTGCTTTTTGGTTTCTGGAGGGCAGATATAAGAAACAAAAGAAAGTCCAAAGATAAAAAGACATTGAATTCATTTTTGGTTTCAACTGAACCATAATTAAACCATGTATGAGCAGTAAACATTATCGGTATTTATATAAGCAGTAAAACTTACACATCAACAGGTGCTTCTTGTTTGGATTGCTGCGCTATTGGTTCTTCACAGGGCTGTTGTTTCTGTTCTAGAGGTTTGCTGCATTAAACAGTAAACATTTCTATAATTATCCCAAACTATTATCATATTTTACAATGATATTTAACAGAAATGACATTAATCATTATAGTGAACCGAAATCCAAACCTATAGTGAACCTAAATCCAAACTTACAGTGAACCGAAATTATATTAAACAAAAGTGATATTAAAGAATTTTATGCTTACACATTAACAAGTGCTTCTTGTTCTGAATGTTGTGGCAACGGAGATTCTTGGGATTGTTGCTGTTGTTCTTTGGCAAGGCTGTTGCATTAAATAGAAAACAGTTTGATAACAACCATTAAAATTAATAAAAAGAATTTTCATGTGAAACTTACTCTATATTAGAAACTTCATAGACATAGTCATCTTTGATTAATTCTTCAATTACAGAACTTGTAAGAGACACTGTAACACCCTGCTTTTCAGGTTTTGGAGGGCAGCTGTAATAAACAGAAGAGAGTCCAAAGACAAGAACACATTGAATTCATTTCTGGTTCAACTGAACCATAATTAAACCATGTGTAAACCGTAAACATTGAACAATATTCATGTGGTGAATAAATATTTATTAACTTACTCATTATTAGAAGTTTGTTGTGTTTCATTTTGTGGAGGGACATAGATGAAGTCATCTCTGATCAACTCTTCCTGAACAGAACTTGGAAGAGACAATGCAAGAGGATGTCTAAGGAATGTAAACAAGGATAAAGTTAATGTTGAATAACTAGAATTTGTTTTGAAAAATAGAAATTTGCAAATTAAAAAACTCACACTTCCAAAGGTTGAAAAGGAGTTTGTTGTCGAAACTCAACAATATGTAGCTTAGAATCAGGTGTAGCTCTAGTGATATTTAAACACATTTTCCTTGTGATTAATGAAACAAAAATTATTACCTAAATCTAAAAGAGTAATATAAATATTTTTAACTTACACTGGTGGAGTTTTAAAAGTATTTCTTAGGAAGATTTTCTTTTTTCTAAAATATTTTACAGTTCTTTCCGGGGTTGTTTTCCCAAAAAAAAAAGATAACAAATTAAAATTAGAATCCAAGATTAAAAATAAAGGTCTAGAAACACATTAAATTCATTTTTGGCAACCACCGAACCGAAAGTACAATATACAGTGAACTAATTTACCTGGTATTGCTCACGGCATTTACAGAAGGTGTAGAGCTTCCTTGAGTCTGTAAGATTTGCTCGCTATCCAGATTTACAGTCGGCACTCTAAGAAAGATAAATAAATATTAGTAATTGAATTTAGAGGAATTAGAAAAGGTTGTAGCAAAAGTAAGCAAAGAAAGAAAAAGAATTCGAGAATAATAAATTGAATCTTACGTCTGAGAGAATTCATTTTGTGACTTTGGAGAGTCAAACTGATCCGGACCAATGTTTGTTGACTGAGATCCATCATTTCTTTTCTTTGATACTTTTTCTCTTATCATTTCCAATGCTCATTTTTTTATGAGCGGAAATTGTTCGTGTCGGTTTAGAATTTCACAAATGAAGTCTCGTTGCAAGTATAGATCTAAACCAACAAATAACTCCTCTATCAAAAGTTTGTTTGTCACAAAAACAAACCCCAATAAAAATAATCGAAGTATTTAAACCTCAGGTCATCTCTCAAGGAATTGCAGGGTAGTGTTCTTGTTATTGGCTATGAAGTATATTTTGGGATTTTTGAATAAGAGACAAGAAATGTAAAGTGCAAAAGGAATAAACTAATAACTATGAAAGCTCTTGGCAAGTTATGAGAACTAAAAGTCCTATCCTTGTTATCCTTATTAATTGTGACAAGAATTGTCCATTGCTCCACTTAGTTAACCTCTAACTATGAAGGAAAGTCAAGTGGATATCAACTTGGGATCACAAGTCCTAGCCAAATCATAATGAAATACTAGCTTTAGTGACATTCAAATTGACTAGCAACTTCCAATTATCAATAACAAGAGAGTTTGATTACTCAAGAGTCACCAATTACTCAACACAAGCCATGAGGAGAAAAATCTACTCTACAATCCTTCCAAGCATTTTGTCAAACACTTGGAAGGCATAAAAAAAAAGCAGGATAAAATCACAAGAAATATAAAATCTAACACTACTAAATGCAAGAAAATAACAATAACAAAGCAATTAAACAATAAGAGAAATCAAATATAAATTGCATTAAAGAAAAATAGAAGAAACAAGAGTGCATCAACAACAAAGTAAACAAATACAAAGAGTAAAATACTACATTAGGAAAGCAAAGGTAAAGGAACAAGAATTTAGAAAGGAAAAGTAAATCAAAGCATGAATTAAACCTAGATCTAAGAAATTCTAATCTACATCTAACCTAATTCTAGAGAGAAGAGAGAGTTTCTCTCTCTAGAAACTAACTAAAGCATGATGAAAACTCAACTATGTGTTCCCTCTCATCCCCTCTTGATTCTACATGTAAGGGCCTCAGAAATGAGTTGGATCTGGGCCTGGGAAGCTCAGAAATTGCCCCCAACATTTTCACTTTAATGATGTCACGTGTGAGCACTGACGCGTACACGTGGGTCACGCGTACGCGTCGCTTAGCAATTCGCTTTCCACGCGTGTGCGTCATGTCACGCGTACTCGTCGCTTTACGACTTCATATTCCATGCGTGCGCATCGATGAATGCACCCCAAATCCTTGATTTTCCATGAGTTCTCCACTTTGCATGCTTTTCTCTTCACTCCTTTGATCCATTCCTAGCCTTTTCAACCTGAATTCACTAACAAACACATCAAGGTATCTAGTGGAATCAAAGGTGGATTACAATTAGCAATTAAGGGTCCAAAAAGCATGTTTTCACTTTCAAGCACAAATTAGGAGACAATCATGAAACCATACCATTTCATTGAATAAATGTGAGAAAAATTGATGAAATCTCCTAAATTAAGCACAAGATAAACCCTAAAAATGAGGTTTATCAACCTCCCCACACTTAAACCAAGCATGTCCTCATGCTAGAATCAAGAAAGAAACAAAGGGTATCAACATTTATTCAATGTAAACTAATTAAATGCAACCTATTTTTATGCAACTAACCAAATGAATGCAACTACTTAGTCAAAATAAATCAATTTCCAAGAGAACATATATAAGCATAAGGCTAAGGTAATAGCAATCAAATCAAATCCACAATTGAATTGAGTTATTAAATATTTTTACAAACTTGAAAGAAAAGTGATGATTCTAGGTGGGAACATGTAATTGAGCAATTGAACCCTCACCGGATGTGTATCTGCTCTAGTCACTCATGTGTATCGGGTTGATTCACTCTATTCTCCCCTAATAATGCTTTTCAAGATTTATTTTTCATCTAACAATCAACAATTATTTTATGCATGCATACAAATATCATGAGGTCTTTCCATAAGATTGTAATGGGGCTAGGGTCAAGGTAGGATGCATATGGTCAAGTGAGCTTGAGATTTGAATCTTTGATTAACTTACGCTTCCCACCTAACCTATGACAACCTATACAAATCCAAAGCTAACCTAACTACCCATTTTTCACTTTTTCACATACTCATGCATTCTCTTTTTGATCACCACACATATGCATTGATTTTTATTGAACTTTACTTTAGGGCATTTTGTCCCCTTTTATTGCTTTCTTTTTCTTTTTTTCTTTTTCTTTTTTTCTTTTGTTTTTCTCTTTTTTTCTTTTTCTTTTTAATGTAATTATATACAAAGGTATCAATGCATATGGTTTAAATATTTAATTAATACACGAGTATGTACCCAATTCTCAATATTTTCAACAAAATACAAAAACATCCTTTTACCTTAACCAATGTCCCAAATTTTCTCACACTTGAATGATACACACTCACTAGCCTAAGATAATCAAAGATCCAAATTAAGGACATTTATTTTTTTCGCTTTAAGGCTTGTAATGTGCTAAATTAAGAACAAAGTGGGTTAATCGTAGGCTCAAAGTTGGCTAACAAAGGTTGATAAAAGGTAAGGCTATTTGGAAAAGTGAGCTTAATGAAACAATGGCCTCAATCATATAAATGCATGTATACAAGGAATAATGGATATATAGAATCAAACAAATCAAAGATTACAATCATAGGCAGAGAATAATGCACACAAGAAGGAAGATAAGTGGTTATAAGATGTAACCACGCAATTAGGCTCAAATCTCACAAGCTTGTGTTCTCAGCTCAAAACATGATCCACAATATATAGTTCAAGCAAGTTCAATGAAAAATTTTCACTCAAATCAATTGGGATGTCAATGCCCTATTAAGAATGTTTTTCTTGGAAAACTTCATTATTTTGACTAAGCTTATTATATATGTGTATTGGTGCGCGAAATTGTGAACAATACTTTTCACAACTCTCATAATCCCCGGTCATGAACCCCAAAAACTTGGTGTTCAATACCATGGCATTACACAACTTCGCACAACTAACCAGCAAGTGCACTGGGTCGTCCAAGTAATAAACCTTACGCGAGTAAGGGTCGATCCCACAGAGATTGTTGGTATGAAGCAAGCTATGGTCATCTTGTAAATCTTAGTCAGGCAAACTCAAATAGATATGGTGATGAACGCATAAAAACATAAAGATAAAGATAGAGGTACTTATGTAATTCATTGGTAGGAACTTCAGATAAGCGCATGAAGATGCCTTCCCTTCCGTCTCTCTGCTTTCCTACTGTCTTCATCCAATCCTTCTTACTCCTTTCCATGGCAAGCTTATGCAAGGGTTTCACCGTTGTCAGTGGCTACTTTTCGAAAAATGATTCCCTACAATATTTTAATAGTAAAAATCAGTCAAAAATGGTCAGTTTATTTTTCTGGACACCAATGAATTGAAAATAAGCAGTAAGTGGAAAATGTATTACCTCCGTTGGTTATACCAAGGGAAGCTGCTACTTTTCGAGGAGTTATATATATTTTTTCCTGGAGAGTTTTCTGGCATCCTTTCTCTTCATCAAACCAATCAAGCAATTCTTTCAACAGTGTATTAGAGACATTTATTTCTGGACATTTACCAGGGCACCAAATCCCATTTCTTCCACAATATCTTTCTTTTCTTGACTCATTTTCCTGTACACTGTTGATATTGCCTTTGTTTGCATCTGCAATAATGAGTTTTCTGCAAGTTTTAAAACAGAATATGAGGATATGTTTATAATACAAAATAGATATTATTCGAATAAAAGCAGATAAATATATTTAATTTACTTACGTTATAATGTGCCTTTTCCTTCATTGTTGCCATTTTCTTGTTGTGTTTTGCTGTAATAAAAAATTTTGGTCAATACTTCATTGAATACATCATCAAGCACAAGCATGTATATCTTAATCAAGTCAATTAAAATGGCACAACCCACCGAACCAAAAACCATTCATGCACAGAACCAAAATCACAAAGGCCACCAAACCGAAAAATGTTCATGTGGTTAATAAATGATGATCAACTTTAAATCAACAAGAATAATATTCCTCCATGCAAAAGAAGTATTGAAGATAGTAACAATCAATTTCAAAGCTCTAGTTAAACTATCCACACAAATAAGAACAAGCACGTATATCTTAATCAAATCAACATCTTCCAAAAGAAAAGTTTTTAAAATTTTATGAATTAGGGGTTCTTTCAAAATAAATTTTGCAAATTGGCTTCTTTAAACACTCTTACTGAAACTTGATATCATTCTTTAAGTATCAAGGTTAACTACCATTTGTGCTGAAATCTATCCAATATAATGAGACAATTTTACAGTAGTATGGCTTATCAAAGTGAAAGAGTTGTCTCTAAACAAAACTCATTTTACATCAAGTCTAACTCATACTAAAAAAATTTGTAGAAAGGGAGATATTGTCTTGTTCTGTTTTGTAATGAAAAATTTTGGTCAATACTTCATTCAATACATCAACAAGTACAAGCATGTATATCTTAATCAAGTCAATTAAAATGCCACAAGCCACCGAACTAAAATTCATTCATGCACAGAACCAAAATCACAAAGGCCATCGAACTGAAACTCATTCATGCATAGAACCAAAATTACAAAGGCCACCGAACCAAAAACCGTTCATGTGGTTAATAAATAATGATCAACTTTCAATTAACAAGAATAGTATTCTTCCATGCAAAAGTACTCAAGATAGTAACAACCGATTTCAAAGCTCTAGTTAAACTATCCACACCAATAAGAACAAGCACGTATATCTTAAAGCCCTAGTTACACTATCCACTAAATTGAACGAAAATAATAACAAATTTCATTCCAAACCATAGTTATACTATAAAAATCATTCAAAATAGTTTCATCTACTAAACGAAGCAAATCAATCCAGTAAAACTAAAAATGCAACTAGGAGAAATGCGACATTGCAAGATTTTAAATGAACAGTAGTTTTCTCATACCTTTCGTAGTCTTTGTTGCTGTTTTTGTTTATTTCTGGTTGTTGCTTGCGAAATCTTCTTCCGATTCCTTTCCGGTAGTGGTTTTCGCAGAGAATGTGATTGAAGTTTGAGTGATTTTGAGGAGATTCGAAGAAAATGAGTATTTTTGTGTCTTGGTTTCTTGTTGAAAATGTAACATTTTTTCATAATGAAGTGCGAATGGAAAAAGAGGGTTATTTTTTGTCTGGCGCGTGTTGTCACTCACCATTTAATGCGCCTGATTTTATTTAGGTTTGAGCCAACTTGGTTATATGGTTATATGGATGTCTAGCAGCCCTGATACATTTATATGATCTTTTAATTTATGCCATTATGTTATTAATATTCCTTTTGAGTCAATAGTACATACCTTTTTATAAGTTTTGTTCAATTATCTAATATGCCCTATTTTATTATGAGCAATTATATAATCCTTTAATTTATGCCATTATGTTATTATATTCCTTTTGAATCAAGAGTACCTATCCTTTTATAAGCTTTGTTCAAATTATTTAAATTCCTTATTTTATGTACTTCAATATGATCTTTCAATTTAGGCCATTAGATTACTAATATCTCTTTAATTAGAGAGTACATGCATATATTGTGCCATATAACTAGGGTCTCATTATTTCACATGTCCCTCTTATCATCATATTTGTCCACCTTCTTGCATGATTTTCTTTTTGAATATGCCTAAACAACTCTTTTTGTAAATTGAACTGAAGGAGTGATCTTTTGGTAATGGAAGGTGACCCCCAAAGACAAGATATCAATATGATCCCTTAGTAAGGGAGGGTGATCGATCGAGATGATTCTTTGGTAAGGGAAGGTGATCGCCAAAACGTTCGGAATAAGAACCTTCGATAAGGGAAGGGGACTCCCATTTTTATACCAGTTTGAGCTCAATACCTTCCATAAAAGTTACAAGTTAAGAAAGGAGAAGTATAAAGGAAAGTTTGATTATAATTATATTTTACAGTTATTTTCTTAAGTTATGATATATTGATGTTTCATAAGTTATTATCCTTTCTATTTGACTTGCCTATGTCAACATTACATGCTTTTTTTATGCCTATTAAATTTTACGTTTTACAAGAAAGGTTCATAATACATGCCATGCCATATGATTTTTAAATCCCGCATGTCGGCTGGGGATAGATATGCACTCCTACTGAAACTTTTTAAGTTCTCATCCCTTCTTTTTCCCATACTATCTCCAGAGGAACATGGCACAGCGGATAGAGACGACACAGTGCCTTCTGGGGGTAACTTCTAAGTATGACCCCTCAAAGCACGCGTGGGTAGTTACAACCACTACTATCGTGCTCCAAACTATCTACTTAGGTCGAGATTTCATAGAAAGAGACCCTCAACTGCCTATCGTAACCTTCCTAGATACGAACATTTCAGCACTAAAAAGCACGGTTACCTGAAGTGGTATATCTCGAATCAGATTCCGAGACAAAGAAAGAAGAGTCCGACAGCTCTAGCCAGGATGAGGACCCAAAGGAGGAGTTGACCCCTTGCGGAAGTCCAAATGTGGAGTACGTTCCCTATTTTCCCACTTCGACATCCCGTCGGATCTTAGTTCACCCCACACAATGGAACCGGATCTTCATTGTACGGAAAAGTGTTAAAATAGGACTACTAGTACTTTGATTTATGAAAGACTGAAGGGTCCTGACTAAGGATAGGATATGACATAAGGACGGGAGTCTCTTCGATGAAATTAGTTAGGATGCGTCGGATTTTTCGTCATAGTTACTTTCAAGCATTTCCTTTTTATTAGAATCATACTCATGAAAATTTTGTTGTTATTCTTTTGCTCGAACTTGATTGAGTGTGTCCAATTTTGTCTTTTCATTTCTAGCTAAATTTTACCCAAAACTTCATGCGTATCTCCCTCCTTTCTTGCACAATGATTTTATTAAGTTACTTTCGGTCAAAAGTGACACCAATCTAAAGGCCTTTAAGGATAGGATTTTACCTAGAGTGTTATATTGTATCCAAGTTAAACATATCATAAAAGAAAATATTTTATAAAAATTATTGTAAAAATTAATTTTTTTCTAAGTTTTTAATTTATTGAGTACATTAAAAATATTTAAAAAGTCTCTATTATTATATTTTTAAAATGTATTCTTAAGATACAAATTAGTTAAATTTTTTTGGACTTAATTGTTATTACTTTCTATCAATTAAAATCTATAACTTGAAAAAAATGGACATGTGTCCAAAAAATAAACAAAAAAAATTATTTTTTCTTTTACTAAAAAAATTATGTCACTTTAATTTTTTTTCCTACACCATATTTTGCATTTTTACCGTCATTAAAAGTTTTATACAAGGGAATTATCAAATTATTAAATGTAAACTATTAAATATAAATTATTAAAGAATATATAATACTTGGTTAATTATCATAATTATATTTAAAAGTATTCAAGTTAATTTTAATTTTACTATTGATATTTTAATACGTTTTAGTTATACTATTCGAATAAATAATATTAATTATAACTAATTAATTATATCAATTATTTAATTTGACCAAATTAAATATTAAATTATTTAATAAATAATGAAAAAAAAATGAAATAAATAAATTTAATTTAAATAATTATTCTCTTATTATTTTTATTCATATATATCAAATCAAAATGTATTTTGTGCCTCCTTTATCTCTTTTTTGTGCTTTAGTTATACTTTTTTTTTTAATTTTGAAGTTTTTAATTTTGTTTATCTTATTTTACTAATTTTTTTCTATTATTTTGTTTTATAATAGTTTCTTATGTATTTAACAATTTTTAATAAGAGTGTTATTATTTTATTTACTAACATTTCAATTTTTCTATAATATTTTTGTAAAACTTAATTCATAAGTTCTTTTTCATAATATTTTTCTTGAAATTTTTTAATAAGAATATATCTTGATTTTTGTCTTTCATCTTTTTTATTCATTGATTATACTAAATTTTTTCAATGTATTTTTATTAATTATACGCATTGCCTTTTTTACCTTCTGCTATTTTTTTTAATTGCTTTCTTTATCTTATTTTAATTATTTATTTTACTTTTATTCTTTATATATTTATTATATTTTACTTCATCTTAATCTCAATCTTATGGTTATTTTTAATTATATAAAATTGAATAATTTCTTTTAAAACATGCTTAATAATATTATCTATTATATGCAACAATTAGGATAAACAAACAAGTATAAATTGAATATATAATTTACTGTGAACTTAAAACAAAAACTAAATGTATTATTGAAAAATATGAACCAATTTTATTTTTAATTTTTCTATAATCATTTAATGGTAAAAATCTCTCCATAGCCACTAATATTTTCAATACGAAAAAAGTTATAAGTCTCTATAAAATAAAATAACATATATAGTTATCCAAACTTATCAACATTTAAATTTTTTATACATCATTTTTCAAAATATTATGATTTTACAGTTACGATATGTAATATTGTTAGTTATTATAACATATATAAAAAATGTGACTCATTTAGTGTTTAACGTTTATTTTTTATTAATATTGTTATAATAAATATATATGTGGTCTTTGTAACACCTAATTATCCTAAGTCTTACTTCATGCCGTAAAGCAAATGTTAATTAAAGGTTAGACAATTCTAAGGCTTATACATAAATATATATAGAAGGAATAATAATGCTAGAAGCTCGATGAAAAAAATAAGCCCAAATACGAAATTTCAAAGTGCGAACGTTCACACGAAACTACTAACTTAACGCACAAGAAATAGATACAATATAACAAACTATAATAGTAGAATAGTATAAAAATCTAACTATGGCTCGCGGAGTTTAAGCCGGCTAGCTATATACAGACCATACAGAATATCTGAAAGTTAAGACAGCTTATACAAGTTTTTCTCTCAAAGTAAGCCTCTAGGCAAAAGTAAATACAAAAGATGAGAGATCTAAACAAAATAATCAAGAAGACTCCAAAATATATCCAGGATTCTCCGCTCTATCACCATCGAAGCAACTCACCGAGGTGGGTTGCGACCTGCATCTAAAAAATAACAACAGAATATGGTATGAGAACCGGAGATTCTCAGTATGGTAACAGTGCCCAGTGATGTAAGATATAAGACCCCGGGATGCCAGAGGCAATTCTAGAACTTCATATCCATCATAAGATCCATCTTAAAGCATAAATAAAACAGTAAAGCATAACTTAAAACCATAACAGAATAAAAGGGTAATCTAACTTAGGAAATTTTCTAGTCTAACAGATCTCCGCTGTCCCACAGCCTTCACCAACCTATCCTCCATGCGATCCCATCACCACCGCCTTCCGAACCTCCTCAATCCCAGTAGGAAACACATGTAATATCAATGCAAGTAAAACACAAGTATAGGCATATAAGGCAACTAATTCAAGTAGGCAATTAGGCATGTTATACAAATAAACAAGCAATTATAAGTCGGCAAAGCAAACAAACAGGTAAAAAATGCATATGATGAATGCCTGTCCTATAAACTATGATATCACATTGTCGGTTCAACTGCTAACCCGACACATCTCCATGGAGATGTCACCCTTCGGAATCATAATTGGGAACCCCCGAGATATGGTGCTCAGAACACCGTCCAAGATTTTGTGCCTGCACACTCTAGTTATCTGAAGGAATGCGAGCGGGATACTCTTGCCACAGACCTCACATCTCAACGCAAGCGGGACGAACCACCGCCCTTACGCCGCTACCTCGACAGGCGGGATCCAATCGCCGTCCCTGTCGGGCGCATAGCGTCTCAACAATCTCAATTTAAAAATGTTACATCAGTGGTTTTGAAAAATTTATTATCTCATTATATCAATAATTCATCATTTCAAACTGCGAGTCCTTGACTCATCTCAACCACTGTCAATTCATAATTTCCTTTCTGAACTCATTAATTCATCAGTTCTTAATTCATATATCTTTCTCCTTTCTCACTCCACTAAACCCATCCTCAGTACACTAGAAACCTAAGCCTCCGTTCTCTAACTTTTCAAGGTATACCCTAATTAGTTCTTCTAGGACCTTTCCTATATTTTTAATGCCCGAAAATAAGCCCAAGCTTCTTAAATAGGTATCACAGAAGTTTACACACTCTTTGGGAAGGTGAAATAGTTAAAAACCAAGTTTTAGTTGAAAATCAGGGCATGGCGTAGCACAGGGGTGTGCGTGCGCACGCCCAGAAGATTTTTAAAATGTGTGCGTACGCATAGAGGTGTGCGTATGCACAAGTATAAAATTTTCCGATTCTGTTCGCTCGCACAAGGCGTGCGAACGCCCTCAACAGAATGTACCTTCCAATGTGTGTGTGCGCACAGCTTGCAGAATTTTGTTGGTTATGTGCACGCACGGGGCGTGCTAGCGCTCCCATCAGTAGCCATGTCCCCTCGTGTGCGCGTGTGCACAAAGGTGTGTGTGCGCACAGGTTCAAAAATTTACGGGGTGTGCGTGCAGACACAAACCAGAAATCAGAAATTCTGCAGCATTCACAGAATTCAGATTTCAACACCAAACTTTCAACAATCATATCTTCTTCTGCCAAATTCAGATTTCCACAAAATTTAAACCATTTTAAAGCTTGTTAAATTATCTTTCATTTGATATAAAATGCATTAATTTTCAAAAACAATAGCTCAAGATATGATCCGTTAAAATTCATCAAAAATTGATTTTTTACCAAAAGTTCACTAAGTTATTAAACCTCTAAAATTTTCTACCAAACCAATTCAAAGCCTATCCAATTTCACCATACAACACAACCATATGCTATACTTTACCTTTCCATCATAATTCAACCAACTCAATACCTATACCAATCAATTTCTCCTTCATAAGTTTAACAACTCTACAATTTGCACATCAATATTCCACCATCACCAACTTTATAAAAATCTCATTACTCACAAGCATATTCCAACATCAACACACATAACAATTCATTATCATCCCACACCATCATCATTATTCCACCCAATTTCATAATTCAACATCATTAGTTATCACACTTAACACAATAATCAAAATCATCATACATCACAATTATCATCAATTAATTTCAATCCTATCCTATGGTCAACTAGTCTAAGTGTCCAAAAATATTATATATTACATAGAGAAAACCAAAACCATACTTTGATCGATTCTCAATATGTGCTAAATCACCAAATTGACCTCAACCAAGCTTTCACAAGTTTTTAAACTCAATCAAACCACCAACCAATCTCTAACAAGCATTAACAATCAATAGTCCAAGTTATACATATTAATGTACCACAAATTAACACCTAGGGTTCTTAATTATTCAATTTTACAAGGGATAAGAGTGAGCTTGCCTTACCCACAGTTGATTAGGACAAAACCCACTGGAAACCAAGTGATAGAGTGTACCTAAATACCCAAAAATACAAGATTTCACTCAAAACTAAAATCCTAAAATTCGAATTTCACAAGGGCATGAAATTAGGCCGAGAATTTCGAGTTCTTACCTACACAAGTGAAATAGAACTAACGGGCTCGGCAAGAGTTTCGCATAGAAACTAACAACACGTGAATCGGAGCACCGTAGTTCAAGATATGATGGATTGAAGAGAGAAGTGAATAGTATTTTTCCTTCGTCTTTCTCTCTTCTCGGCAGCTGGTGTGTTTGTGTAATGGAGGGTTATGAGCCTGAATGTCCTCACTTAAGGGTATATATATATATGTTGGGCTTAGGTCCAATTTGGGTTCGGTCTAATTCGTTAGCGTTTTTGGCCCGTTTGTCCCAACTTTAGGCCAAACCTTTAAAATTAGTGCCTAATTTTCAATTCTAAATATTTTCTAAGGTTTTCTACTATTTTTAATTATTCTCGCATAGTACCGAACATATTTAAGCCAGTACAGCTGGTCAATTTATCGGTATGCGTTTTTACGCAATTTTTCGAAGAAAATTACATTTTCCAACTCAAAAAAGTTTATTGAATCCAAATATCATATTTAAATTTTCTAATTAATATTCTAAAATTTTAAACCTATTTTTGGCAATTAAATTATTATTATTTTACGTTAATTAATCGGTTAATTAATTCACGATTCTTACAGTTTTATAAGAGAATAATATTGCTTAGACTTTAATTATCTTAAAATTTTTACTAATAAGTAGTTAGAGTAGCTTTACATCACGAACCAACAAATACTACCAATAGAGATGATAAAAAACGAGCCAAAACGGATATTTTCAGAGATTACTTGCGATTTTAGGCTAGATGAAGACATGTAAATAAAATTTTATGGGTGGAGACCCACCCACGTGAATAAATAGACGTTAACATAAATACCTGCTCCAAAGAACTCGTTAAACCCACTTGAATTTATTTATATATACATAAATTTACCCTAACTTTCTTAAATTTAGTAACTCTAATTCCTCCTTCACTTTAAATTCTTCTTTCTTTCATACTCATCTTAATCTCTTTCTCTCTCCTTCACTTTTTTGTCACTCAAATCTATCACTACATTGTTAAGTTTCACCCAAAAAATTATGTTGTTATTATGGTGAAAGATATTTTTATATATTTTTTTAAATTATTATTTTTTATAATAAATATTTTATGAATTATATTAAATTATATTGAATTAATTATTTTATGATTATTATATTATATTTTTTTATTTTTTAAAATTTTTCAAAAAATATCCAAAAATACCTGTGGGTATCTAGTTCTTTGAGGGGATAATAAATGGATACTTACGATAAAGATAAAGAGAAAACATAATAAATTCAATTTGAGAGGGACAATAGACTTTATTTGTATTGAGTCTTAAGGTAATGAATCTGGGCTCATTCTTAAACACTCTTTGCTAAGTATGGAGTGCTGCACACCTTGTGAATTTATTAAATCTAAACTCTTCATTTATTATATTTTATTTGAATGATCTGGATTTAAAAAGGTAACCTGTTAATCAGGTTAATAATTTTTTACAAGTTTTCGAATTTTTTTATAAGTCTCAGGCTGAAATTCAAAATAAAAAAATAGTATATAAATATTAAAAACAACATGTCTGTAAAAAAAATTATTGGACTTTAGAATTAAAATAAATAATACATAAAAAATAAGTTAAAAATTCATGTATTAAATCTAAAAAAATTAAATAATATTAAAATTTAAATAAATTTTGTTTTGTGTGAAATAAAATTATAATATTGAATATAAACACAATGATAAAAAATTGTGTTATATATATATTTTATGTATATAATATTAAAATTTAAATAAATTTTGTTTTATGTGAAATAAAATTATAATATTAAATATAAATACAA
>NC_029775.3:75475207-75476708 GCF_000817695.3 Arachis duranensis
AAAAATAATACAAATAATTGTTTAAATAAAATTATATTTTAATTTTTCATTCTATTACGTACAAGTTGAGGATAATTTGAAATAAAAGATAATGAACTTGTTATAACTGTCATGTATTTTGTGTGCTTTGACTGCGTCATCATCTGAGAATCATGGCGCCTTCATGGAAACCGGTTCTTCTACAGAATCAGTTTGGAGTTAGCCAACTAACAGCAGCGACAGACAGCGTCTTCCTTTTCTATGGCGGCAATTTTTTCGGCTTTTAAGGTCCATTTATGATAGAGGTGGAATGGAGTAGGTTCAAGAGCGTCAAAATCTATGGCTAGACAGAACAATAGTAAAAACACCTGCTAGTAAACAAAACAGTGAAAATGCTTGAAGACATCACATCAACAATAACAGAATAACGGAGGAATTCGATTAAATTTTTCTGACTATTTTTTTGGTGTAAAGATAGTCCTCTATTAAACGAGCGAATTAGTTTTTTTTGTTAGTGCCGGTTTGTTTGTTCACCCCATAACAAAAAAATAATAATAATAATAAATAAATTTAATTTACCTGATCACTTTTAATAGTAGGTTAACTTTTAAAGAGTGCTGCACTCCCTACTTTACCTGGAGTGCACTAGCTTTTACCATGAATCTGCCACTAGTTATTATTAAATTTTTTTATATTTGTTTAAATGAACGAGTAAAATAATCACTTAATCAATCTAAATTAATTGAGATAAATATTAATTATTTTTTATATTTTTTATATTAAAATCCGTTAAACTTTGGTTTTAAAGGTACGGGGAGGATGCAGGAACATAGACTGAGGAATAAAATTGAATCTTCACGCTAAGTATCGATTACATGTAAGTCAATTATTTTTCTAAGATGATTTAGAGTGATCGATCTTTTCTTTTTAGGGTAATAATTTTGATTGATGCCCCTTAAATTCAAAATTTTTTTCATATTAAAGAGATATGATCATCTTACTCAAAATAAGGGATATAGTTTATATCAACGAGAATATGGGTCTAAATTACACACAAAAAAAAGTGTAAACAAACACAAGTTTACCACTTTACTTTTGATTTTGAAGATGCACATAATATTCACCACCTATATTGTCTCCGTGCATTCAAACCCTATGAAAGGGTACTTCTAAAAAATTGCTCATATTTAATGAGGAAAAGAAACTTTTGGGAACGACTTATGGGGAATTTCATGATCAGCGAAGACAAACTAAACAAACTTAAACATGAAGAATATCTCCAATTTTATGTATTGCATATAATTTATGATCATGACTACGGTGTCTATAACTAAATGTTTAACACAAACATAAAAAAATAAATCCAGTTACAATTTCTCTCATATAACAAAAATTAGCCATATTTGGACAAATTAAGCAACAATTTAAAAGATATCATAAAATTATCCTCGTCCAACTAGGGCCCGTACACCACCAACGGCGCGCACATACATAGTAACAGTGTACTACCCACTTATGCTGC
>NC_029775.3:75476775-75492226 GCF_000817695.3 Arachis duranensis
CCAAATACAGCACACTTCCACACACCTACTCTCCACCATATACCCGCCACCTCCGCTTATAACTAGTGTTCACGACGTCAAACCACAGCATATTCACACATTAGAGAAAAAACTACGAACAAAGGCAAAAAATGCTTCACATTTTGATAATCATAAGCAATCAGACATGGAATTAAGGCAATCTAGTCGTAAAAACGGAATCAACAAAATAAAATCCCTGAAAAAGGGAGAAAAATCCAAAGCACGAAATTAAACATAGTCAAGCTAATGAGCAATCAACTCAAATCCCATTGAAATCAAAACCTATTGGAAGTATTCCCGGACCAAAAAAACAGCCTCCTCCCAACCTCATAAGAGACGAACGCGTCCACGCAAGCGTACTGCACCTGCTGAAGATTAAGCCACTCAGCATCCCAACAGCTCCTCGTGATGTACCACGGCTTCTCCAGCTCGACCCCCATAACCCTCGCAGCCAGCGTCTTCAGCCCCGCATTCCTCATCTCTCTCTCCCCCAGCACGTGCTCCGCAAGCATCCGAAGGTCCGTGCAGTTTGTCACGTGGAGGTTGTAGTCTTCTAGAAGCTTCTGAGCGTCCGCCTCGATCCCAGCCCCAACGAACGTGTTATTGCAGCTTCTGAGAAAATCCACCAGCGACTGCGGGATGTAAGGCGCGTGCAAGATCTGGTAGACGAGGCAGTTCTCGCCCTGGCAGAGTTGGAGTGTAGCCACGGGGTTACGAGGCGCGTTACGCTGAGTGTTTGGATTCCATTCGATGTCGAGGCCGATGAGGCGGTTGTGGTTGCTGCTGAAGCCGAAGTGGCTGCTCATGACTTGGACCCAGCCGTCGACTATGGAAGGGTTAGAGGTTCGGCAGGTCTCGATGAAGTTTCCATGGAAGATGACTTCGTACATGGTGTGGGTGTCGCCGTAGTCGCGGATGTGAATCGTCATGATGTCTCGGGATGTAGAGAAGATGAAAAGCGTGACGATGGTGGTCAGTGCCTCACTGCCTCGGTGTATATATACTATATAGCAGACTGGACTCGGAATTATAAAGTGAAACTCCAAAATAGTCCTGGTGCTTCTTTAATTTGACAAATTAATCCCTTAAAAGTTAAAAATAATAGATAAAGTGCCTTTTTTTTAAAATATCTTTTAAAAAAATATTTTTTATAAAAATAAATAATTTTATATTTGAATATTTTACATTAAAAAAATTTTATCTATTAATTATATTTAATAAATAAAATAAAAGTTTTTTTGTACCCTAAACATATTTTCTGACTTTCTAGATAAAGAATGAAAACTTTGTGGCTTCTTATGATTTTCAGATCAATAGAGATATTTAACTTTATTTACTTAAAAATAGGATAATAATTAAAATAGCTAAAAAAAATAAAGAAGGGAGTGGAATCGTCATTTACGGTGGTGATGGGATATATGACAGAGTAGTAATAATTTAAATTTTATATTATGAAAGCAAATCCGGCTTATTAAAAAAATAATATTATCACTCTAATTTTCTAGCTATAAAATCATTTTATATTTAGAATTTATTTCGGTATTATTAAATCGTTAAAAAATCACTTTTAACAAAAAGATTTTGTTCTTTTAGTATGTTTGATAATTTTTTTAAAAATAAAAATAAAAATATAAAAAATAGGAAATATATATCAAAACATAATTAATAAACAAAAAATATTTTTACATAAGATATCTAATTATAAAATTAAATTTATTTTTTTAAAAGATCTTTTATAAAATAAATCTTTTTATTAAAAAATTCATCTAAATAAGTCTTTAATCTTTTTTATTATATATTTGTATATATTTATAGAAAAGAGTGATATTATCAAAATATAAATAATCATATTATTTTTCGACTTATTAATTTTTTAAAAATGCAACCCTAAATGATATACCATTCTGTTGTATTGTATGAATGCAATTCAAATAAATTCTGCGCGTTGTATAAAAACGGTTATATGCATTTCAAGTTAATATAATTTATGCTGAACCACTTTAAATTTCTTGGTTTAACTAAGGTTATATAACTAATGAATTGATGTCATTAAATTTTTGTATGTTAAAAAAAAAATAGAATGTAAATGCATAACTATTGAGTTTGTTGATTCACTATTATATATTTGATTTTTACTAATATTTAAAAAATATTATTAAATTATATTAAAATATTATTTAGGTATATTAATAATATTTTAATAAATATTAACAATAAAAAAAATATTACCATAAATTTTTGGTAACATTTATATCTGTAGTATCTATTTACTATTTTTGCATTTTAATATGTAACAATTTATTTATTTTTACATTTAACATTAAAAGGGTATTATCATTAATTTAAATAGACAAGACATTGAAGATAAATTCATAATAGATACAAAGTATAATAAAAAGAAAACTAATAAGCAAACTAGATTTCCTTTTTTTAATTTGTCATTATCAATCAATATTAATAATTCAAACAAATAAATTAGAATATAAAATCTAAATCTTTCTTAATTTATCATCTCAATATTACTAGCATATCACTTTCTTTCTTTCTCTTTCTTTTTTTTTTGGCCACTAAGAAGGAAAGAAAAGGAAAAGCTTCTAAATGGGGCAACAAACAAGTCTTTTCGCACAACCTTTTGGAGAAACTCATCAATTGTAGGAATCCGTCTACCTTGCTCTTCTTTGCATGCACCAAGGACGGTGCAAATTTTTAAGACACCAATACTAATATTTTTATAATAAATCTCAATATGATTATTATAAAGTATGCATTATAAATACTATTTTAACTTCTTTAATTTTAGATATAAATATACTTTTTTTTTTAGGTTAAAGAATCATATTTTTTCCCCTTATTCGAGATAATGATTTAATATGAGACTTACAAATACCTTCTGGTATAATAAATAATTCTAAAATATTTTTACTATTTAATTTTGATTTACTTGAAATCTAAAATATAAAAATATAAAAAATTATTAGATTACCCATAATATAAATGACTTTGATTTATTTTGACTGTTGAGGGAGTAATTAATATATATCTATACATACATAATATATATACATACAGCTGCAAAATGTAAATACTTTGTGTGCATGCACATACATATATTTTAATTTAGACAAACTTTAATTTATTGTCTGACATTATATTTTATTTAGCCACACATGATAAAATTAGAGTATCATACATAAATATATCACTTGACATAACTTTTATTATTAATAATCAAATATTTATGTTATTTTCAATTCTTTTAGAAAGTTTTAGATAGATAATACAGTTTAAAAAATAATATCACTAACTAAAATATATCATCTTAATTTGTGTTTTCTAATTTTTTATAATTTTTTAGGATGTAAAACTATGGCATTTTTAAGCTCTAACTAAAATTCAAAATTCAAACAACATTTATTTATGACAAAAAATTTATATCACTAAAAATTATATATATTAAAAAAATATATATTTTACAAAAATTTTGCTTGTTCCCTTACTCATTAGTTTTCTATTTCTTGGCTTGTGCGTAAAAAGAATATGTTCATCCGAAATGATTCTCTTCTATCAAGATTTTTCATTGTCTATTAAAAAAAAGCACAATTAACTAAAAAAAACATATAAATAAGATAAGTGTAAACAAATTAATTCTATCTCCCCTTCACGTATTTTAGCAAATATTTTTTATCCTCTTATATGTTGACTTGTATTCTTTGCTTTACTAGCTTTATTCTTCTTATTTTGTTCCTTTAAAATCATAAAAATATAATTAAATAATTAAATCTAAAAATACACAAACAAAAAAATTAGATAGTATAACTAATTATTATAATATCATGAAAATTACATGCTAAGAATTAATATACATTAATCATATTAAGCCTTTAAAATTGAACAAAAATTTTCTAATATTCAAGTGAAATAATACGAGGACAATTCTTTATATTATAAATTAGTAGCATATTTTTCTTAAAATATTACTTTTTTAACCGACTTTTATATGTCTCCAAAATGAATTTGGTTTTGAAAACTCACCCTTTTAACTCTTATTCCAATATCAAACTTTCCTGTATCATGATGCAGTAATTAATACTTAATTTTTAAGATCAATAAAAAAAAAACCTAAATTAAAAAAGGTAAAAAAGTGTAATACAATGGTAGCTTTCTACAAATTTTTTTAATTATCTTTAAGTTTATGCCAATTTGTGTATGTCAATGGAATAAGATGTACATTTCTAACTAAAGTCTATAAGTGACTAATTAACTTGGTTCGATTGGAACTAATTGCTTGACGATGCTTATTTAATCTTATTGACAGCCAATCCTCATAGCTTAAACTATGAGTTTTAAGATACTTTGTCGGATTCCTTTTTCTTTTGGTTGTTGGTCCTATTATGAAAATAAATAAATAAAAGACAATAATACAAAAAATAATACACATTAATTATAAATATTAAACTAAAAATAAAATATAATTATTTACTATCATCATTATTAATTTAGGGTGATGCTAAAACTAGTCTTATTATCAAGTATTAAAAACAAAAGTTATTTGAAAGGAAATAGATTACCTGTGACAAAAGTAAAAAAAAAAAAAATCTTTTTCTAATTTGTTTGTTTTTGTTTTGTTTCAAAAAAAATCAGACAATAATATTAAAGTATTATCAAATTCAAGAATGGAAACACATACACAATCAGAAAATTAAAAATAGTCATTTTATTTCTTTCAAATAACGTGGAATAAAAACACACTTACTATCATCATTAGTATATGATATTAATGGTATTTGAGAAAGATTTGATACAGTATCCTTTACCTCACCAATAATATTAATCATAGAATCATCTTTTAATTTTCTACTTTTCTTTATATTTAATATTATTTAGAATTGACGAGAATTTAATCTAATTTGTTCTTTTTATTTATAGATAATATCTCTCATTGAGATACTTAACCTTAAAGCTTTGTCTTTTTTATTTACCATAAAAATATAATAACTATAAAAAATGCGTAAGATAAAATATCCATTGAAAGGTTATTTTTTCTTGTTTCTCTTTGACATACCCAATTAAAATGGATGATCTACCAATATCACTTATACTGTTCTTCGATCATGATAATCTCTTCCTATGCTCAGGACATAATTTCACTCTCAATCTCTCGTTTTCTCACCTCTTTACAATGGGATAAACTTAGAGTTCCATCTATTTATTAGAGCATCCCAACCTTTAGATATTTCTTATCTATTATTTCTTAAAAATTAAAATTGTTAATTTCCACCTCTAAAACACTAAAATGATAATAAAGAGTGCCATATAATCACATCCTATGCCACGTACATAATTAATTTAACGAAAACAGAACTCTACTAATGGCATGTTACTTTTATCCATCAAAAATCATTTTGATGTCTACATTACAATTTTGATTCTATTATGTATATTTTTGTGATTCTAAAAATTTTTGAGGTATATTTTTATCTATTTACTCTAAAATTGACCCTTTTTAAATTTTTTTCATATCTCATCAATATATATATATATATAATTTTGTATCAAGTGAATTTTTTTTCGAAAAATTATTGTGAATGATAACTTTTTTTAAATAAAAAAAGAATCTAGAGATCAAATTTTAATCCAAATTTTTTTATGTACCTTCTAAATATTTATTCAAATATCACAAAACTTTAGATCAAATAAATATGCCGTTTGCTAAATACAAAAACTTTTTATTACTTACAAAAGATATAATATTTATTGATTCTTTTTATTGTATTTTAAAATTATTTACGGATAGTTTGTCCATAACATCTTTAAAAATTTTTTTTTTAGTTTCTGAATCTTTTGTGCAACAAATTGATACTTAACTCTCCCTAACTATGTTCTGGTAGAAAAGAATAGAGAAAAGAAACAAAATTCTCTTTGATAAAGATACTACTTACTTCAAAGAATGTGCTATTTTATTTTTATTAATTTTTAAAGTAGATTATACATTCCTTTTTATTCTCCCCGTACAAAAATCTGATACTCATAGAATTGTCCGCTTATATTATTAGCCTTCGAAAGAGCTTGAATATCTTCATTGCCCGATTCAAAATTCAGTAGCCTTTGTTTTTCCTTCGTTCCTTTGTTCTTTTTTTATTCTTCGTTGGACATAAAAATAACAATAAAAAACTTTACAAATTCTTCTAATCTTACAAACACAAAATAATAACCTGTTATTTTATCATGATCAACTCATAATATTGAAAACTCTTCCATATTGTCATATGATCAACCCACAAAAATTAGCACAAGTTATCTTACCACCAAAAAGGTTTCAATGTGAGATTAATCAGTGTTACGTGCTAAGGCCTTTTAATCTTGTCTATATCTCTCACTAATCATAAAAAGTTATCATTCTTTAATTGAGATTATGATAGAGATAAACTTGAATGATTTCTTAAAAAAATTTATAACCAAAAGCACAAAACATTTGTTCTTTTTATGAAGAGTAAAACAATAATGAATAACTGCTCTGTGTGGTGGATAAAGACCTCTTTTCAATCTCTAACAGCCTAACATTCTTGGTGTGCTCTGTGTCATAGTAACCAAAGAACTCTTTAGATACAGCTTCAATTTTGTGCCTGTGATCTTTATTCTCTTTTAAAGGCTAATTACATAATTATGTATGTGTAGAGTTTGAAAAAATAGAAAAGGGATATGAAACCAAATGTATAGATAAATTAAGAATAAAAAATTTATGATCAGGAAAGAAAAATAGTTGGGAGAGATGAATAAGGCTGATGTAATTCAGCAAGAAGATTTTGAATCCAAATGAACTACATGAATACTGCTGCTAAGGCTCTATATTCAGTTTTAGTTAGCTTTTACTGACAATGAGTTGTTTGTTGCTCTTCTAAGACACCAAATTTAAACCATAGTACACACAAAATTCTATTATAAACTTCCTATTATCAAGATTACTCATCCAATTTGAGTATGAAAAAGCAGAAAATCTTAAATCAGTGCATCTGTAAAATTGCAATGTCAACTTAGAATACCTGCTAAGTATTATAGGACTCGTTTGACTGCAGCCCAGTGTTCTTGGTATACTTTGGACATAAATTCACTGAAAAACTAATATCAAATTCTGTCATTATTGTATATTGTAACCCTCCCACAATAGAGAGAAATAAATTTGGTTTTCAAAGGGAGTTCCAGCATTTGCAATCAATCTAAGTGAGCTTACTATTAGAGTCATACTTGGTTTGGATTCATTCGTACCAGCACATGTTAAAAGATTATGTATGTATTTAGTTTGGTTCAAAGAAATTAAGGAAGTTGAATGTTTTATAGCTTCTATGCCTAAGAAAAAAAAATTAAGCCCACCTAAGTCCTTTAATAAGAAAGTAAAATGAAGTTGTTAAGAACAATTTTTATTTTAGTTTCATTATCTCCAGTAGCAAGCATATTATCAACATAAATAAGAATATAAATGGTAGAATTAGAAGCATATCTAGTAACCAGGAAGGGGTCAGATTTAGTCACTGTAAAACCAAAAGATTGAAGGGTAGTAGTGATAGTTAAGTACCAGGCGCCATAAATGGTTTTGTTAAGTTTGTATATATACAAGCTTAGGATTAGAGTGGTTGAAACCTATAGGCTGAGACATAAATACAGTTTCATACAGAGTTCTATTTAGAAATGCATTGTTAAAATTATATTATTGGATTCTCCAACCTTTTGATAAAACAATGGTTAAAATCATCCTAATTGTAACTGGTTTGATAACAGATGAGAAAACCTAATTAAAATTGATTTCAGCAATTTGAATAAAACCTTTTGCAACCAACATGGCTTTATGTCTAATGATTTCACTTTTTGCATTCTTTTTAACAACAAAAAATCACTTACAACTGACTACTTTTTTCATTTTTAGGTAATTCAACTAAGGACCGTATATTGCGATGTAGTAGAGCTTTATATTCTGTGATCATAGAATCTCTCTATAAGGGATTGTTTAGAGCACTTTAAACACTTCTAGACAAAAAATCAAAATTAAAGGAGACCAAGGATTTTGCTATCTGAAAAGCCTTTGGAGTTCTATTACCTGTCTTGGACTTTGTCCACATTGGATGGATGTTTTTTGAAAAAATAATTGTAGATGAAAGTTCTGTTGAAAATGACAAATCAATCTCAATAGAAGAAATTGTTATTAGATCATGAGCAGAGGATGTTGTTCCATTGGATTGTGAAGCTATCTACATTATATGTACTTATTTATTTTTCTCACTGTAATTTGTATCACCAATTGTGGTTGAAACTTGATTGTGTTGCCTAGCATTGGATTTGGAAATTGATTAATCAACAGAGGAGGGATGAATAGCAATCTGAAGTAAAAAAATCTATAACAGTAGCATTGCTAGTGCTAGTTTCGTTAGCAGTATTAGAAAAGAAAGAGATAAAAATTTATTTTCATGAAAAATTATATCCCTAGATACACTTATTTTTTCACTTTTAGTGAGACATCTATGTCCTTTTTTATTCAAAGTATAGCCTAAGAATAAATAAGGTTCGGATCTATACTCTAATTTATATGTAGTGTTTGGTCTAGTGTGAGGGAAACATAAGCATCCAAAGATTCTCAATAAAGCATAATTAGATTTATGATGATATAATAATTTAAAAGGTGTTTACCTGTAACATACTGAGGTTGCAATAGTGTCACTTGATAGAGTTAAAGGAATTGTAGTAGTAGATAATAAAGCTAAAACAGTCTCAACTATATGTCTATTTTTTCTTTCTGCTAATCCATTCTGTTGAGGGGTATGAGAACAAGTAAGTCTATAAAGTGCATTAATAAAGCATCCTAACTATTTTTCCGTGCGAGTTTTGTACAATTTAAGCATACTAAAGACCTGTGACTTGTTTGTTAGGAAATATATTGTAATGTGTCTTGAATACATATCAATGAATGAAGCATAATATCTAACACCTGTGTGTGTAGTGATTAGGGCTAGTCCCTAAATATTATAAACAATCAATGATAAAGGACAATTATAAATAGTATTAGATGGAGAGTAAAGTAACCTATGAGATTTTTCTAAGCAACAATATTCACATATACTAGAATCAGAAGTATTTTTATTATTCTAAGGTAAAGAGCAATTAGTTACAATGGATTTTATGATTAGTAAAGCTGGATGAGGTAGTAAATATCTTATGACAAAATTTGAGCAACAAAAGCATGAGTATTAAACTGTCTAAAGACTTTTTTTGGAATTGACACTTTTTTAAAACGATGCATTCTATTAATTGTTGTGCCTTGGAGAAGCACTTCCTTAGTAGCTTGAGATTTTAGAAAACAAACATAAGGAAAAAATGAAAAATACACATTATTATCTCTAGCAAATTTTGATACACTAACAATGTTATGTGCAATTGAGGAAATATGTAGTAAATCATACAAATAATATCTTCTTTCTATTGGTTTATGATGAAAATATGAATTACCAATATGATGAATTTTAATACCAAAACTATTACCAATATAAACCTAATCTTGTCCAAGATATTTTTGTGGTTGATGCAGATTTGACTGATATAGAGTGCAGTGATGTGAAACTCTAATATCAGCATCCCAAGAGGGATCAGCAATTGTAGTAGGTGTAGCAATTATTGCCTTGATGGGATTATAAAGTGAGGGATGTGGAGGAAGGGCATTGTGCATGAAAGTGTTAGATAAATTTTACTATGCATGTTGATATTGTTGATCAAACCTGAAATAACAATAACTAGCAACATGTCCAAGCTTGCCACAAATTTGGCAGTTTGGCTGATTTGAGTTTTATTCCAAGCACCTCTACCTTCATGATTTGATATTCCTTCACGCCCTCTTCGACCATAAGTACCTCTATTAAGTGTCTGTGTGTTTCTTGGATACTCGAATCAAAATTACTCTAATTAGAAGATTAGGTTGAGAGAAATTGGCCTGTACCATTGAGGATTCAGGTTTTTTGAACCTCTCTACAATATCTTCTTGGGCCATTAAGAGAGGTTCAAGGTCTGTAATGGAATAAAATGGATATTTTGCAGTGACATATGTTATAAATGATTGATAGTCTTCCTTTTAACCATCTAAAATGATATTGGTGTATTCTACATCAGTCAAATGAGCTCCAATAGTAGCAAGGGCATTGGTGCGCGAAATTGAACTCGCACAACTTCACCGGCAAGTGCACCGGATCATCCAAGTAATACCTCATCAGGTGAGTGAGCGTCGATCCCACGAGGATTGTTGGATTGAGCAAGCAATGGTTATCCTGTAGATCTTAGTCAGGTGAATAGAAAGGTAGTGGTTGTTGTTGTGAACGCATACACAGAAAATAAAGAAAAGCAATTAGTGATTGATAAAAAGATAATATATAAAATCAGTTAAGGCTTTGGAGATGCTTTATCTTTCTAGATTAATACTTCTTACTAACTATATTAATAACGAATGATTCATTCTATGACAAAGCTGTAAGTGATTAACGCCGTTGTCAGTGGTCAATTAATCTCCTCTAATCCACATCAAACGCCGTTGTCAGTGGTCATTTAATATGAATGAGGATGAAGCTCATACAATTCACTCTCCCTTGATCCTACTGAAAGTGTCACAGACAAGGTCAGATCTTTCGGAATGGAGAATGAAGCTCAATATTCTAGCCTTAGTGCCACAGAAACCTCAATTACCCATAACTAACGAGATTATATGTCACATATCCCAATTAGTCCAGATAACTTGTTGGTCTAGGTGATGTATCCTCAAGCTATAATTCAATACTATCTGGGTCAGGACTCCCAAGAACTCATGTAGAATAAGGGGGGCATACTTCTCTTCCACCTCAGATTCTTTTAGATGAAGAACGACAATACATCATAGAATGGAATCAAACATATATTAAAATGGAAAAGTAATCATATTAATCCATGAGAATAAGCAGAGCTCATAACCTTAACTTGGAAGGTTTAGTTGCTCATACTTTACAAAGAAAACAGAGAAGAAGGTGTAAAGTAATGTGTCTGACTTTCCTCCCCGGGAGGCGTGATCCTCAGGAGGAAGGAAGTCCCTTATTTATAGTAAAAACCTAAGACTAAACCTAAAAGATATTATTTTTAATTAAAAATTACAAAAAGAAAATAAAATAAACTAAGGAGTGTTAAAATCTACTTTGGGACCCACTTGGTGAGTATTTGGGCTAATGCCTAGCATTCAACTTGGATTTTAGGCATTCAACGCTGGTCCATACTCCCTGGCTGGCGTTGAATGCCAGTTTTGGGTGTTCAACTTGGGAAGTTGGTCCTTCTTGGATGTTAAACTCCAGATGTGGACGTTTAATGTCAGTTTTGGCAATCATTCTGGAAGAGAAGTATAAACTATTATATATTGCTGGAAAGCTCTGAAAGTTAAGTTTCCAACGCTGTTGAGACGGCGTCAATTAGACCTCTATAACTCAAGATATGCTCGTTAGAATGCACAGAGGTCAGGATTTGACAGCATCTGCTATCCTTTCTTCGTCTTTTAACAAGATTCTGCCAAATTTGCCCAAAAATCACCTAAAATCATAGAAAAAAAATACAAAAACTCAAAGTAGTATCCAAAAGATGAATTTTGCACAAAAAATGAATAAAATATAACTAAAAATACTAAGAAAATGCTATGAAAAAGAGTATAAGATATTCACTTATCACAACACCAAACTTAAACTGTTGCTTGTCCTCAAGCAACCAAAAACAAGATAGGAATAATTAGAAGAGAAAAATATATCAGGTTTTAGAGTTTGTCAATGAAGTTCAGTTCCAATTATTGAATAGGGCTATTAACACTTTCAAAAATATTGGCACCCTTTGGAACTAGAATCCAGATGAAACTATTGATTCTCTTCTTTTAGTTTTTTTTTTTTATTCTTGAACACAGCTTTTTCTTTTGGTGCTTTGCTCCTTTTGAGCCTAGCCGTGACTATAAGTATTTTTTTTTCAGGTATTACCACTTGATACATAAATGACACAAGCACTTAATTGGGGGAACCCTTTGGATTCAAATTTAGCTTTGCTTAAATTCCCAAACAGTGGTACTCAGAGTTCTTAAGCGTACTCTTTATTGTATTGGATCACAACTTTAACTACTCAGTGTCAAGATTTTCTTGACACCTTCACACCACAAGCATATAGTTAGGGATAGCAACTCATTTGAGCTTTTTAGGCCAATTTTGACCCTCCAAACCATTGATGCTTAAAACCTTGGATCATTTTCTTGATTTTCTTTTTCTTTTTGTTTTTATTTTTCTCTTTCTTTTTTGCTATTTCTTTTGCTTCAAGAATCAATCTTTTTTTATTTTTCAAAGAAACAATAATACTTCTCTAAATTCTTTATTCTTCAAGAGACAATATGCTCAACCTCAATGTCAATGATGAGTGGATAATTTATACGCTTTTTGGCATTGTTTTTAGGTAGTTTTTAGTAAGTTCAAGCTACTTTTAGGGATGTTTTCATTGGTTTTTATGTTAAATTCACATTTCTGGACTTTACTATGAGTTTGTGTGTTTTTCTATGATTTCAGGTAATTTCTGGCTGAAATTGAGGGACTTGAGCAAAACTCTGATAGGAGGCTGACAAAGGACTGCTGATGCTGTTGGAATCTGACCTCCCTGCACTCGAAATGGATTTTCTGGCGCTACAGAACTCCAAATGGCGTAAACTTCCAGAGCTTTCCAGAAATATATAATAGTCCATACTTTATTCGGAAATTGATGACGTAACTTGGCAATGAACGCCAAGTACATGCTGCTGTCTGGAGTTAAACGCCAGAAACACGTCATGATCCGGAGTTGAACGCCCAAAACACGCTATAACTTGGAGTTCAACTCCAAGAAAAGCCTCAGCTCGTGGATAGATCAAGCTCAGACCAAACACACACCAAGTGGGCCCCAGAAGTGGATTTATGCATCAATTACTTACTCATGTAAACCCTAGTAGCTAGTCTAGTATAAATAGGATAATTTACTATTGTATTAGACATCTTTGGTCTCAGTTTTAATCTATTATTCATCTTAGGAGACTAGTGATCACGTTTTGGGGGCTGGCCATTCGACCATGCCTGGGCCACCATCACTTATGTATTTTCCAAGGTAGAGTTTCTACACACCATAGATTAAGGGTGTGGAGCTCTGCTGTACCTCAAGTTTCAATACAATTACCATTACTTTATATTCGATTCGCTTTTATTCTTATTCCAAGATATACGCTGCACTTCAACTTGATGAATGTGATGATCCATGACACTCATCATCATTCTCACCTATGAACGCGCGTGACTGACAACCACTTCCGTTCTACCTTAGGCCGGGCGCATATCTCTTTTTGGACCATTTTTACTGAGAGGATGGGATGTAGCTATCAACAAGGGTGATGCCTCCAGACGATTAGCCGTGCAGTGACAACGCATAGGACCATTTTCCCAAGAGGATTAAAAGTAGCCATTGATGATGGTGATGCCCTACATACAGCTTGCCATGGAAAGGAGTAAGAAGGATTGGATGAATGTAATAAGAAAGTAGAGATAAGAAAGGATTCTAGCATCTCCACACGCCTATCTGAAATTCCCACTATTGATTTACATAAGTATTTCTATCCTATTGTATTTTCTGTTTATTTATTAATTTCGAAATCATCATAAATCAATTAATCTGCCTAACTGAGATTTACAAGGTGACCATAACTTGCTTCATACCAACAATCTCTGTGGGATCGACCCTTACTCACGTAAGGTATTACTTGGATGACCCAGTACACTTGCTGGTTAAGTTGAACGGAGTTGTGAGCTTCTCTAACAGTGCCTGAAACTCTTTTATCACAATTTCGTCCACCAAGTTTTTGGCACCGTTACCGGGGATTGTTGAGTTTGAACAACTGACGGTTCATCTTGTTGCTCAGATTAGGTAATTTTCTTTTCAAAAAGTTTTCAAAAAAATCTTTCAAAATTTTATTTATTTATTTTTCGTTTTTCTAATAATGTTTTTCGAAAAAATTAATAAAAATACAAAAAAAAAATTTCATAAAATCATAAAAACCAAAAATATTTTGTGTTCTTGTTTGAGTCTTGAGTCAATTTTTAAGTTTGGTGTCAATTGCATGCTTTAAAAATTTTTCTTGCATTTTTTTCGAAAAATTCATGCATTCATAGTGTTCTTCATGATCTTCAAGTTGTTCTTGGTAAGTCCTGTTGTTTGATCTTGATGTTTTCTTGTTCTGTGTCTTTTGTTGTTTTTCATGTGCATTTTTGCATTCATATTTTCCAAGCATTAAAAATTTCTAAGTTTGGTGTCTTGCATGTTTTCTTTGCATCAAAAATTTTTCAAAATTGTGTTCTTGATGTTCATCATGATCTTCAAAGTGTTCTTGGAGTTCATCTTGACATTCATAGTGTTCTTGCATGCATCTTGTGTTTTGATCCAAAATTTTCATGTTTTGGGTCATGTTTGTGTTTTTCTCTCTCATATTTAAAAATTCAAAAATAAAAATATATCTTTTCCTTTTTTCTCTTGAAATTTTCGAAATTTTGGGTTGACTTGGTCAAAATTTTTTTAAAATTAGTTGTTTCTTATGAGGCAAGTCAAACTTTCAATTTTTAAAAATCTTATCTTTTTAAAATCTTTTTCAAAAATCATATATTTTTCATTTTTATTATTTTCGAAAAATTCCAAAAATCTTTTTCAAAATATTTTCAAAATCTTTTTCTTATCTTTACATCTAATTTTCGAAAATTAGCTAACAATTAATATGATTGATTCAAAAATTTGAAGTTTGTTACTTTCTTGTTAAGAAAGGTTCAATCTTTAAATTCTAGAATCTTATCTTTTAGTTTCTTGTTAGTTAAGTAATTTTAAAAATTAGAATCTTATCTTGTAGTTTCTTGTTAGTTAAGTCATTTTAAAAATTAAATCTTTTTCAAAATTTTATCTTTTTCAAAAAAAATTTTTGATTTTAAAATATCTTTTCTATCTTCTTATCTTCTTATCTTTTTAAAATTAAAATTTCAAATCTTTTTCAATCAACCAACTAACTTTTTGTTTGTTTCTTATCTTTTTCAAAACCAACTAACTACTTCTCCCTCTCTAATTTCGAAAATATCTCACCCTTTTTCAAAATTCTTTTTAATTAATTAATTAGTTTTAATTTAAATTTAATCTTATTTCTTATCTTTAATTTTCGAAAATACTAACCTCCTTTTCAAAATTATTTTCGAACTTCTATCTCTCTTTTCTTATTCTATTTAATTATTTATTTAGTAACACTTCTCTTCACCTCTCTCCATCTAAATATCCAAATCCACTCTTCTTCACTCTTATCCCCTTTCTTCTTCTACTAACATAAAGGAATCTCTATACTGTGACATAGAGGATTCCTCTT
>NC_029775.3:75492672-75492985 GCF_000817695.3 Arachis duranensis
AACGCCTGAAGAGGCTCAAGAACTCATTGACATGGTTGCAAACAACCAATTCATGTACACTTCCGAGAGGAATTCCGTGAATAATGGGATACCTCAGAAGAAAGGAGTTCTTGAAATTGATGCTCTGAATGCCATATTGGCTCAGAACAAAGTGTTGACTCAACAGGTCAACATGATGTCTCAAAATCTGAATGGATGGCAACATGCATCCAACAACACTAAAGAGGCAGCTTCTGAAGAAGCTTATGATCCTGAGAACCCTGCCATGGCAGAGGTTAATTACATGGGTGAACCTTATGGAAACACCTATAAC
>NC_029775.3:75493096-75493350 GCF_000817695.3 Arachis duranensis
ACCTTTTCCATCATCTTCTCAGCAACAGACAGAGAATTCTGAACAAAACACTTCTAATTTAGCCAATCTAGTCTCTGATCTGTCAAAGGCCACTGTCAGTTTCATGAGTGAAAAAAGATCCTCCATCAGAAATCTGGAGGCACAAGTGGGCCAGCTGAGTAAGAAAGTCAGTGAAACTCCTCCCAGTATTCTCCCAAGCAATACAGAAGAGAATCCAAAAGGAGAGTGCAAGGCCATTGATGTAATCAATATGG
>NC_029775.3:75493416-75494861 GCF_000817695.3 Arachis duranensis
GAAAATCCTAGTGAGGAAGACCTCCTGGGACGTCCCTCAAGTAAGAAGGAGTTTCCTATTAAGGATCCAAAGGAATCTGAGGCTTATATAGAGACCATAGAGATTCTATTAAATCTCCTTCTACCATTCATGAGCTCTGAAGACTATTCTTCCTCAGAAGAGGATGAAGATGTGACTGGAGAGCAGGTTGCTCAATATTTAGGAGCCATCATGAAGCTGAATGCCAAGTTGTTTGGTAATGAGACTTGGGAAAGTGAACCTCCCTTGCTCATTAATGAACTAGATACCTGGATTCAGCAAACTCTACCTCAAAAGAAACAAGATCCTGGCAAGTTCTTAATACCTTGTACCATAGGCACTATGACCTTTGAAAAAGCTCTATGTGATCTAGGGTCAGGGATAAATCTTATGACACTCTCTGTAATGGAGAAGCTAGGGATCATTGAGGTACAACCTGCCTTGTTCTCATTACAATTGGCAGACAAGTCATTGAGACAAGCTTATGGAATAGTGGAGGACATGTTAGTAAAGGTTGAAGGCCTTTACATCCCTGCTGATTTCATAATCTTAGACACTAGGAAGGAAGAGGATGAATGCATTATCCTTGGAAGACCTTTCCTAGCCACAGCAAGAGCTGTGATAGATGTCAACAGAGGTGAACTAGTTCTTCAATTGAATAGGGACTACCTTGTGTTTAAGGCACATGGCCATCCCTCTGTGACAAAAGAGAGTAAGCATGAAGAGCTTCTCTCAGTTCAGAGTCAAGAAGAGCCCCCACAGTCAAACTCTAAGTTTGGTGTTGTGAGGCCACAACCAAACTCTAAGTTTGGTGTTAAGACCCCATATCCAAACTCTAAGTTTGGTGATGGGACTATACAACATTGACCTGATCACCTTTGTGGCTCCATGAGAGCCACTGTCAAGCTATTGACATTAAAGAAGCGCTTGTTGGGAGGCAACCCAATTTTATTTATCTAATTTTTATTTTATTGTTATTTTGCGTTTTATTAGGTACATGATCATGAGGAGTCATGAAAAAAATATAAAAATTAAAAACAGGATCAAAAACAGCAGAAGAAAAAATTCACACCTGGAGGAAGCACAGACTGGCGTTCAACGCCAGTAAGAAGCATCTGGCTGGCGTTCAACGCCAGAACAGAGCATCAACCTGGCGCTGAATGCCAGAAACAAGCAACATTCTGGAGCTGAACGCTAGGAATGTGCCTAGAAGAAAAGCTGGCGCTGAACGCCAGAAACAAGCATGAAACTGGCGTTCAACGCCAGAAACATGCTTTACATGGGCGTTGAACGCCCAGAACATGCACCACTCGGCGTTTAAACGCCAGAATGGTATGCAAAGGCATTTTTACATGCCTATTTGGTGCAGGGATGGAATTTCTTGACACCTCAGGATCTGTGGACCCCACAGGATCACCTCAGGATCT
>NC_029775.3:75495429-75496301 GCF_000817695.3 Arachis duranensis
CTTAACCAACCCCATGCAACAAGTCGGAATCTTAATGGTTCAAGAGTTCTATGCCAATGCATGGATCACTAGGAACCATGATCAAAGTATGAACCCGAATCCAAAGAATTATCTCACAATGGTTCGGGAGAAATACTTAGATTTTAGTCCAAAAAATGTGAGGTTGGCATTCCACTTGCCCATGATCCAAGAAGATGAATGCCCCTACACTAGAAGGGTCAACTTTAATCAAAGGTTGGACCAAGTCCTTACGGACATATGTGTGGAAGGAGCTCAATGGAAAAGAGACTCCAAAGGCAAACCGGTTCAATTAAGAAGACTGGACCTCAAGCCTGTGGCTAGAGGATGGTTGGAGTTCATTCAACGCTCCTAGAGGATGGTTGGAGTTCATTCAACGCTCCATCATTCCTACTAGCAACCGATCTGAAGTTACTGTGGATCGGGCCATCATGATTCATAGCATCATGATTGGAGAGGAAGTAGAAGTTCATGAGGTCATCTCCAATGAAATCTACAAAATATCCGACAAGCCCTCCACCATGGCAAGGCTAGCTTTTCCTTACCTTATTTGCCATCAATGTTACTCAGCTGGAGTTATCATAGAAGGAGACATCCTCATTGAAGAGGATAAGCCCATCACCAAGAAGAGGATGGAGCAAGCAAGAGAGACCCTTCACGGTTCTCAAGAGATGCATGAGGAAGCTCATCATCAAGAAATCCCTGAGATGCCTCAAGGGATGCACATTCCTCCCAACAATTATTGGGAACAACTCAACACCTCCTTAGAAGATTTGAGCCACAATGTTGAACAATTAAGGGTGGAACATCATGAGCACTCCATCATTCTCCATGAAATAAGAGAAGATCAAAGA
>NC_029775.3:75496432-75497039 GCF_000817695.3 Arachis duranensis
GGTGGATTCATTCCTTGTTCTTATTTCTTTCTGTTTTTCGGTTTTTAATGTTGTGTTTATCTATGTTTTGTGTCTCTACTTCATGATCATTAGTAGCTAGTAACCATGTCTTAAAGTTATGAATAATTTCATTAATCCTTCACCTCTCTTAAATGAAAAATGTTTTAATTCAAAAAGAACAAGAAGTACATGAATTTCGAATTTATCCTTTTACAGAAAAGACAATAGACGTGCTAATTGCCTGGCGCGTAAAAATTTAGAATTAGATACTAAGTTTTACTTTTGGAATACTCCTCCAAATGAGGTAGTAATTTTTTTGTCTGATGATGAACAAAGAATAGTTTACTCCACTTAATTTGTAACTAGAACTCTTTTTTCTTTGGATTTTTTTATCCCTTTCTAAATAAAAAAATGACATCTCCCAAAAATTGGTTGATATTAATTCGATATTTATGTATTAAAGCTTGCGAAATATATATATATATATATATAGAAAAAGAAAAAGCAAGTAGAAAAAGCCAATAGTCCTTAAAACCAAAAGGCAAGGGTAAAAAAAAAGGATCCAAGGCTTTGAGCATCAATGGATAGGAGGGCCCAAGGAAATAAA
>NC_029775.3:75497172-75497572 GCF_000817695.3 Arachis duranensis
TGATCCAAAGCAAAAAGAGTGTGCTTAAGAGCTCTGGACACCTCTTACTGGGGACTCTAGCAAAGCTGAGTCACAATCTGAAAAGGTTTACCCAGTCATGTGTCTGTGGCATTTATGTATCCGGTGGTAATACTGAAAAACAAAATGCTTAGGGCCACGGCCAAGACTCATAAGTAGCTGTGTTCAAGAATCAACATGCTTAACTAGGAAAGTCAATAACACTATCCGAAATTCTAAGTTCCTAGAGAAGCCAATCATTCTAAACTTGAAGGGAAAAAGTGAGATGCCAAAACTGTTCAGAAGCAAAAAGCTACAAGTTCCGCTCATCTAATTATAATTAATATTCATTGATATTCTGGAATTTATAGTATATTCTCTTCTTTTTATCCTAATTGATTTT
>NC_029775.3:75497763-75498100 GCF_000817695.3 Arachis duranensis
GGTTTTTATGTTAAATTCACATTTCTGGACTTTACTATGAGTTTGTGTATTTTTCTATGATTTCAGGTAATTTCTGGCTGAAATTGAGGGACTTGAGCAAAACTCTGATAGGAGGCTGACAAAGGACTGCTGATGCTGTTGGAATCTGAACTCCCTGCACTCGAAATGGATTTTCTGGAGCTACAGAACTCCAAATGGTGCGCTCTCAACAGTGTTGAAAAGTAGACATCCAGAGCTTTCCAGAAATATATAATAGTCTATACTTTATTCGGAAATTGATGACGTAACTTGGCATTGAACGCCAAGTACATGCTGCTGTCTGGAGTTAAACGCCAGA
>NC_029775.3:75498241-75544527 GCF_000817695.3 Arachis duranensis
CATACACCAAGTGGGCCCCGGAAGTGGATTTATGCATCAATTACTTACTCATGTAAATCCTAGTAGCTAGTTTAGTATAAATAAGACTTTTTACTAGTGTATTAGTCGTCTTTTGACCATGTTACATCTTTGGTCTCAGTTTTGTTTTATTCTTCATCTTAGGAGGCTATTGAACACGTTTTAGGGGGCTGGCCATTCGGCCATTCCTGAACCTTTCACTTATGTATTTTCAACAGTGGAGTTTCTGCAAACCATAGATTAAGGGTGTGGAGCTCTGCTGTACCTCAAGTTTCAATACAATTACTATTACTTTCTATTCAATTCTCTTTTATTCTTATTCCAAGATATACGTTGTACAACATTTTGATGAATGTGATGATCCGTGACACTCATCATCATTCTCACCTATGAACGTACGTGACTGACAACCACTTCCGTTCTACTCTAGGCCGGGCGTATATCTCTTATATTCCCCAATAGAATCTTCGTGGTATAAGCTAGATAGATGGCGGCATTCATGGGGATCCGAAAAGTCTAACCTTGTCTGTGGTATTCCGAGTAGGATTCCGGAATTGAATGGCTGTGACGAACTTCAAACTCCTGAAGGCTGGGCGTTAGTGACAGACGCAAAAGAATCAAGGGATTCTATTCCAACCTGATTGAGAACCGACAGATGATTAGCCGTGCTGTGACAGAGCATAGAGATAAGAAAGGATTCTAGCATCTCCACACGCCTATCTGAAATTCCCACTATTGATTTACATAAGTATTTCTATCCTATTTTATTTTCTGTTTATTTATTAATTTCGAAATCATCATAAATCAATTAATCTGCCTAACTGAGATTTACAAGGTGACCATAGCTTGCTTCATACCAACAATCTCTGTGGGATCGACCCTTACTCACGTAAGGTATTACTTGGATGACCCAGTACACTTGCTGGTTAAGTTAAACGGAGTTGTGAGCTTCTCTAACAGTGCCTGGAACTCTTTTATCACAATTTCGTCTACCAGTCAATCATGCACAATTAATTCATAGATTTAGAAAATAAAGATAAGGCTACCACATCAAAGGCTACCACATCAAAGTAATAGAATAACTCATAATATAACTCAAGATCTCATGCATTTTACTACTTTCTTTTCAAAAGATTTTTCTTTTTAAGCTTAGTAGGCAATACGTGAGACATCTTCTAACCATAAAAATTTCAAAAATTGAACTACTAAACTAGAAAGTAGAGAAAATCCTAATTAGTGATCATGAAAAAGCTAGAATAAAAACAGGAATTAAGATAAAGGAAAGGATAATGAAACTTAACCACCTCAATTATAGTGGCTGCTGATCTTTCATGAAGGTGATTCACTTTCCTTTGGTGCCTTTGATGATAATATCATCTTAGAGCTTGCTCTGCAACACCAAACTTAAAAAGTTTGCTTGTCCCCAAGTAAAGAAAACTTAGTCCCTTGTTGGCGTTTAAACGCCAAGACTGCTTCCCTTATGAAAGTTGAATGCCCATGCTCTCTTCTCCTTTTTGGCGTTGAACGCGAGTAAGGGGCACCCTCCAGGGTGGTTTTTTTTCTCCTACGCGATTCTGCTCCAAGGCACTCTGTTCTTCCATTCTGAGTTCTTCTATCACTATTTTAAGCCTTGTACATAATCACAAACATTAGAAACCCTAGGAAAACTTTCAAAATTAAGAAAAAAAGAATAAAGAAAAATAAAACTAAGATAAGATTAAAATAAACTAAAAGATACTTATGGTTGGGTTATCTCCCAACAAGCGCTTCTTTAATGTCATTAGCTTGACACTTGATTGTTGATTTTTCTTTCTCTTCTTCCAGTTGGTAAAAAGAAATGACTCCAAGGGGAAAGCGGAGAAGATTAGTGCCCTCAAATTTGAATTCCTCCTAACAAGTTTTCTTTTTTTGTTTTCAACTTGATTCTCCTTGCTCTTGACCTTGCCAACCAAAATATGGATAATTCCTCCATCCATAGTAATTTGAATCACTCCTTAGGTGTGAGTAGTAACCCATGTGATTGCTCTCCATGATTGTTCCTTAGCACAAAATACCAAACAAAACTAAACACACCAGGTGGTAAATAGAAAAGCAAGGAAGAAAGAACAAAATAAATTTTTTATAGATAAAAAGAATAATAAAGAAAAATGAAAATAAGATAAAATGTAAGGGAAAAATGAAAATAAAATAAAAATAAGATAAAATAAGCAATTAACTAAAATAATTTGAAAATAACGATGGAAGATTTACTTAAAATTTTCGAAAATTTAAAAAGAAAGGGTTTTAAAAGTTTTTGAATTTCAAAAAGGGAGAAAAAGATAAACTAAAGAAACACTAAACTTAGATTTTGAAATTTAAAATTTGAATTTAAATGAAAAAGTCAAATAACTAGAATCAAGGAAAAGATAAATAAGATAAAGATCAAGAATAAAAAATATAAACAAGATCTGATTTGAAAATTTAAAAAATAATTAAAAATAAAAAGAAAATATTTAAATTTTTTGAAATTTAAAAAGAAAAAGAAAATATTAAAAGACACCATACTTTTAAAATTAAAACAAGATAAAGCAAGATTTGAAATTTAAGATGCAGTTTTTGAAAATTACAAAAGTCAATTAAATATTTTGAAATTCAAAAATTAGAAAGAAAAAGTCAAGAGAAAGAAACAAGATAAGATAAGATTTGAGAATTTAAAGCTTTTGAAATTCAAATTTGAAAGAAAGAAAGACCAAAGGAACATCAAACTTAAAATTAAAACAGGATAAAGTAAACAATTAATTAAAAAAATTTGAAAATAAAGATAGAAATTTGATTTAAAAACTTTCGAAAATTTAGAGAGAAAAAGTCAAGTAAAGATTTTGAAATTCAAGTTTGAAAGAAAGAAAAACTAACAAAATACTAAATTTTTAAATTTTGAAATTAAAATAAAGATAAGATAACAAAATTTTAAAATCGAGTAAAAGATAAGATAAAGATCTAAGAAAAAGATAAACAAGATATGATTAAATTTATTTAAACAAAAATATTACTAACGGGACACCAAACTTAAAATTTGAAATTAAATCAAAAGAAGATAAAGATGCAAGAATTAATTAAAATTTTTTTCGAACAATTGAAAGAAAGGAATTTTTTATTTTGAAATTCAAAATGAAAGAAAAAAAACTAAAGGAATACCAAACTTAAAATTTGAATTTAAAATAAAGACAAGATAAGATAATCAAAATTTGAAAATCAAGGAAAAAGATAAATAAGATAAAGATTAAACATTAGGAAAGATAACAAGATAGGATTTGAAAATTTAAAAATCACTAATAAGAAACACCAAACTTAAAGTTTAAAATTAAATCAAGAAATATTCAAAAATTAAAAAGTGAAAGATAAGTAATATTAATTTTTTTTTAATTTTAACAGAAAAATACTAAAAGAACACCAAATTTAAAAATTTTGAAATCAAACTGGAAAAAGCACCTAAAATATTTCGAACAAAAAGAAAGAAAGAAAAGGTGAAACAAGATAGAAATAAAAAAATTCAAGAAAGCAATCAAGACAATTTTCGAAAATCAAGAGAAAGAAAAATAATTTACTAAAACTACTAAGAAATACTAAACTTAAAATTTGACACAAAAATTGAAAAAGAGAAAAAGATGACTAAAGATGAAAATTTTTAAGAAAAGAAAACAAAAAAGGTTTGAAAACTTAACAAGAAACACAGTTAAAAGAAAAGACCCGTAAAAAGTACCTGATCTAAGTACCAGATAACTTGTTGGTCTAGGTGATGTATCCTCAAGTTGTAGCTCAATACTATCTGGGTTAGGGCTCACAAGAATTCACGTAGAATAAGGGGGCATACTTCCGTTCTACCCTAGATTCTTTTATATGAAGAAAGACAATACATCATAGAATGGAATCAAACATATATTAAAATAGAAAAGTAATCATATTAATCCATGTAAATAAGTAGAGCTCCTAACCTTAATTTGGAGAGTTTAGTTGCTCATGCTTTACAAAGAAAATATAGAAGAAGGTGTAAAGTAATGTAACAGATGCTATGCTATAAACAATATTCACAACCAGATCAAGATGTAGATTTTTAAACACAAATTCAAATTATAATAAATAGCAGCTTCAAACATCATCATTATAGATCAAGATAGAAACAACTCCCTCTTTTATCATTAAGGAGGGACACCTGCATTGAAAAATGTAACAACTCTAATTTTTGCACTAACGCGATTTTTTCTTAAAATAATATTTTAAAGCGATTAATTTGATTTTGACGAGTCGACTTTGATCCCGATGTAAAATAAATGATAATATAATTTTATTATTATGTTATTTATTTATTTTACTTGCTCTAATTATAATGAAGCCTAGATAATAATATTAATATTATTATCAAGTCCAACTTTTGCTGATATATGTAATTGTCAGTATTTCTTGATGAGCTTAGAGTTGCTAATGCTTCATCAAATATCTTTCATCCTTAAGTTACTAATGTCATTTATATTAGTAACTCATATTTAACCCTAAATATATTATTACTTGTGTAATAATATATCCAATTTTCATAATTATCCGTTTAAGATATTTATAACTTGAACCGCTGGTGCGCGAAATTATAACGCGCACAACTGAACCAGCAAGTGCACCGGGTTGTCCAAGTAATACCTCAGGTGAGTGAGGGTCGATCCCACGAGAATTGTCGAATTGAGCAAGTAATGGTTATCATATAGATCTTAGTCAGGCAAATAGAAAAGATGGTTGTTGAATGCGCATAAAGTAAATAAAGAAAGCAATAAAGAAATAACAAAGAAACAATGATGAGAAACCAGTTAAGGCTTCAAAGATACTTTATCTTTCTAGATTAACTTTTCTCACTGATTACTTTGATAACGAATGATTCATTCAATGGCAAAGCTGTAAGTGATTAACTCATGTCCTCTCATCAAGTTAATCTACCCTAAACCATAGCTCCACACCGTATTTGAGTAACTCATGTCCTCTCATCAAGTTAGCTCATAGTGCTTCACTATAGCTGGGGATGAAGCCCATGCAATCCACTCTCCTTTTGTTGATCTTACTCAAAACACCACAAACAAGGTCGGATCTTCCAGATCGGAGAATGATGCTTTATTATTCTAGCCTTAGCACTATAGAGACCTCATTTATCCAAGACTAATAGGATTATATGTCATGTATCCCAATTAGCCCAGGTACTCTCTTGGAACCTGTGAACTCTCAAGCTATAGCTCAATACAATCTGGTTCAGGACTCGCATGAACTTTTGTAAAATAAGGGGCCATACCTTCGTTCCAACCCAGATTCATTAAGATGAAGGGAGAAAATGCATCATAGAATAGAATCAAACATATATTGAAATAGAACAGTAATATTATTAATCCATAGGAATCAGCAGAGCTCCTAACCTTAACTTAGGAGGTTTAGTTACTCATACTGTACAGAAAATAGTGTATAAGTTTCGAATGTGTGGGAGAAGATCCTTAATAATGGTGATCTTCCCTTCTATATATACTAATACTAAACCTAAAAAGACATTAATAATAATTAGAAGTTACAAAAATAAAATAAACTAAGCTAAGGATGCAAAAATCCACTTCTAGGCCCACTTGGTGAGTGTTTGGGTTGAGCTTGGCGTCCAACTTGAAGAAGTGGGCGTTGAACTCCCACTAAGGGTAAATATGTTGCTTCTTTGCTCCCCTTGTGGTGTTGAATGCCATCTTGGATGTTCAACGCTGGCTTCAGTCTTCTTGGGGCGTTGAACGCCAGAATGGGGGTGGTTTAGGTGTTCAACACCCATTTTGGGCAGTCCAATCCAAAGAAAACTATAGACTATTATATATTTCTGAAAAGCCCTAAAAGTTAGCTTTCCAACACCATTAAGAATGCAGAAATTGAATCTCTATAGCTCCAGCAATACTCATTTGAATGCATAGAAGTCAGAATTTGACAGCATCTACACTCCTTTCTTTGCCTCTGAATCAGACTTTGCTAAAACTTGCCAAATTCACCCAAAAATTACCTAAAATCATAAGAAAAACACAAAATCTTAAAGTAGCATCCAAAAAGTGAATTTTGCATTAAAACTTACTAAAACATAATAAACCTTAACAAAATATACTAAAAACACTAAGAGAATAATGCCAAAAAGCGTATAAAATATCCACTCATTAGAACACCAAACATAAAATGTTGCTTGTTCTCAAGCAACTAAAACAAAGTAGGACTAAAAAAAAGAAGAGAAAGATACAATAAGTCTTAAAGTTTTTCAATGAAGCTCAGTTCCAACTACTGAGTAGGGTTGATAGTTCATTACTTCTAAACAGTTTTGGCATCTTACTTTTCCTTTGAAGCTCAGAGGCATTGGCATCTCTCAGAATTAGAATCTGGATGATATTATTGGTTCTATTCTTTAAGCTCTTCTTGATTCTTGAACATAGCTTGCTTTTGGTGCTTTGCACCTTTTGAGCCTAGCTGTGACTCTAAGCGTTATGTTTTCCCGTATTACCACCGGATACATCAATGCCATAGGCACTTAACTGGGGGAACCCTTTGGATTTGAATTTAGCTTTGCTCAAATTCCCAAATAGTGGTGCCCAAAGTTCTTAAGCGTACTCTTTTACTTTGAATTACGACTTTAATTGCTCAGTCTTAAGCTTTTCACTTGACACCTTCACACCACAAGCATTTAGTTAGGGATAGCAGTTCCATTGAGCTCTTTAGGCTAATTTTTAACCTTCCTAACCATTGATGCTCAAAGCCTTAGATCCTTTTATTAGTTTTCTTCTCTTTTTTTTGAATAGGAATTTTGTTTCTTTGCATCAAGATTATAAATAATTTGGATTTTTCTGATAACCAATAATACTTCTCTAGATGCATTGTTCTTCTAAGAGTCAACACCCTCAACTTCAAGACAATTATGCACAATTAATTCATGCATTCAGAAAATAAATACAAGGCCACCACTTTTTAGAAAGAATGTATTATAGTCAACTCAAGAAATCTTGTATTTTACTACTTCTTTAGAAGAAAACGAAATTTTATTTAAATTTAATGGAATGATAAGTGGAACATCTTATACTTAATTGACAAGAATGAAAATTAATTACTGGAAAAACAAAGAAAATCCTACTAGTGATCATGTAATCTTAGATATGAAAAACAGGAAGGAATTAGAATAGGAACAGAACAGGGGTGAAACTCAACCACCTTAATCATGGTGGTCATTGCCTTTTTCAGAAGCTAGCTTCTGGCGCTTCTGTTCTTCTAATGCTCACCCTTGCTTCTCATGTTCTTCAACCAGCTTCTGTAGCATACAAGACTGGTTCTTTTGCTCCTCTCTTAATTGGTCCATAGTGGATTGCAACTTCTCAACAGATGCTGCCAGTTGATTCCAATATTCAATTGGAGGGATACACTATTCTTAAGATGGCTCAGGTGTTTTCCTCTTAGGAGAGTCAACTGATTGCTGAATCTTATCTGGTGCTGGCCCCCTAGTGCTCTCCATATTTTCCTTGGTAATTGGGGTTTCTACTGGGATGCACGTGTCTCTGTCAATCAGGATTCCTGTCTCACTACACAAGCGGGAGATGAGGTATGGAAAGGCTAGCTTGTTCTGAGTTGAAGTCTTGTTTGTGAGTTTATACAACTCACAAGAGATTAGTTGGTGAACTTCCACCTCATTACCCATCATGATGTGATGGATCATTACAGCTCGTCTAACAGTAACTTCAGAACGGTTGCTAATGGAAAGTATGGAATGCCCAATGAAGTCCAGCCAACCCCTAGCAACTGGCTTGAGATCCATCCTCCTTAGTTGGTTTGGTTTACCTTTTTTGTTGTTGATTCATTAAGTTCCGGACAGACATATGTTCTTAAGGACTTGATCTAGCCTCGGATTAGCTTGTACCATCCTATTAAAGGAGTTAGGGTCATCCTTTTACAGGGCAATTTCAAAATCTCCCTTACCTTATCCAGATTGAAATGCGAAGTCCTTCCTCGGACCATGGTGCGCTATGTATGGAATCCCTGTCCCTCTTTCTTTTGTTTCTCTGTCATCCACAGATTTGCATAAAATTTATGGACCATTACTATTCCAATATTGGTTCTAGGGTTGGCCAGAACTTCCCAACCCCTTATTCAAATCTGCTCTTGAATTTCTGGGTATTCATCTTCTTTTAAGTCAAACTTGACTTCCGGAATCATTGTCTTCTTGCACATTACATTATAGTAGTGTTCTTCATGAAGCTTGGAGTAGAATCTGTAAGGTTTATTGGCAGCGGTGGGTGGTGCACTTTCTTTCTTGTTTCTTGATGTAGATCTTCCATTTCTTAGAGCCATATATTATAAATAAGTGAAACAGCAACGCTCTTGCCACACCAAACTTAAAAGGTTTGCTTGTCCCGAGCAGAAAGGAGAAGTAGAGGGGACGTATGAAAGAGGAAAAGGAGCGTGAGGGAGAGAGAAAGATTCAAAAGTGGAGGAAAAGGGAGGGAGGGTTTTAAAAGGGGAAAAGATAATCAATTTTGAATTTATAAAGATATGATCAAAGAGAAAACAAGATATGATCGAAAATCAATTTGAATGAAGGAAGATTGGAAAAAGTTTTTGAAAGAAGATTACATAGAAGGAGAGCACATTCATAAAAAGATATGAAAGATAAGATATAGATTAAAAAGATTTGAACTAAAAAAGATTTGATTTGAGAAGATAGGATTGGAAATTAAATTGTTGAAAGAGATATTGGATAAATGGTTCAAATTCAATTTAAATTAAAAGAAAAAGTGATTTGAAGAGAAAATTGATGAAAAGATAAGGTTTTGAAAAGATATGGTTTGACCAAGTCAACCCCTCATTCCCTTCTTTGGAAATTCGAATTTTGGCTCTCCCCCTCCTGGGTGTTCAACGCCAAGGTCTGACGTTGAACGCCAGGGGTTCCTTGTTTTTTTTTTTCATTGAAGGGGGCGTTCAACGCCAAGAATGTGTGTTGAACGCCCATAAGGGACCATGGAATGGCCCTGAGCTCGCCCAGCCTGGGCGTTCAATGCCAACCCTTCACTCCCTAATGGGCGTTGGACGCCCATTGCCTCCTTTCTGGGCATTCAATGGCATCATTTCTCCCTTTCTTGGGCATTGAACACCCAACTTCCTCCTTGTCTGGTGTTCAATGCCAGCAAGGAGTTCTGATTTCACTTCTAAAATTTCTGTCTTTATTCTAAGTGTTGCGCATGATCATAAACATCAAAAAGCAAAGAAAAACTATGAAAATTAATAGGAAGAAGACTAAAAATAAATTAAAATGAGAATAAACAAAAGGACTAGAACAGTAATATACTACTTATGGTTGGGTTGCCTCCCAACAAGCGCTTGTTTATCGTCATTAGCTTGACCTTACTGCTATCATGTTAGCAGCAGTGCAGATTTTTCCTACTCAAGAGTGTCTCCTAGGTAATGCTTGACCTTCTGTCCATTAACTGTGAACCTCTTGTCCGAATGGCGGCTTTGGAGCTCTATATGACCATAAGGTGACACATTAGTGACCAAAAAAGGTCCTGTCCATCTGGACTTGAGCTTCCCATGAAAGAGTTTGAGTTTGGAATTGAAGAGTAGAACCTTCTAGCCAGGCTCAAAGACTCTAGAGGACATCTTTTTATCATGCCAATTCTTGTCCATTTTCTTGTAGATTTTTGCATTTTCAAATGCAGCATGTCGGAATTCATCCAACTCATTTAACTGGAGTAACCTTTTTTCTCCTGCAGCTTTAGCATCAAAGTTGAGGAATTTGGTTGTCTAGTAAGCTCTGTGTTCCAGTTCCACTGGCAGATGACAGGCCTTACCATAGACCAACTAGTAAGGGGACATTCCAATAGGGGTCTTGAAAGCTATTCTATACGCCCAAAGAGCGTCTTGTTCATTTGTCTGTGGATGGTAGGGGGATGCCACTCTGTGGCGAACACCATAATGTTGCAGAATTGAGTCAAGCTGTCTATTATAGAAGTGACTGCCTCCATCACTAATTAGTATCCTTGGGACACCGAATTTAGTAAAAATGTATTTTTTAAGGAACTTCATTACTACCCAAATGTCATTAGTGGGTGATGCGATTGCCTCAACACATTTAGACACATAGTCTACTACCACAAGGATGTATGTGTTCAAATATGAAGGTGGAAAAGGCCCCAAAAAGTCTATGTCCCATACATCAAACAACTCAATTTTCAAGATCCCTTGTTGTGACATCTCATGATTATGAGAGAGATTTCCAACACGTTGACAACTGTCATAGTTGCGGATAAATTCTCGGGAGTCCTTGAAGAGTGTTGGCCAAAAGAAGCCGCTCTGAAGGACCTTGGTGGTTGTTCGCTCACCTTCAAAATGACCTCCATAATCTGAGTCATGGCAGTGCCATAGGATTTGCCGCATTTCCTCCTCAGACACGCAACGGTGGATTATGCCGTTTGAGAACCTTTTGTAAAGGTATGGTTCGTCCCACAAATAGTACTTAGCATCATGGATGAGTTTTCGAACTTGCTGTCTACTGTACTCCTTGAGGATGAACCTTATAGCTTTATAGTTTGCAATGTCAGCGAACCAACGTGCTTTGCGTATTGCAAAGAGTTGTTCATCCAAAAAGGTCTCGGATATCTCAGTAGTGGGGGGAGACGTCCCCACTGTAGGTTCGATTTGGGACAAGTGATCAGCCACCTAGTTTTTCGATCCTTTCCTGCCTCTAATCTCTATGTCAAATTCTTGCAGGAGTAATACCCATCTTATCAATCTTGGTTTAGAGTCCTGCTTGGAAAAAAAGGTATTTGAGAGCAGCATGGTCAGTATAGATAATAACCTTAAACCCAATTAAATAGGATCTGAACTTGTCAATGGCATAAACTACTACAAGTAACTCCTTCTCTGTGGTGGTGTAGTTTCTTTGTGCATTATTTAAAACATAACTGGCATAATAGATGATGTGCAAGAGCTTATCATGTCTCTGTCCCAAAATTGCACCAATTTCATGATCACTGGCATCACACATTAGTTCGAATGGTAGGTCCCAGTTGGGTGCAGAAATGATAGGTGCAGAGATAAGCATTGATTTTAGAGTTTCGAAGGCATGCAGGCACTCCCTGTTAAAAACAAAAGGAGTGTCAGTAGCTAGGAGATTGCACAGGGGTTTCACAATTTTGGAGAAGTCTTTTATAAGCCTCCTATAGAAACCTGCATGTGCTAAGAAACTTCTAATTGCTCTGACATTAGCAGGTAGTGGTAACTGTTCAATTACTTCCACCTTGGCCTGATCGACCTCTATTCCTTTGTTCGAAATCCGATGTCCAAGAACAATTCCTTCCGTTACCATGAAATGGAATTTTTCCCAATTTAAAACTAGGTTCGTTTCTTGGCATCGTTGTAGAACTAAAGAGAGATGTTTAAGGCATGAATCAAATGAATCACCAAAAATAGAGAAATCATCCATGAATACCTCAAGGAATTTTTCAACCATGTCAAAAAAAAATGGAAAGCATACACCTTTGAAAGGTGGCAGGTGCATTACAGAGGCCAAATGGCATTCTTCTGTAAGAAAACACGCCGTATGGGCATGTCAATGTTGTCTTTTCCTGATCCTGGGGGTCTACTATAATCTGATTATAGCCTGAATAGCCATCCAAGAAGCAGTAGAATGCATGTCCAGCCAGTCTCTCCAGCATCTGGTCTATGAATGGTTGAGGGAAGTGATCCTTTCTTGTGGCATTGTTGAGTCTCCTATAATCAATACACATGCGCCACCCTGTAATTGTTCTTGTGAGAATCAGTTCATTCTTCTCATTGTGGATCACTGTCATCCCTCCTTTCTTGGGTACAACTTGGACAGGACTCACCCAGGGGCTATCTGAGATGGGATAAATACTCATGGCCTCCCACAGTTTAGTGATTTCTTTCTGCACTACTTCCTTCATGGTTGGATTCAGTCGCCTCTATGGTTGCACCACTGGTTTGGCAACCTCCTCGAGCCTGATCTTGTGCATGCATCGGGTTGGACTAATTCCTTTTAAGTCACTTATTGTCCAGTTGAGTGCTGTTTTGTGTAACATCTTAACTATCAAAGCTCACGCTTCAGGCTGTGCAACTCTGATAGCTTGGACATTACGATGACTCTTATACTATTTAATACTAAAATATGAGCCTGTTTAAAACTTTAAACCGTAAAACCGCTCCCAAAAATACTGTCGTTTGATAACGTACATCCATAGATACCATACAACTTACAAAAACTCATGAAGAGTACATCCACACACACACACACACACACACACACACATACACACACACACACACACATATATATATATAATATTACAAGCATTAGCCAATACAATCATATCCCTCTTACAGAATATATTAAGATAAAGGCGAGGGTACAATAAACCAAAACTAAAACAATACAAAGCATTTCAACGATAACTAAATAAACTCTTCGTGACTTCTGTGTCCATATCCTGAAAGGGAAAAAATGTAAGGGGTGAGAACATCATCCTCGAAAGGGTTCTCAGTAGATGGTTTTTGGAAATTACTGTATTAGGATACGTGAAGATAAACCGTACCAGTGATTAATAACCGTCTTATGCCTCTTTTCAAAAACAACGGTTTACAATAATAGAGAAATATGAAATCTTTTCTGAAAGAGGAAACTTTTCATTTAAAACAATATTCAAAAGCCTTTCAAAAGCTTTATCTATGCTAAACCAAAATAGCCTTTCATACTTTTTCAAATCAGAAAAAAAAAACCAAAACCAACTATCGGTCCATCTCAATTCAACCACGACCCTAGGCCCAAACAATCCAACCAATAACCAATCACCACAATCCAACAGAGTCCCAGTTGCAAACACAGATAGGAAGTTCAAGCACAAACAAACAGTTACAGCAAGTAGAACATTTAGCAGTTAATCACAAGTAATCACAAAGGCAAACCAAGTACAATATGCACACGCAAGCAATGTCACATAGATGCATATGATGCATGCCTGTTCCTAGTGGCTGATGATATCATCTATCGGTTATAGAGCCAACCCGACAAGTCCTGGTAGCTAACCATTGGACAGTCCCTCTGTCGTGTCTCCCTAACTCGAGTTACACTCAACATAATTGTGATCATAATCATGATCTATATCCATCACCCTCACTGGTGAATATTCATGGGGGCGAGCTCATCCGGGGCTTTCACAGTGCCCGGCCACCCTGACGACATATGGTCAACAGAGCTTCGAGTCTCCACCTGGAGCACGTGGTGGCTAGCCACTGCTTTCTCCCAGGGAAACTCGTATCTTCGATAGTGGAAGTGCAAAATCACAATTATCAATATCTCAGCATATATGCATTCATTTTCAGCCATAGATCAAAATCCATCGCAGCCATTCGACTCACGGTTCAATCCAGAATCAGCCAATATTCATATCATACACATCTATTCCGGCTCACGGTTCAATCCAGAACCAGCCAATATTCATAATCATACACAGCCATTCTGGCACATAACAAAATAGCACTTCCCACCATTCAACATCATCAAATTCATAAAATCGACATTTAAGCCATAAATCACATTTTCTCATTTCATTTCACTTTGAAGTCAAGTTTCAACTCTTTTCAGCTTTGGCTTTAAAGATCTCATTTCTCAAATCATCTCAGCCTCACAAGCCATTTTTACTCAAGGTAAATTCCACTTTGAAAATAATGCCACTCTCGGCATCCTCTTTCCAAAACTTCTATAACCATGGCAATTTAAAATTTATTTTGAAATATTCAAAATCATCCATCCAAAATGGAATTTTATAACAAGAGTTTCTCGGCAAAGTCGCAAGTCTTTAGGGGAAACTAATATAACTCATTTCTTCAAATTTACTTAAAATCATTAAAACATTGGCTTCTTGATTTGAGTAAAAAAATAGGATCTAAGCCGTACAGAGTCATGAAATCAATTACTTTTTTCAAAGCCATTTCCTTTGCTTAAACAAAAAACCAGCTTCAACCCCATGAGGAATTCTACACCGTTTCAACTGCTCAGAAATTGTTTTAGTCTTGCAAAAATTCAAAACTCAAGGAGTGCTTAAAACCTTTCTCAAAACACTTTAAAATGAGACTTGTCAATAGACGCTCGGGTTCTTTCAAAGCCATTGAATCTTCTTTAATTGAAACCCCCAAGTCAAATTCAAAGGCATAAACCCTTTTCACATTCAAACAGCCTTAAGGCATAAGTTTCATTTAAATAACTTGTTCACAAGGGAAATGGAATACTTTGCTTAAGAAATAAGACTAAATCACAATTCCTTTTTTATAATTCAGTTCAAAAGCATAAGTTACCCCTTTCTTAATAATTCAGATAAAATAGTAGAAGCTGTTAACTCATAAGTTTCCGAATAACATTTCAGTAAAGTCCTGGTTTCTACCGGAATTTCAGCAGTACCTCTCCTAAAACTTGGACTTTGCCACCTGGTTCGAGTCCCAACAAAACCGTTCCACAATCCTTTTCAATAGCCCAAAAATCCAAAATCAGTTCAAGGCAAGCCAAAATCCAACAGTCATCTCAATTCCATATTTCAAAAAAATCGTTTCAAAAATCAAATCATTATAAGCTGAATAAACTCATTTCTAAAGTTTTAAAGAAATGGTTCAGTAACAACCATTTATCAAAAACCAGATCATTTAAAGCAAGCTAGGCTGAATTCAAGAGTGTAGTCTATTTTTCACCTTCTTAAGAAAATCCATTCAACTCAAATCAATTTCCAACAGATTAAACTTGATCTCAAAGCTTTAAAAAAGTCAACTTCAAAAGCATTTCGTTTCACAAAGCCACACAACAATCCAGTCAAACAAATATTCATAATCATTCGAGACAATCAATAATACATAAGGCTGCTACAACCACCAAATACACATTGTCTCACATCAGTATCCATATGTAATAATTCCATACATAAAATATAGTTTTCGAAAAGTGCCCTTACCTCAAAATGCAAATCCATAATCCAAACGCCTCAAAAGTTCTTTTCGCCTCAACTCGAAATCACCGGCAACCAAAACCTCAACTACCAGCCACTTCCGCAATAACCATAGCAACACTAATCGCAATATATAATAATCAGGACTCGACCCCACGCTACCAAAACTCATATTTATTAACCAAACACAACCGAATACTAATGCGAGGCTTATCAAAACAAAAATTACTTACTGAACTAGCGAAACAAAGCAGCTGCAGCTCCATATCAACCTGGCAGCGTCTCTGTCAGCCACCTCAAGCGGTAGTGGTGACCGAACTCCAGCGATAGTGACTGAAACCAACATGCCGCGACAATAAGACTCCCATAATCTCACAAGAAATAAAACCAAGTTTGAAACCCTTACCGGCATACTTTTCCAGCAACGGCAGTAGGGTCTCAAGTGGCAGAAACTCAGCCCGGAGCTCCGGCGGTGATCCTGGAAGTCACATAACCCCTCCCGGTGATCAAAACACAGGGTTGGAGCTTTCTCCTCTGATAGCGACAGTTGCGGTGACCTGAATCCTTTTCCGGCGGCGGTGAGAACCCCAAAAGCGCAGGCGCAGCTCAACCGGGACGAGTTCCACCAGCTCGTGTAGCGGCACCGTTGGAGGACATAGAAACAGCGGCGAACTTCCCTAGACGATAGTGGTGGCACGACAGACTGGAGCAACACGACGGCAGCAAGCTTCGATCGAGGCAAGGGGTGGCGTTGTTCCTCTTCGCACGGTTCTGGCAACAGCTCGTGGCTGGACCAAACAGCGGCGGCACAGGTACGGCGGCGGTAGGGCGACCTCCTCTCCCTTCTCCTCTCTTCGAATACGTCGCTCTCTCTCCCCTTGGCTCCTGTACTGCAGTGGTGGTGCGGCGCGATGACGACAGAGTAGTGGCGCAGCACTGACGTCTGCACGCAGCCCCTTCTTCCCGATCTCCCTTTTTTTCTTCCCGGATCTCTTCCTCTCTGCCTCTCTTCCCATTTCCTCCTAACCACTTTTTTCTTTTTTCATTCAGTTGGGGAAACTGTGTGTGTTTGGCTGCTGGGGCATTTAGGGAAGCAACGGGTAACTGGGTAGGGTTTTAGGGTTAGGGTTTCATTTCCAAAAGTTAGGGTTAGGGGCATTTGGTAATTTCACTCAAAAATAGGGATAATATAGTAATTAGAAATAAATTCTAATCCAACAATAATAATATATAAAAATACTATTTACTCATCAATTTCACACTTTATTTTCAATAAAATGTTCAAGTCCAAAAATAATAAATAATATACTTAATTTCTTCATTTTCCAAAATAGCAGTATTAATATTTAAAATATTACTTATCTAATCCAAATCATGTAAAACCCCTATGATTTCATAACTGCCAAATTTATAATCTAAATATAGAAAATAATCCAATTATTATAAAATTGGATAATAATCATAACTCGTCTCAAATTCAATAAATCAAAACTTGCCTTGATTATCTTTAATAAAATGGTTTCTGAAATTAAGGCTATAAATAACTATATGATTTGAGACCTGATCATAATAAGACTTTTCAAAGGTTCTGGGTCTTACATTCTACCCACCTTATAAAAATTTTCATCCTCGAAAATTGATACAAAACGAAAGAAATTTCATAATAGTTCACTCTTGAACACATTTAAGAAAAAGAAAAATTATCTCAACATACAAACATATATACGGTTTTCAAATACTTGGGTTGTCGTAGGCATAAAAATACAAGGGTAGGAGTGTGATTACAAAGCAAACGTTACAGAATATGCTCCATGCAGAAGATGACATGGTTCAAACATGTGATAGTAAGGTAAGGCATCGAAGGCCATAAAACATGATGGGGTTAAAACGACGTGCTTAACATCCGCACACTAATCTCATATCAACCTCAAGGCTCCAACTTTCCAACTCCATCAAGCACTTTACAAACCACATAACCGATCATAAGCCTAACGACCGCAAACCCGTTCGCAAGGAACAAAACACCCATAACTCATAACGTTACACACCTACCGCTTTAGTTTCCGTATACCATATCACGCCTTAAAGAACTAACCAATCGCGTTACTATGTCTACAAGTCGCACGTGATATCAGAACAATTCTCGAGTCTACTCAGAAGGATACCAGATTCAGAAAGGAGAGACACATGTCAAGAATAATACTCATAGATTTGAGAGAATGTATCCAATCCAGGTAAACAAAGACGCTCAACCAATGAAGTTTTCTAGAAATAAATTGATTGAAAACTTCAAAGATAACCCTTGTATCAAATAAGTCCAATAGGACCAATAAGAAGAAAATCAGCGCATTATTTTGAAACAATTTCAAGCTGAGTCGAAGAAGTATGAGGTTTGCAGAAGAGAAGATTTCAAACCCAAGACAAAGCTCACAAAACTCAAGAGCATGATTAAAAATACTTTTGAATGCATTGTTCACAAAAGAATAAAAAATTTGCGGAAAAATCACTTCGCAATTTATAAGAAACTTTAAGTGACAAACATTCTCCAAGAGAATAACAAAAGCAATAATGTGGCTTTGCTGTAATACAATTTTATGCTGAAACAGATCATGTAGAATTTTAAAAACAAGGTGCACACAAGTTTGGCTAAAAGCTAAAATATTTTCTCAAATATTTTAGAAAGATAATTAGGTGCACAACTTAACCAAAAGCAATCATAAAACTCAGAGGAGAAATCAAATGCTTGTTCAAAAATTCCCAAAGTCCAAATTCAAACAAGCGTGTATAAAAGTTTTAGCAAGGACGAAGGAGAAAGTTAAACTCTACTTGGAAGAGAAAATCTGAGGTAAAAGTTTGCTTATAAATTGGTAAAGAAACAAGTGGTGTGTTACAAACGGACATGTTTCCACTAACCATGAAAGCTTCTCAAAACTTCATTTAAAATAGTGCATGTCAACTTTAAATCATCTTTGTCAAAATTGAACAATGGTCTCAATTTCAATCAAGCAACAGAAAAATAAATTCATCTTAGAACTTCTTCAAAGAGAATTCAAAACTTCAAAAAGTTCGAAACAAAATCCAAAGTATACTTGAAATCACCATCTCAGAAAGATATTCAAGAAAATTAGGATGTACTTAAAAAGGGGTCAAGCCATACAAGAAAGGGTCTTAGACCAAAGAAGTTTAAACAAAATTCACTAGGCATGAGTCATCAAACAAGCTTTCAATTGCTCCAAAAGAATACAAAAGTCATAGGAAAATACAACTCAGTCATTAGTAATTCCTCAAGGATAAATCTTTGACTAAAAACTCTTGTAGAGACAATAAGAGGATAAACGATGCACCAATTTTGAAATGAATCAAACTGACCCACATAAGAATGAGATTCACAAAAGGAAAAAACCAAGATCAGTGGCAATGTTCACAAGATGTAAAAGATCAGTTAAAAACATAGTCAAGCATGACATTCATGGAGATGGAAGGCTTAAGGGATACTCTAGTCCATTCATACAAAGAAAGCTATGAGTCCAACATTTTCAAAAGAATGACAATGGTATAAACAATGTGGTATGCTAAATCAAACTTCAGTCAAAATAAATTAGGTAAAGTTTATCAAACGAACTCAACCAGGATAAAAGTCAAAAATCCTTTCTTTTCAGAATTTTGAAAAATACCAAAAAACATAATCAAATGAAGATGTGAATTGGAACTATAGTAAAATTACTAGAAAGTCAAGTTGTATCTAAAGTAAATGTTGTTTCGTAAACCAGTAAAAGTACAGGCGATGTATTAAAAATAAATAGTTGTTAAACTGTGTAAGAAATCTTCAAAGTTCCACATATAGATAAGTGTATATCTAGTCAACAGCAATTTTTATAAAAATCTCAAAATTAGCTGTAATCACCGTCAAATGAGAGAAAAATAGAATCGACAATTTCTCTAAGAATAGACTCGGAATCCGGAGTAAAAAGACACAACGCATTAAAACAAGTTCAAAGCTATATCAAAGAATACATGAATCAAGGATAATTCGAACAGAGAAAGGTAGATGCAACAAGGACTACACACAAGCATATGCAATTAAGATCAAACAAGAATGCATATGAATAGATGAATAGAGTTGAAAAATTAAACTACTTTTCAAAAGGACTAGCAAACAAGAACTTCAAGTTAGGATATGAAAGAACAGGTCGACTCGAATAGAATTCAAGACACACAACTGAATAGCCTCGAGAAATAGTTTCTAGCATTTCCCAAAACCCATGATTCACTTTACTCAACTCGTATATCGCCTATGATAACCCATTAGTGTTTTCATATACATAATTCTCTAGCATTAAGCCGGCCAAACTTAATACCAAGAATTATGCAATGCAAGACTAACAACATTAATCAATAGACCGTCATGTGCACAAGGCTATAATTCTCGTTATCCGACAAGACCTAATGCATGACAAACACTCAGAGTATGCAATTGAAGCATAGTTGGTCCATTCCCCAGGCTCTATAGGAAAGACCGCTCTGATACCATAATGTAACACCCTAACTATCAAAGCTCACGCTTCCGACTACGCAACTCTGATAGCTCGGACATTATGATGACTCTTATACTATTTAATACTAAAATAGGAGCCTGTTTAAAATTTTAAATCGTAAAACCGCTCCCAAAAATACTGCCGTTCGATAACGTACATCCATAGATACCATACAACTTACAAAAAGTCATAAAGAGTACATCCACACACACACACACACACACACACACACACACACACACACACACACACACACACACATATATATATATATATAATATTACAAGCATTAACCAATACAATCCTATTCCTCTTACAGAATATATCAAGATAAAGGCGAGGGTACAATAAACTATAACTAAAACAATACAAAGCATCTCAATGACAACTAACTAAACTCTTCGTGACTTCTGCGCCCATATCCTGAAAGGGGAAAAATGTAGGGGGGTGAGAACATCATCCTCGAAAGGGTTCTCAGTAGAGGGTTTTTGGGAATTACTGTAATAGGATACATGAAGATAAATCGTACTAGTGATTAATAACCATCTTATGCCTCTTTTCAAAAACAACGGTTTACAATAAAAGAGAAATCCGAAATCTTTTCTGAAAGAGGAAACTTTTCATTTAAAACAATATTCAAAAGCCTTTCAAAAGCTTTATCTATGCTAAACCAAAATAGCCTTTCATACTTTTCCAAATCAGAAACACAAAACCGAAACCAACCATCGGTCCATCTCAATTCAACCACGGCCCTAGGCCCAAACAATCCAACCAACAACCAATCACCACAATCCAACAGAGTCCCAGTTGCAAACACAGATAGGAAGTTCAAGCACAAACAAACAGTTACAGCAAGTAGAACATTTAGCAGTTAATCACAAGTAATCACAAAGGCAAACCAAGTACAATATTCACACACAAGCAATGTCACATAGATACATATGATGCATTCCTATTCCTAGTGGCTGATGATATCATCTGTCGGTTATAGAGCCAACCCGACAAGTCCTGGTAGCTAACCATTTGACTGTCCCTCTATCGTGTCTCCCCAACTCAAGTTACACTCAACATAATCATGATCATAATCATGATCCATATCCATCACCCTCACTGGTGAATATTCATGGGGGCAATTTCATCCGGGGCTTTCATAGTACCCGGCCACCCTGACGACATAGGGTCAATAGAGCTTCGAGTCTCCACTTGGAGCACGTGGTGGCTAGCCACTGCTTTCTCCTAGGGAAACTTGTATCTCCAATAGTGGAAGTACAGAATCACAATTATCAATGTCTCAGCATATATGCATTCATTCTCAGCCATGGATCAAAATCCATCTCAGCCATCCGACTCACGGTTCAATTTAGAACCAGCCAATATTTATATCATACACAGCCATTCCAGCTCACGGTTCAATCCAGAACCAGCAAATATTCATAATCATACACAGCCATTCCGACACATAACAAAACAGTACTTCTACCATTCAGCATCATCAAATTCATAAAATCGGCATTTAAACCATAAATCACTTTTTCTCATTTCATGTTACTTTAAAATCAAGTTTCAACTCTTTTCAGCCTTGGCTTTAAAAATCTCATTTCTCAAATCATCTCAGGCTCACAAGCCAGTTTTACTCAAGGTAAATTCTACTTTGAAAACAATGCCACTCTCCGCATCCTCTTTCCAAAACTTCCATAACCATGGCAATTTAAAGATTTATTTTGAAATATTCAAAATCATCCATCCAACAATGAAATTTTATAACAAGAGTTTCTCGGCAGAGTCTCAAGTCTTTAGGGGAGATTAATATAACTCATTTCTTCAAATTCACTTAAAATCATTAAAACATTGGCTTTCTGATTTGAGTAACAAAATAGGATCTAAGCCATACAGAGTCATGAAATCAAATACTCTTTTCAAAGCCGTTTCCTTTACTTAAACAAAAAACCAGGTTCAACCCCATGAGGAATTCTAAAGCGTTTCAACTGCTCAGAAATTGTTTTAGTCTTGCAAAAATTCAAAACTCAAGGAGTGCTTAAAACCTTTCTAAAATACTTTAAAATGAGACTTGTCAATAGATGCTCAGGTTCTTTCAAAGCCATTGAAGCTTCTTTAATTGAAACCCCCAAGTCAAATTCAAAGGCATAAACCTTTTTCACATTCAAACAGCCTTAAGGCATAAGTTTCATTTAAATAACTTGTTCACAAGGGAAATGGAATACTTTGCTTAAGAAATAAGACTAAATCACAATTTCCTTTTTTATAATTCATTTCAAAAGCATAAGTCACCCCTTTCTTAATAATTCAGATAAAATAGTAGAAGCTGTTAATTCATAAGTTTCCGAATAACGATTCAGTAAAGTCCCGGTTTCTACCGGAATTTTGGTAGTACCTCCCCTAAAACTTGGACTTTGCCACCTGGTTTGGGTCCCAACAAAATGATTCCATAATCCTTTTCAATAGCCCAAAAATCCAAAATCAGTTCAAGGCAAGCCAAAATTCAACAGTCATCTCAATTTCATATTTCAAAAAAACCTTTTCAAAAATAAAATCATTATCAGCTGAATAAACTCATTTCTAAAGTTTCAAAGAAACGGTTTAGTAACAACCATTTATCAAAAACCAGATCATTTAAAGCAAGCTAGGCTGAATTTAAGAGTGTATTCTATTTTTCACCTATTTAAGAAAATCCATTCAACTCAAATCAATTTCCAACGGATTAAACTCGATCTTAAAGCTTTAAAAGAATCAATTTCAAAAGCATTTCGTTTCACAAAGCCACACAACAATCCAGTCAAACAAATATTCATAATCATTCGAGACAATCAATAATACATAAGGCTGCTACAACCACCAAATACACATTGTATCACATCAGTATTCATATGTAATAATTCCATACATAAAATATAGTTTTCGGAAAGCACTGCTACCTCAAAATGAAAATCCATAAACCAAACGCCTCATAAGTTCTTTTTGCCTCAACTCGAAATCACCGGCAACCAAAACCTCAACTACCAACCACTTTCGCAATAACCATAGCAACACTAATCGCAACATATAATAATCAGGACTTGACCCCACGTTTCCAAAACTCATATTCATTAACCAAACACAACCGAATACTAACGCGAGGCTTATCGAAACATAAATTACTTACTGAACTAGCAAAACGAAGCAGCCGCAGCTCCATATCAACTCGGCAGCAGCTCTGTCAGTCACCTCAAGTGGCAGTGGCGACCAGACCCGGCGATAGTGACTGAAACCAACATGCCGCGACAATAAGACTCCCATAATCTTACAAGAAACGAAAACCAAGTTCGAAACCCTTACCGGCATACTTTTTCGGCGACGGCGTGAAGGTCTCATTGGTAGAAACTCAGCCCAGAGCTCCGACGGTGATCCCGGAACTCACATAACCCCTCCCGGCGGTCAGAACACATGGGTGCAGCTTCCTCCTCCGACAGCAACACCTGTGGCGACCTAAATCATTTTCCGACGGCGGTGAGAACCCCAAAAGCACTGGCGCAGCTCAACCGGGACGAGTTCCTCCAGCTCCTGTAGCGGCGCCATTGGAGAACACAGAAATTGCGGTGGTCTTCCCTGGACGACAGTGGTGGCGCTACAGACCGGAGCAACACGGCAGCAATGAGCTTCGATCGCGGCAAGGGGCGGCGTCGTTCCTCATCATCGGCACAGGGATGGCGGCGGCAGCACAGCCTCCTCTCCCTTCTCCTCTCTTTGAATGCGTCGCTCTCTCTCCCCTCGGCCCCTCTACTGCAGTGGCGGTGCGGCGCGACGACGACAGAGTAGTGGCGCGGCGCTGACGTCTGCACGTAGTCCCCTCCTTCCCGATCTCCCTTTTTTTCTCCCGGATCTCTTCCTTTCTGCCACTCTTCCCATTTCCTCCTAGCCCCTTCTTTCTTTCTTTCATTCAGTTGGGAAAACTGTGTGTGTTTGGCTGCTGGGGCATTTGGGGGAGCAACGGGTAACCGGGCAGGGTTTTAGGGTTAAGGTTTTATTTCCAAAAGTTAGGGTTATGGGCATTTGGTAATTTCACTCAAAAATAGGGATAATATAGTAATTAGAAATAAATTCTAATCCAACAATAATAATTTATAAAAATACTATTTGCTCATCAATTTCACACTTTATTTTCAATAAAATGTTCAAGTCCAAAAATAATAAATAATATACTTAATTTCTTCATTTTCCAAAATAGCAGTATTAATATTTAAATATTACTTATCTAATCCAAATCATGTAAAACCCCTATTATTTCATAACTGCCAAATTTATAATCTAAATATAGAAAATAATTCAATAATTATAAAATTGGATAATAATCATAACTCGTCTCAAATTCAATAAATCAAAACTTGCCTTAATTATCTTTAATAAAATGGTTTCTAAAATTAAGGCTATAAATAACTATATATTTGAGACTTGATCATAATAAGACTTTTCAAAAGTTCTGGGTCTTACATTTTGTATGTCCTCAGCACCTGAATTAGTGTGTTTTCCTCTTGTGGTTTCAGGGAAGAGCTTATGATCACAGGGTAAATGTCTGCATCCCCTTGAAACACATATTTCAAGGATGATGGCAGTGGCTTGAGCTTGAGTTTGGGAGGTCCATCCTCTACCTTAGGGGACTCTAAAGCCTCCTTATGCTCTTCTGGTGCCTCTTTATCAGCTGGCATCTTCAAGGATGTCATTCACTTCCTCCTCGAGACTCTCAACTGTATGTACCTCTTCTACCAAGGAATCGATGATATCAATCCTTATACACTCCTCTAGGGCATCAGGGTATTGCATGGCTCTAGTGGCATTAAGTATGAACTCGTCCTCATTGACTCTTAGGGTTACTTTTTCTGTCTCTACATCGGGTTCTTCCTGTGGCCCGAAAAGGCCTCCCTAGAATAATGGACACATCCTTGTGTTCTTCCATATCCAGGACTACGAAATTTGTGGGGAATGCAAAGGGTCCAACCCTCACAATTATGTCTTCAATCACTCCTGATGGAATCTTGGCCGAACCATCAGCTAACTGTAGGCATATGCGGGTGGCCTTGACTTCTCGAATTAGACCGAGCTTCTTTATTAGTGAAGAAGGTATTAAGTTGATGCTCACCCCAGTATCACATAGGGCCTTCCTTATGCAGGCTTCTCCAAGGTTGCAATGTATTATGAAGCTTCCAGTGTCCTGAAGCTTTTCTGGTAGGTTCCTCTGGATGACTGTACTGCACTCTTTAGTGACGAAGACTATCTCTACTTCCCTCCAGTCCTTCTTGTGACTTAATATGTCCTTCATAAACTTTGCATATGATGGTATTTATTCAAGGGCTTCTGTGAAAGGGATCTTGATCTCCAGTGTCTTAAGGTAATCTGCAAACCGGGCAAACTGCTTATCCTTTTTTGCTTGCCAAAGTTTCTGAGAGAATGGCATCTTGGTCCTATACTCAAGTGTGCTGAGTGGTGTAGGGTGAGTGTCCATGGTGCCAGACTGAGGGTTACCAGCTTGCTTATGAGGGGTTTTCTTTGAACGTGCTTCTACTTGGCTTCCCTTATCAGGCCGTTCAACGTCCAGGCTGATCCCCTCCTGGCATTAAACGCCAATATCATCCCCTTCTGGGTGTTGAACGCTCGTGTTGACCCATGGGTAGCGTTGAATGCTAGTGTTGCTCCCCTTTGGGTGTTTAACACCCTTAATTATGCCTTGGGATGCTGTGTTTCCACCTTCTGATGTTTCCTCTTACCCTTGCTTCTCACTGTCATGAGATTGGCTATTTAGTATCCTTCCACTCCTCAATTGGATGGCCTGACACTCTTCACTTATCTGCTTAGATAAATGTTGTTTAGCCTAATTCAGCCATGCTTCTATATTCTTATTGGAGGCACGGGTTTTTTGCAACACTTCTTGCAAACTTAGCAATTGTCAAGTGAGAGAGTGTAGTTGCTGGGTTAGCGATTCATTCTGTTTTGGAGGGTCTAATTCAGTGTACACTGCCTTGACCTCTCTGCTCATTGCAGTCACACCAGATGAGTATAGATGCTGGTTGCTGGCGAGTGGCGACTATCTCAATGAGCTCTCGAGCTTCTTCAATTGTCTTTCTCATGTAAACTAAACCATCTGCAGAATGATCTAATGATATCTTGGCTATATCTGTGAGTCCGTAATAGAAAATGTCTAGCTTTACCTATTCTGAAAACATTTCTGTGGGACATTTCCTTAGCATCATTCTGTACCTCCCCCAAACATCATAAAGAGACTCATTTTCTTCTTGTCTGAAGCCTTGAATGTCCAGCCTGAGCTGGGTTAGCCTCCTTGAGGGGAAGTATTGGTTCAAGAACTTGTCCACCAGGTTATTCCATGTTTTCAATTTTGATTTGGGTTGAGTTTCCAACCATCTCTTAGTTTGGCCTTTTACAGCAAATGGAAAGAGCAGTAGCCTATAGACATCCTTGTCTACTCCTTCGGCTTGTACTGTGTCAGAAATCCGTAGGAAGTCTATAAGAAATTCCATGGGCTCCTCTTGTAGTAGTCCCTAAAACTGGTAGTTTTGCTACACTAAGGTGATGAGCAGTGGGTTAAGCTCAAATTTTGCTGCTCAAAAAGGGGGTATACAAATGCTTCTTTCATAAAAGCCAGGCGTGGGGGCTATATATAACCCCAAGGTTCTTCTAGGTTGTGCACTCTCGAGTGGATTCATACTGAATTTTTCCTTTCCTGGCTACACAAACAGAGAGCAAAGTAGGGAAGATGTGGGGTCTCTATGTTAAGTATAAAGAACTCCTAATGAGATGTCTTATAGAGATATGAAGTATATTAAAGTAATTATAATAAAGACGAAAAAGGAAAAAAATAAAAGTATAATAGTCAATTCAAAATTTCAAAATTTTAAGACTTAAATAGGAAAGGAGTTCAGAGTATTTTTGAAATTTAAAAATGAAAACAACTAATTGGACACCAAACTTAAAAGTTTTGAAATTACAGCTACTACTTTTAGAAAATATAAAGAGAAAAACACCAAAAGAACACAATTAAAAAGAAAATAAAAAGAACACAATTAAAAGAAAAATAAATAAAAATACCTGATCTAAGGAGCAAGACAAACGGTTGTTTGTCAATCTCGAACAATCCCCGGCAATGGCGGCAAAAACTTTGTGCGTGAAAGTATAACTCGCACAATTGAACCGGCAACTGCACCGAGTCATCCAAGTAATACCTCACGTGAGTGAGGGTCGATCCCACGAGGATTGTCAGATTGAGCAAGCAATGGTTATCCTACAGATCTTAGTTACGCAAATAAAAAAGATGGTTGTTGAATGCGCATAAAATAAATAAAGAAAGCAATAAAGAAATAACAAAGAAACAATGATGAGAAACCAATTAAGGCTTCGGAGATAGTTTATCTTTCTGGATTAACTTTTCTCACTGATTACTTCGATAACGAATGATTTATTTAATGGCAAAGCTGTAAGTGATTAACTCATGTCCTCTCATCAAGTTAATCTCCACTAAACCATAGCTCCATATCATATTTGAGTAACTCATGTCCTCTCATCAAGTTAGCTCATAGTGCTTCACTATAGCCGGAGATGAAGCCCGTGAAATCCACTCTCCTTTTGTTGATCTTACTCAAAATACCACAGACAAGGTCGGATCTTCCAGATCGGAGAATGATGCTTTATGCTTTTAGTAGTCTTAGTGCCACAGAGACCTCATTTACCCATGACTAACGGGATTATATATCACATATCCCAATTAGCCTAGGTACCCTCTTGGAACCTGTGATGCACTCTCAAGCTGTAGCTCAATACTATCCGGGTCAAGACTCGCATGAACTCATGTAGAATAAGAGGCCATACTTCCGTTGCACCTCAGATTCATAAGGATGAAGGGTAAAATACATCATAAAATAGAATCAAACATATATTGAAATAGAACAGTAATATTATTAATCCATAGGAATCAACAGAGCTCCTAACCTTAACCTAGGAGGTTTAGTTACCATATTGTACAGAAAATAGTATATAAGATTCGAATGTGTGAGAGAAGATCCTTAACAATGGTTATCTTCCCTTCTATATATACTAATACTAAACCTGAAAAGACATTAATAATAATTAGAAGTTACAAAAATAAAATAAACTAATCTAAGGATGCAAAAATCCACTTCTGGGCCCATTTGGTGAGTGTTTGGGTTGAGTTTGGCATCCAACTTGAAGGAGTGGGCGTTCAGTGGGTAAATATGTTGCTTCCTTGCTCCCCTTGTAATGTGCTGGCTTCAGTCCTCTTGGGGCGTTGAACGCCAGAAAGGGGGTGGTTTGGGCGTTCAACGCCCATTTTGGCCTATCCAAAATCCAAAAAAAAGTATAGACCATTATATATTTCTGAAAAGTACTGAAAGTTAGCTTTCCAACGCAGTTGAGAGGCATCAGTTAGACCTCTGTAACTCCAGAAATGCTCGTTTAAATGCATAGAGATTAGGATTTGACAGCATCTACACTTCTTTCTTTGCCTCTAAATAAAATTTTGCTAAAATTTGTCAAATTCACCAAAAAAATCTAAAATCATAAGAAAAACACAAAAGCTCAAAGTAGCATCTAAAAAGTGAATTTTTTGTTAAAACTTACTAAAACATAATAAAATTTAACAAAATATACTAAAAATATTGATAAAATAATGCCAAAATGCGTATAAAATATTCACTCATCAACTGCCGATTCGGTTACACTAAAATTTGACACCTGTGACCTGCCCCTTTACCTTACTAAATCACCTTCCACTAAATTAAATAGTCGAACCATTCCTCGGAAAGAGGGAGGAATAGAAATATGGAATCACATAAAGCAATGGTACACATAACATCACCACCAATTAATATCATTTCCTTGTTTCCATTCATTTTCGGCCAAAGCCAAGAGAGAACCGTGAATCAAATTAAACCTAAGATTATTATTCAATGAATAATAATTTCCTTGGTTCCTTTCTTTGGCTTAAGCCATTGAGGAAGCAAAGATTAATAAAAGCCAAACGTGGCTTATGCATGCATATATAAATATATAAACATGACACATAACTTATTTCATTAAATCACCAAAACATCTTTTTTCATATTTGTTCCCTTCATCACCGAACTCATCATAAGAAAGGAAATAAGGAAAGGAAAGGAAAGGCCGAACCTTGCAAGGAAGAAAACCGTAACCCCACTAAAATTTCCGACTCCAATTTTTTGTGATCTGTAACTTCAGTTAAAAATTTAATCTGATAAAAGTATTTGTATTTTTTTTTTATATGTTGACATTATTTTTTGTTTGATAAAAATAAATGGTGACATAGCTTTTCTTTTCCTCGAATTCGTTCAATTAAAATTTTAGGAGACACAGACGATTTGTGACGTTTTTCTCTTTAACAGCTCGATCAAAAATTTTTTTGGAGTTTTGTTGATTTTGAATTTGTACGAAAGTAGAATTTTGATAACTTTATAATAATTAAATGTAAATTTGATAAGTGATTGTTGATTTGGTTGATTATTGTTTGAATTTGAATGAGTTTATGTTGAATTATTTTTGTTGCTTGTGATTTGTTATTTTGACTATGAGAAATAGCTCAACTATGGTAGTTTTAATGGTTTTAGGACTGTTGTGATGTGATATTTTGAGAAAATTGATGAGATTTGATGGTTGAAAGACTAAATTAAAAGTTGAGAAAAATCGGTAACCGAAAGACTCGAAAGGAAAGGGCTAAGGGTTTTGGTTTTGGAATAAAAGAAGATTAGTATTTAAACTTTATTTGTAAAGGAAAATATTGTATTTGTGCATAAAAAATGAGATAAAATTTATAATTATACAAGGTTTTAGGTATTTTGGGTAATAAGTAAAGTTCAAATATAAAATAGGTATTTTATAAAAGTTCAGATCATTTTTATAAATATGAAAATAAGTGAAGGTTCGAATATAATTTTATAAAATATTGAGGTTAAAAATAGAAAATTAGAAAGTTCGTAATTTAGGAAGTAATTAATAAAATTTTTAAAAATAAGGTTTTATAAACTAAGTTTTAAAAGATTATAAATATTATTTTAAATATTTTTTTAAATTATTCATTTATATTAAAATAAATTATTATTATAATTAGTATTTATCAAAAATATTATCTTGTAAGAATATCATAATATATATTATTAATGAGAAAGCAAGCAACTAGAGTAATATTAAAAGTTTTAGAGAATGCAGATCTAATTAAAGAACTTTATAATTATTTTTCATAAGATACTTAGAAAAATACGAGAGAATAATACGAAGATAAATTATATTATATATGGAGTGATAGGAAAGAAAAGATGAGAGAAAGATGAGGAAGAAAAGAAAAGAAAAAGAATAAAAAGGATATATTAAGTAAAAGGTTCTCTGCCACAGAAGAGTAGAGAACAAAGATTAAAAGATTTTGATGAATGTCTGCCACAGTAGAGTAGAGAGCAAAGATTGAAAAGAAATTGAGTGCTGTTAGGGCCTTGATGCTAAGTGTCTAGTGGGGACGGCGATGCGTAACGCTTACTTGACAGACGACTCAGTGGGAACGGTGATGCGTAACGCTCATTGGAGACCAAAAGGAAGGTTCTCTCATGAGGACGGCGATACGTAACGCTCATGGAGGGGACGTTGGCTGAGATAAGGACAGCGATACGAAACGCTTATCTCAAGACCAGTTTCGGGAATTGGGTAACAAACTGACACATGAGCTCATGGCCTGTGTAGGACTAGACATGCATCATACTTGTTTGCGCATATCTCTATGTTGTGAAATTCTGTGAACTGTCTGTGTACTTTTTGGTTAATTTACTTTTGAGTGAATTGCTTGTCATGCTTTGTTGAAGTTTGTTTGTGTTCTATGGTGTGTTGCTGTCGACTAAGGATTAAAATAAAATAAACCTAATTATCCACCCCGATCCTACTAAGAATTTTTCAGTTCTTATCCCTTCCTTCTTCTCCTTCAGATGTAAACACGACCCATTGCAGGATATGAAGGTGATAGTAATCTCGTCTTTTGGCTTCAATGATTGATCAGGAACAGTAAGAGCCGATAGTGTATTTTGGGTGGCGCCTTCAACTTAGTGTAGAAATTTTGGTTTAGTCTCTTACTTTTGGATAGATCCACCGAGAGATTAGGAGTTGTACAAACTAGGTAGGTTAGTTCGGGTTCCAGATTAGGGGCTTCCTTTATGGGCCAGGGCCCAGAACGTTATATATCTATATGTACGTATAAGTACATATAGTAATAAGCGGTATAAATTGGTACACTGATCTGACTTCTGTATGACTCTTGTTTATAATATTTGTGATGTACATTATTATATTTTACTTGCTGCTTTACTCATTGGTTTTCTAGAATTCTGTATGTGAATGTTTAACCTTTTTGAAACCACCATTTTCGTACCAAGATTTTCACGTAAAAATGAGAAAGTTTCCAAGAAAAATCGATCTCGTGCTAACACAATTACAGGCTTAATAATAAGTAATAGTTAAGTCTAGGAAGACAAGTTAGTAGCACTCGATTTTCAGTATGATCATGACGTACTGGAAATTGGGTCATTACAAAAAATAGTTCAACACATATGCAAAACATGTGGAGCAGGTAAAAGTGTAAAAGTTAAGTTACAGTCATCCCACAGAATTCAACAACTAAAATCCAGAAATAAAATTCAACAAAAACAAATGATAAACCAATGTTTTAAAAATATTTTTTCAGTTACAACATCATGGAGTAGCCTTAATCAAAAGCTCAGAAACTGGTACATGAAATCATGATACACAACTTCGTGCAGCTAACTAGTAAGTACACTGGGTCGTCCAAGTAATACCTTACGTAAGTAAGGGTCGATCCCACAGAGATTGTCGGCTTGAAGCAAGCTATGGTCATCTTGTAAATCTCAGTCAGGCAGATTCAAATGGTTATGAAGCTTTGATAATTAAAAGATAAATAAACATAAAATAAAGATAGAGATACTTATGTAATTCATTGGTGGGAATTTCAGATAAGCGTATGGAGATGCGTTATTCCTTCTGATTCTCTGCTTTCCTACTGTCTTCATTCAATTATTCATACTCCTTTCAATGGCAAGATGTATGTAGGTGGATCACCGTCGTCAATGTCTACCATCCATCTTCTCAGTGAAAAAGGTCCAGCTACGGGTTACGTAAGGCTAATCATCTGTCGGTTCTCGATCGTGTCAGAATAAGATCCAATGATCCTTTTGCGCACTGTCACTGCGCCCAGCACTCGCGAGTTTGAAGCTCGTCACAGTCATCTCATCCCAGATCTTACTCGGAATACCACATACAAGGTTTAGACTTTTCGGATCTCAAGAATGCTGCCAATTTATTCTAGCTTATACCACGAAGACTCTGATCTCACAAAATGGAAGGCTTTGTTTTCAGGAGAGGCAACCATGCGTCGTGGACCAGGACCAAGAGATACACACTCAAGCTATAGCATGTAGAACGGAAGTGGTTGTCAGGTACACATTCATAAGGGAGAATGATGATGAGTGTCACTGATCATCACATTCATCAGGTTGAAGTGCGAGTGAATATCTTAGAATAAGAATAAGCTTGAATTGAATAGAAGAACAATAGTACTTTGCATTAATTCATGAGAAACAGCAGAGTTTCACACCTTAATCTATGGTGTGTAGAAATTCCACCGTTGAAAATACATAAGTGATGAAGGTCCAGGCATGGCCGAATGGCCAATCCGCAAAACGTGATCAAGAGATCAAAAGATGATCAAAAGATGAAAATACAATAGTAAAAGATCCTATTTATAATAAACAAATTACTAGGGTTTACAGAGATAAGTAAATAGTACAGAAATCTACTTCTGGGGTCCACTTGGTGTGTGCTTGGGCTGAGCATTTAAGCTTTTTCGTGCTTAGGCTGTTCCTGGAGTTAAACACCAGCTTTAGTACCAGTTTGGGCGTTTAACTCCAACTAGAGTGAGACCCGCGCAATGCGCGGAGAGGTAGATTACTTATATTATAAATAGATTTTAATAAATGTTATATTAAAAATATTTTAGAGAACATATTATAAATAGATTTTGAATTTATTTTTTTTTTAAGAAAAGACATAGATTATTTATATTAGAGTTATATAAAACTGCATTTTCATTTTTTTATTTTTTGATTTGCATTAATTGCTACACTTTGTCTTTTTTTTCGCGGTTTTTTTTTGTAAATAATTAAAAAAATGAATGAATGAGAATGAAAAACATATAAAAATGTTAAATTAAATTTAAGAAATTTTTGACAATTAGTATGAGAGGTTAAGAAATGAAGAGTAGTAAGAGTCTTAATATGTATAAGTTGTAGAATTTGAATATTTATAACTGAAATTTTTTATAATAATTATTATTATGACACTTTTAATGTATGTCTATTGCATTTAATTAGTACTTGATATTTCAATTGAATAATAATACATAAGATTTTTTTGTTTTAATTTTTTTAAAACATTTTATAAATAGTGATTGGTTGATTTTCATCTTTTGCCAAGTCATTAGAATTGCTAATGTGACATCATTAGCAAAGAAAAGATGGCTTAAACTCATTGTGGAGAAAGTTAGTTGTAGCTTTTATATATGATAAAAATGTTAAATTAAATTTAAGAAATTTTTGACAATTAGTATCAGAGATTAAGAAATGAAGAGTAGCAAGAGTCTTAATATGTATAAGTTGTAGAATTTGAATATTTGTAACTGAAATTTTTTATAATAATTATTATTATGACACTTTTAATGTATGTTTATTGTATTTAATTAGTACTTGATGTTTTAATCGAATAATAATAGATAAGAGTTTTTTGTTTTATTTTTTTAAAATATTTTACTAAATAGTGATTGGTTGATTTTCATCTTTTACCAAGTCATTAGAATTGTTGATGTGGCATCATTACCAAAGAAAAGATGGCTCAAAACAAATTGTCCATCACGATGTCCATCTCCGACGGAGCCGCATTGCATAAATTACAGAAATCAGCGCAAACTTCATTCCTCATATTCTTTTCAAAATATATATTGGTAAAATAAAATAGAATTTATTTTTAATAATAAGTAAAAACTACGATAATAGTTCTTTGTACCTAGTGTTACTTCTAAAAATTAAAATGATTATTTTTTTTACCAAAGATACAGAGACTCGAACTCACGACCAATATGGGAGACTATGCCATTTGAGGTATAACTCATTGGCAAAAATTAAAATGATTATAATAAACATAATTATAATAATAAAATATAATTTTTATTTTTTAAACTTTTAATTTATAAATTAATTATTGCGGTTATAAATTTATTGTATTGTTTATAATGGCAAGATATAATAAATATAGGAATATGAATTCAATGTATTTGGAGGTTACAAAGTTATTGGATTCTATATTTTAGTTTTTTATTTGTATGTTCTATTTTTTTTGCTGATTTGAAAATAATAGTTGATTTGGTAAGAATTGAGGTTGATTCTAAAATTGTGCCAAGTAAGCAATATTGCTGACATGGCATTAGTAGGAGAAAAGAAATGTCTCAAAAGTAATGTGGTGCATGCTTATGTATCTACTTTTATATATTAAGAATAGATTCTGGTGCCAGTTTGGGCGTTTTACGCCAGAATTTTTATGCTAACTTGAAACGCCAGTTTTGGCCATCAAATCTCGAGCAAAGTATAGACTATTATACATTGCTGGAAAGCCGAAGATGTCTACTTTCTAACGCAATTAAGAGTGTGCCAATTGAGCTTTTGTAGCTCCAGAAAATCTATTTCGAGTGCAGGGAGGTCAAAATCCAACAGCATATGCAATCCTTTTTCAACCTCTGAATAAGATTTTTGCTCAGGTCCCTCAATTTCAGCTAGAAAATATCTGAAATCACAGAAAAACACACAAACTCATAGTAAAGTCCAGAAATATAATTTTTGCATAAAAACTAATAATTATATACTAAAAACTAACTAAATCATACTAAAACTACCTAAAAATAATGCCAAAAAGCGTATAAATTATCCGCTCATCAGAAACCAAAACAAAAGCTATAGTAAGTATAAGTAATATTCATAATCAGAGCAATATGCATAATCAGAGCTGCATAAAATAATAGTTTAAAACGAAGAAAATTTGCAGCTAATCTCAAGCATCATAAGTTCAACTGTTTTAATATAACTATTTTAATTTATTTTTACACAACACTTACTCCCTTTTTTGTTATCAAAGAGGGTAAACCTACAAAAAAAAAAAAAAACTCAATATGCAAACCACAAGTGTAAAATAGGTAATAATATTAATGTCATAAAAAATTGTAAGAAATTGTATAATCAGAAAATAGATGGTAAGAAAACAATAGCATCAAACAGGGCTAGACATCAAATCCATCATCCTCGGTTGCAAGAGGATCTTCTTCTTGATTAGTCATGGCTTGGTCATCATCCAAGGAGTGTGGAGAAGAAAGAGATTGTGAAAGGGCGGAGTAATAGAAAAGATGAGAAGTTAACACTTAATAACTACTTTGAATGCTCAAAAATCCTTTGAAAACACAAACTAATTTAATAAATGAGATTCAAGGAATTTTGAATTTTAAAAATAATGCAAGCAAATCTGAAATAATAAGTCAAATAAAATATTGAAAAAAATTAAAACTGATTTGACTTGAAAAAGGTGAATGTAAATACTCCTTTTTTGGTATAAGTGATCAAAACAAGTAATGAGGCCCACTTCATAAAACAAAACAACTTTCTCTTTGGCATAGTGGTGGTTTTAAAGATACACATTGGACCACCAAGGATTTAGTTCAGATCCAGATTTATTTAAAATTATCAACACATTGTTTGAACTTCATGGAACCTAGAGGGAGTCATCATCTGCCCAATTTTGTCTCCCTGCGACTGTTGAAAAAGTAATAGTAGCTTGCTTCTTGCTTGACCACACATTCAAGGATTGTCCAAGAAGGCAACAAATCTCTGAAGTACTTCTTCTATTCACATGATCTCTCGCAAAATCTACATCACAATACCCAACTACATAGGATACATCAGTTTTAGGATACCAAAGACCATAATCAACAGTGTCATTAATGTATCTAATGATCTTTTTTACAGTAAAAAGATGTGATTCTTTGGGTTGTGATTGAAATCTAGAACACACACCCACACTGTGAACAATATTCGGTCTAGAGGAGGATAAATACATGAGAGATCCTATCATTCCTCCATACATTGTTTCATCAACATATTTTCTCTTTTTTTTTCATTCTTTTCAAGTTTGGAATTTGGATGCATAGGTGTACTCATTGGTTTGGAATTTTCTAAACTAAATTTCTTTACTAACTCCTTGGCATATTTACCTTGGTGTACAAAAATTTCACTAGGAGTTTGTTTGATTTGGAGTCTTAGGAAGAATGTGATTTCTCCCATCATACTCATATCAAACTCATTAGTAATTAATTTTCCAAATTCATCACACAAGGCTTCATGTGCCGATCCAAACACAATGTCATTCACTTAAACTAGAACAAGTATAAAATGATCATTAAATTCTTTAATGAAAAGAGTAGTATCCGTAGTACTCATTTGAAAGTCATTTTTCAACAAGAAAGAACTAAGTCTTTCATGCCAAGTTCTTGGAACTTGTCTCAAACTATAAAGAGATTTAAAAAGTTTAAAAATATGGTTTGGGAAATCTTTATTTTCAAAACCGACGGGTTGAGCTATGTATACTTCCCTATCAATAAAATCATTAAAAAAAAGCATACATAACATCCATTTGGAAGAGTTTAAGTCCTTTATAGGCAGTATAGGTAAGCAATAATATTATTACTTCCATTCTAGCTACTGGAGCAAGTGACTCATCCAAGTCAATTCTCTCCTCTTGATCAAACCTTTGAGCTACTAATCTAGCTTTATTTCTAACAACACTACCATCCTCACCCAATTTATTTTTAAAGATCCATTTAGTACCTATTACCTTCTTACTATTCGGATAAGGCACTAGAGTCTAAACCTCATTTTTCTCAATTTGGACCAGCTCTTTTTTCATTGCCTTTATCCAAGAGGATCTTCAAGTATTTTCTTTCATATTTTGGGGTTTCACTTGTGATATAAGAGTGAGGTTATTGAGTTTGACTCTCTTTCTACTTGAGAGTCTTGTGGTAACTCTATGAGAGGAATTTCCAATGATGAATTTATGTGGATAGTTCTTCAAGAACTTCTATTCTCTTGACTTTGGTGAGGTAATCTCAGGTTGAGTATGAACAGGATTAGATCCATTGAGATTTTCAGAAATCTTTATATCAGAAAGAGATAAAACAGAATCATCTCCTAAATTCTGGTCTGCAAAATCGTGAGCATCATCTTCCATTGTAAGTTCAGGTTTGTCTTTTCTTTGAATTCTATCCGAATTTTTTGCAATCTCAATTCCTACATCAATTTTCTCAATAACACTTGAAATGGAGTTAGAATCACAAAAAGTGACATGTATGAACTCCTTAATTATTCTATGTTCCTTGATGTAAACTCTATAAGCTTTACTAGTGGTTGAATATCCAACAAAGACACCTTCTTAAGATTTTGGATCAAATTTTTTAAGATTATCTTTGGTGTTTAACACAAAATATTTGCATCAAAAAATATGAAAATATTTAAGATTGAGTGGTACTCCTTTCTAATGTTCATATGATGTTTTCTTTAAAAATTTTCTAATAATAGTTTGATTCAAAATATAGCTTCAGCCCAAAGGAATTTTAGAATTTCATTTTCATAAGACATAGCCCTAGTCATTTCTTGAGGCTTCTCTTTCTCCTTTCAACCACATTTTTTAAGTGTTCTAGGACATGAAAATTATGTGAAATACCAAATTCATCACAAAATTCTTCAAAATCTTGGTTTTCAAATTTCTTTCCATGATTACTTCTAATAGAAACTATTTTCAAATCCTTTTCATTTTGAATTTTTTGCATAAAGTTGAAAAACCAAAAAAGACACCATTCTTATGAGCTAAGAAAAGAATCCATCCAAATTTATTATAGTCATCAAACACCACTAAGCCATAGTGCTTACCACCAAGACTTTGAGTCCTTGTAGGACCAAAAAGATTAATATATAGCATTTCTAATGGTCTTTTCGTTGATATGTCATCCTTGGGTTTAAAAGCATTTTTAGTTTGTTTACCCAATTGACATGCATCACACGTGATGTCTTTGTCAAATTTTATTTTAAGATGACCTCTAACCAAATTATTTTTCACAAGTTTAGAAATTTAAAACATGCTTGCATGTCCCAATTTCTTGTACCATAACTATTTTTCAGATTCCATGGAAGTAAAACAAGCTATATTTTGTTCTTTCAATTCATCTAAGGTTAGTCTATACACATTGCATCTTTTAGCTTCAAACAATATTTCATAGATTTTTTTGTTCACATCACCAAGCATTCCAATTTCTTGAAAATAACCAAATAACGTAAATCACAGAATTGGCTGATGCCTAGAAGATTGTGTTTCAACCCATCAACTCAAAATACATCATCAATGAAAGTTGAGAAACTCTTACCAACCTCTAAGGCCATAATTTTTTCTTTACCATTGTCACCAAAAGTCATAAAGCCTCCATTGTATTTATCAAACTGGATGAAAAAAATAGACTTTTTGGTCATATGCTTAAAGTATCCACTATTCAAGTATCACATGTCTATCTTCTTCTTTGATGTTAGGCAAAAATGCTCAAAGTTTTTAAGTGACCTTAGGTATCAAAACTAATTTGGATCCTTTAAAGTTAATCTTTCTTAGTTGTCCAAGTGCATTAAAATCACAAACAACCTTGTATGTTTTATTTTCTACTCTTCTTTTGTCAATAAAGCACTGGAAAAAAGAGTGACCAGGTTTCTTGTAATTAAAATAGTGATTTGTGTGAGCACGTTGTTGAAAATGATTTAAGGTATGATGCTGATGGTGATTAAAAGATTTGAATTTTTTGGTATTTGAAAATAATGCATTTCTTTTGAAAGATCAATCTCTAACATTTGTACCTCCTCTTGCAAAAAATCTTAAACTAGAATTTCTTAACACATATGAGTTTTTAAAACGTGAGGCTCTTTTATGAAAGAAGAATTTTCTAAAAACGGTCTCATTGTTAGAGATGTAACCCAGACCAGAGTTATTTGAAGCAGGTTTAGAATTTGAATAAGATGCATTTTTATCAAAATATGATTTTTCAAAGTCAGCATCAATATGAGATGAATATTCACGGCCAGATTTATCAAATGATGATTTTATTTTTGAAGATGATACTGTGAATTTTGCAAGTGAATTTTTATTTTTAAAAAATTGCATCATTTTTGTTTCATATCCTAAAATTGATTTTTCAAACAAAGGTCTTTGATTAGCAAGTAATTTGTCCAAGTTGTTTAAACTATGTACGAATTTTGCTAAATCATTATTCAAACTTTTGATTATTTTATTTAGTTTTTTATTTTTTGCAATAAGACCAAAAGCACATTCAGTCTCCTTTACCTTTTCTTTTAAAAAAACTCATTTTCAGCTTTCAAAATTTTATTTTTAGATTTGCATTTGTTGTATTTATTCAACAATTTTTCAGAATAGTGAGTGAGATCATCAATAGTAACATGCAAATCATCAAGAGATAAGTCATAGTAATTTACCTCTTCTTGTTGATCTTCACCAGCCATGAAATAGATCTGTGCTTTGTCTTCAAAGTCTTTTTCCTCATCTGAGTCAATCTTGAGATCCTCCCAAGAAGCCATAAGTCCTTTCTTCTTGTCCTTCTGAGACTTGTCTTCTTTTTCCAGTTTCGGATAGTCATATTTGTAGTGTCCAGCTTTTCTGCAGTTGTGACAAATGACCTTGCTCGAGTCCTTCTTTGGTTCCTTTGAGCTACCATCTCTGCTTTTTCTTTTGATTCTCATCATTCTTTTAAGTTTCCTAACAAAAAATACAAACTCGTCATCTGATAAACAGTCACTAGATTCATCATCCAATGATTCAATGTAAGATTTAAGAGCCACTCATTTTCTTTTTGTATTATTTTTTATGTGAATGATTTCATATACTAATAATTTTTCTCTCATCTCATTATAGGTAATTTGACTTAGGTTATTTCTTTCAAAGATAACAGTAGTCTTAGTTTTTCACTCTCTTGTCAAGCTTCTCAAGACTTTTCTCACTAGCATCTATTCAGAATGAGTAATCCCCATAGCATCTAAGCTATTAATGATGATAGAGAATCTCTCGAACATGTCATCGATTGATTCTCCTTCCTTCATAAAGAACATCTCATACTCTTTGCTCAGCATGTCAATTCTGGTTTCTTTTACTTGTGTGGTGCCCTCATGTGTGACTTAGAGCTTATCCCATAAATTTTTTGTAGTTTTACATCTTGAAACTTTTCGGTATTCCTCAAAGTTGATTCCATAGTTTAGCATGTTGACAACCTTGGCCTTGAAGACCATTTATGATTATCTTCCACAAGTTGTAATCTACTAACTAAACAAAGATCTTCATTCTTTCTTTTCAATAGTTATAGTTTTTTCCATTGAAGAATGAAGGTATGTTGTTGTACTGTCCTTTTGTCAGAGTATAAGCTACTGTGTTGAAACCCATGTTATTTGCCATCAAGATCTTTCCTCCAAGCTATGAAGCTTGATTTCTTTGAGACCAAGCTTTGATACCAATTGATGGTTACCAGTGGCTAAGAGAAGGGGGTTGAATCTTGGCCTCTTTTTTCATGAGACTTTTAACTTTGAGTTCAATAGAGAAATTTTGAGTAGAAAATAGGATAGATTATAGTTTTGTCTCTTAACATGGTAGGAGATACTTCTATTTTGTCTCCTATAGTGCAGAACCAAAAACAAAGAAGAGAAAAGAGAATGATACACAGATGTATTCTGGTTCGACTTCTCAGTGTAATGTAGTCTACATCCAATCTTCATCACAACTGTGATGGAATTTTACTATCTTTCAATGAATTACAGTCACCAATTTCTCCCTAGGATCTACCTAATCCTATCTCGGACAAATCCATATTCTAATTCAATCTGAATTTGACTAGGACTCAACCTAGCTTTCAACAGTCAAGTGCTAACCCAACTTGCAAGGGAATCCTCTTAGGACCATAACGACAAAACAGAAATACATACAAAGAATTTTTTAGATAACTATGGCTTTTTTCTCCAAGTTTAACCTCAGCCTTTTTTCACTCATTGGCTTTTTCTTACAAACCTCACCATTTTACCTTTTATCAATGAAAAAAAAAGAAAGACTAAACTAAAATAAATACAAAATGAAAACCATGATGGAGAAGAATAAATAGCTCTAAGAGCTATGGAAACCCAAACATGTGCTCTCACTCCTTATTCCAATCCTTGGCCGTTCACCCCTATTACAGAGGAGTGAAGCTTCCAGGGTTTGAAACCTTCTTCATCACATGTTGGTTCTCTTCTTCCAATACATAGATACAGCAATGACGTTCACAGAGGAGAGAGAGAGAGAGAGGGTAGAAGCAGTGACATGAAACCATACCTTCAATCTTTTCTTTCAACCTTTTTCTTCAAGAATCTTGAATTTGAGCCGTGCGTTCTTGCTTTAGCCCCAAGTTTGTTTCTTGACCGGAGATTCCAAACAGGGCACCATTGACTTCACCTTCTTTAATTTTCTAAAACGGTGCTTGTGACCTAATTGATTTCTTCAACGTCCCTTGATGAAGCACGAATGGGAAAATCTCCTTTTTGTGATTTTCTTTTCTGATGAAATCTTTCCTTTTGCCCTAGCCTCTTTGACCTTCTCTTCATTTGCTTGGATTTAGAAATTTTTTTTTGTTCTTCAATTGTTTCCTAGCACAGAGCTTCTTTTTTCTTTCTTTTGCTTCAGAGTTTACATGGGTGATGTGAAAAAAAAAGAAGAGATAGAAGAGAGAGTTTGGCTTTCGGTAGTGTGGTGAAAGATTCAAATGAAATTGAAATTTGAGTTACCTAGTTAGCAACTACGGTAAATAAATAGATTTAAGTGTGGACCATCGTTTAGGCTTAGGTTATGGATATTGGCTTGTTAATGTTCTTGGGCTTATTTTCTTTCTTTGATCCCTGAAGTATTCTTTTTATTTCTTATGGAAATTTTTTGTGATGGATTTTGTTCAAGGTGAACCAATACTTGGGCTTTATGAATTTGTTTGTGTGAGTGGGCCAGATGCTATATGGCTTGTAAGGATCTTAGGCCAATTACTTCATTTTCTTTACTTGGCTTAAAGACTTGTTTTTGTTTCTGATAGAAGGATTTTAGATGGTAGCAATTATATGTATCCTTGGGCCATAATTGTGTGTGTGTATGGGCTTGAGCATTTGCTTCTTGGACCAGTTTTAATTTAATTTAATTTCTACACACTAAACATAACAAATTACACAACCAATTGAATAATAGCCTAATAATGTTTAGTCATCATGTTAATCATGGTTTAGTTCTCTAAACTTAACAAGTTGCTTGGTTCTCTTCCAAGACACTCAATTTAAACCATAGTACACACAAAATTCTGTTATGGACTTCCTATTATCAAGATCACTCAGCCAATTTGAGTATGAAAAACCAAAAAATCTTAAATATGTGCATCTGTAAAATTGCAATGTCAACTTAGAGTACTTGCTAAGTATCTTAGGACTTGGTTGATTGCAGCCTAGTATTTTTGGTATGTTTTGGACATAAATTGACTCACTTTATTCACTGAAAAGCTAATATCAAATTCTGTCATTGTTGCATATTGTAACCCATCTACAATGAAGAGAAATAAAGTTTGATTTTCAAAGGAGGTTCCATCATTTGCAATCAATCTAAGTGAGATTAATATTGGAGTCATACTTGGTTTGGATTCATTCATACCAGCACATGTTAAAAGATTATGTATGTATTTAGTTTGGTTCAAAAAAATTAAGTTGAATGTTTTACAGCTTCTTTGCTTAAGAAAAAAATTAAGCTTACCTAAGTCCTTCAATAAGAAAGTAGAATGAAGTTGGCTAAGAACAATTTTTATTTCAGTTTCATTATCTCCAATAACAAGCATATCATCAACATAAATAAGAATATAAATGATAGAATTAGATGTATATCTATTAACCAAGGAGGGGTCAGATTTAGTCACTGTAAAACTAAAAGATTGAAGGGTAGTAGTGATAGTTAAGTACCAGGCCCTTGGGGTTTGTTTAAGGCCATAAATGGTTTTGTTAGGTTTGTATATATACAAGCTTAGAATTAGACTGGTTGAAACCTATAGGCTGAGACATAAATACAATTTCATACAGACCATTTAGAAATGTGTTGAGAAAATTATATTGTTAGATTCTCCAACCTTTTGATAAAGCAATGGTTAAAATCATCCTAATTATAATTGGTTTGATAACAAGTAAGAAAACCTAATTAAAATTGATTCCAGCCATTTGAATAAAACCTTTTGCAACCAACATGGCTTTATGTCTAATGATCTTACCTTTTGCATTCTTTTTAACAACAAAAATTCACTTATAACTAACTACTTTTTCAATTTTAGATAAATCAACTAAGGACCATGTATTGCGATATAGTAGAGCTTTATATTCTATGATCATAGCATCTCTCTATAAGGGATTGTTTAGAGCACTTTGAACACTTTTAGACAAAAAATCAAAATTAGAGGAGACTCAGAATTTTGCTATCTGAAGAGCTTTTAGAGTTCTATTACCTATTTTGGACCTTGTTCATATTGGATGGATGTTTTTTGAAGAAATAATTATATGTGAAAGTTTTGGTGAAAAAGGCAAATCAATTTCAATAGAAGAAATTGGTATTAGATCATGAGCAGAGGATGTTGTTTCATTGGATTGTGAAGCTGTCTACATTATATGTACTTATTCATTTTTCTCACTGTAGTTTGTATCACCAATTGTGTTTGAAACTTGATTGTGATGCCGCATTGGATTCGGAAATTGATGAATCGATAGAGGAGGGATGAATAGCTGCAATTTGAGGTAAAAAAAATCTATGACATTAGCATTGCTAGTGCTAGTTTCATTAGCAGCATTAGAAAAAAAAGAAAGAGATAAAAATTTATTTTCATAAAAAATTACATCCCTAGATACACTTATTTTTTCATTTTTAGTGAGACATCTATGTCCTTTTTTATTCAAAGCATAATCTAAGAATAAATAAGGTTTGGATCTATCCTCTAATTTATGCCGTGTTTGGTCTAGTGTGAGAGAAACTTAAGCATCCAAAGATTCTCAATAAAGCATAATTGGATTTATGATGATATAATGATTTAAAAGGTGATTACCTGTAACAATGAAGGCATGTGATATATCAAATATAATGAGATTGCAATAGCCTCTCTTGATAGAGTTAAAGAAACTATAGTAGTAGATAATAAAGCTAAAGCAGTCTTAATTATATATCTATTTTTTTTCTGTTAATCCATTCTGTTGAGGGGTAAAGAACAAGCAAGTCTATGAAGTATATTAATAGAGCATCCTAAATGTTTTTCTATGCGAGTTTTGTACAATTTAAGCACACTAAAGACCTGTGACTTGTTTGTTAGGAAATATATTGTAATGTGCCTTGAATACATATCAATGAATGAAGCATAATATCTAACACTTGTGTGTGTAGTGATTAGGGCTGGTCCCAAATATCATAAACAATCAATGATAAAAGGTAATAATAAATAGCATTAGATGGAGAGTAAGGTAACCTATGAGATTTTTCTAAGCAGTAATATTTACATAAACTAAAATCAGAAGCATTTTATTATTCAAAGGTAAAGAGCAATTAGTTACAATAAATTTTATGATTGGTAAAACTGGATAAGGTGGTAAACATCTAATGACAAAGTTTGGGCAACGAAAGCATAGGTATTAAACTGAATAGAGACTTTTTAGGAATTGACACTTTTTTAAAACGATGCATTCCATTAATTGTTGTGCCTTAGAGAAGCACTTTCTTAGTAGCCTGAGATTTCACAAAACAAACATTAGGCCAAAACAAAAATACACATTATTATCTTAGCAGATTTTGATACACTAACAAGGTTATGTGCAATTGAGGGAACATGTAGTAAATCATACAAATAATATCTTCTTTCTATTGGTTTATGATAAAATATGAATTATTAATATAAACCTAATCTTTTCCAAGATATTCTTGTGCTTGTTGCAGATTTGACTGATATAGAGTGCAGTGATGTGAAACTCTAAAATCAGCAACCAAAGAGGGATAAGAAATTGTAGTTAGGGGTGGCAAAACGAGTCAAATCCGTTGGGCTGACCCCCTGAATTCACTAAAAAAGTCGGGCCGGGTTAGGATTTGGAACCCGCCAAATAAAAGAAATCCCCCAAACCCGCACCGCCAAATTTACGGATTTTGGCAGGTCGGCCCGTCGGGCCAATGGATTTTATTTTATTTTTTTTATTAAATAAAAGAGTAATTACTGCTACAAAATTAATAATTATATAATTTTTAAATATTTTTTATGTTTTATTTTTATTCTTCTTTTAGTTATTAATTTTATTTATTTTATTTTACAATTTCGTATATATGCTCAAATTATGTGACTTATTTTTTAAAATAAAGATAGTTCTATTGATAAATATTATTTTGAACAATTTTATTGAAATTAAAAATAAAAAATAGTAAAAAATTATAATATTTGACTAATTTTTATTTGTATTTAATTTTTTAATTATTATTTTTTGGTTAATTTCAATTAATTTTATTTTTAAAAAAGAACAAAGAATCAAGCGGACTAATCCGTATGGAATGAGGGAGGTGGAGAGAGTGCATTATGCATGGAAGTGTTAAGTGAATTTTGCTGTGCATGTTGATATTGTTCATCAAACCTAAAATAACAATAACTAGCAACATGTTCCAACTTGCCACAAATTTGATATTTTCGTTGATTTGAGTTCCACTCCAAGCATCTCTACCTTCATGATTTGATCTTTCTCCACGCCCTCTTCGATCATAAGTACCTCTATTAGGTGTCTGCGTGTTTTTGGGATAACCGAATAAAAATTATTGTGATTAGAAGGTTGGGTTGAGTGAAATTGGTCTGTATCATTGAGAATTCGGATTTTTTAACCTCTCTACAATGTCTTCTTGGGCCATTAAAAGAGTTTCAAGATCTGTAATGGAATAAGGTGAATATTTTGCAGTGACATATATCATAAATGATTAATAGTCTTCTTTTTAACCATCTAAAATGATATTGGTGTATTTTATACCAGTCAAATGAACTCCAATAGTAGTAAGAGCATCCACCACTTTCTTGATTTAAAAGATATAATAAGATGTTGGACCAATCCTCTTTATTAATTTCAGTTGGAATTAAAGTTGTCTAATACAAGCTTTAGCCTGTGTTGCAAAGTGAGTTTGAAGATGGCTCTAAATTTCATGAGCAAAGAGCCATCCAAGAACTCTATAATTAAAAGAGGGATCCATTGATGAGAAAATTCAAGAAAAGATATTGTAGTCATCAAGCCTCCATTCTTTATATGCCTTTGTTTTGCATTGTGCTTGTTCATCAACAACGAATGTATATCTAGTTGGAATCTTCTCTTTCTCTAAGTGATTTTAAAGTTCTTGGTGTGAAATTGTAAGAATAGTTGAATAGCACTAGGTGAGGAAGTTATCTTTGTTTAGTTTTTTTTTTTTT
>NC_029775.3:75544577-75562261 GCF_000817695.3 Arachis duranensis
AAAGAGGCTTTATAATCGATGCAAATAATGTAGGTGATGCTTGAGTAGCAATAGCAGGTGATGGATTATTGTTGATGATTTCTGATTTCACAGATCTTTTGAGCTATGTGATACCATGTGAAATAAATAACTATACAAAGCTTGGTAAATAGAAAACTATAGCAGAGAAGAAAAAAGAATGTTAACTATCTTGATTGATTGAGGAATATACATTGAAAAATCTTATTTATACACAAGTTTTAAGATTCTAAAAGACTAAAAGCAACTAATTCTAGCTCTAGATATAACAGAATCTTACCAAAGTTAGAAACCAGAAAGTTAGTTACTCTTTCTTTATATCCATATATGCTATTAAGATCTTAAATAATTTACTTGGTTCATGACAAACATCTAATATGCTTATATATATTTGAATAATCTTCTTTGTTAAGATATATTTTTTAAAGGGCTGCAAGAATGAAATCCAATGTTGGAATACATAATTTTATTCTAACCCAGAAATGGTCAATGTTCAAGTGAAACATTTAAAAATTTAATTATTCATGACTAAAAATGTCTCAATTTTTATTTACTATTGATGTTAAAATATTTTTATATGTTAATATGCGTATAAAATAAAGTATGAATGCTAAAATGATATATTGTCATATTATTAACTTTTATATCTAAGAGATATAATCAATTAACATTATTCATGACCACTGTTTTTTTAATTATTATTTTTTATTTTAATAGTTATCAAAACTAAACTAAATCAAACATGTAAGACTATTGATCATTGGATAATTGGTTTAATCGTGGGATCATCAATTGAATTGGCTAATTTAGTCATAATTAAATAATTATATAAAATTATATAATTTTTTTCTTCCTTCATAATAATTGTTTTTTATTTTGTTTTTGTATTTTTGTATTAAATTAAACTTTTGCACTTCAAGTATTTATAAAAAAAATTAAAAATATAATAATAGATGAAGTAATATGTTGTGTTTAATAAAAAATATATTTATATCTTTTTCAAAAATTTATAAATATAATTTAATTAAATTATATATATATAGCCAAGGTTACGAGAACCGGACCGGTTAATAAACCGGTGAGGTCACTGGTTCAATGGTTCACTAGTTCGACCGGAGTTCAACCGGTTTAATTAAATATTAAATGAAATTATTAAAAAAAATCTAAAAATAATTTTAAATATATAAATTCAATAATTTCTAACTTAATAAAATTTAAAATTTCACATAATAAATTATCCATAACTTAATATTAGAGATTCACAAACAACTTCAAACATCAAAGTTTATAACTAACAAAAAAAAACGCACATAATGGCAAATTCATAATGTTCTACATTCAAAAGAAACAATTACTAGCAAGTTTTCAACTAATCAAAGGAGCAACTCATCAAAAGAGAAAAAGAATTGAGCCTTTAATATACTTATATGAATTGATGATGGATAAGAAAATCATGGATGCACCTCAAAGCACAAGTCATCACCAAGACTTAAACATAGCATAATGAATAATTTAGCTCAACTAACAAAAAATGCTAATTAACACAATGCTACTTACCTAAGTGCCAAAGGGACATTGTGAGAGAAGAAGGAAAAAGATTGATAACTACAAAAAATGCTAATTAACACAATGCTACTTCCCAATTAGCTCAGGCTTTTTTGTGTCACTTCAACAACCAAAATGGGCACTAAAACAAAGCTTGTTTTTATTAACTATGTTGATTACTTTGTCACTTTCTAGTGTTGAAATGGTTCAAGGCAGCAGCAGAAAACTTCTGGCACCAACATTTCCTGATTTTGGCAGCTATGATTTTCCTCCATTTTCTGATTTTGAATGAGCTGCAATGCTGCATAATTTGTTACAGTAAAGCATCAGATCCAAATCAAACACCAAAGGCAAGAAGCAATAAGAACAAAATGGCAAAAAAATAGAAGCAAACAATGGATGAATCATGAATAAAAATTGAAGCAGAAGCAAACAGATTCATGAAGCAACAAAAATCCTATTTCTAAACAGATTCATGAAGCAGCAAAATTAAAGCAGCAAAAATTGAAGCAGCAAAAATTGAACTCAGATTCATGAAGCAGCAAAATTCATGAAACAGCAACTCAAAATTGAAGCAGCATAAATTGAAGCAGCAAAAATTGAACTCAGATTCATGAAGCAGCAAAATTGAAGAAACAACAACTCAAAATTGAAGCAGCAAAATTGAAGCAGCAAAAATTGAAGCAGCAAAAATTGAACTCAGATTCATGAAGCAGCAAAATTGAAGCAGCAAAAATAATCCCCAGCTGCCTTCAACGCATCATAATAGAAAGCCAAAAACAGATTCAAGATTCATCAAACAGAAACCAAAATCATGTAATCCAGATAAACATCAAAGAGCATGTTTTCTGTGATAGAGAGGAACAGAAACATGAACAGAAATAGGAACATGAACTCAAATAGGAACAGAACCATGAACAGAAACATGCCCGCATACATGAACCGAGGTGGAAGGCAGAGTATTACCGGCGACGACGGTGGAGGTGGAGAGCTCCGCGACGGCGAAGAGGGGCTGTGGAACGGCGAAGAGGGGCTGTAGGATGCGGTGGCGATGGCGGTGGGATGCGGTGGCGATGGTGGTGGCTATTAGGGTTCCTGAGAGGGTGAGTGGCGAATGAGGAGCGCTGCTGGAATCTGGAGCTTGGTGGGCGGTGGCAATGGTGGCCTTGGTGGATGAGGGGGGAAGAAAGGGGAGGAGGCTGGGAGCTTCGGGGGTTTGGTGGGTGGCTGATTGATTAGGGTTAGGTTGGTTAAGGTTAATGAGCTGGGCGACGGCGATGGAGGAGAGGAGCTCCGCGACGGCGATGGAGGAGAGGTGCGAAGGTGGAGGTGGCGAGCTGGGCGACTACGATAGAGGAGAGGAGCTCCGCGACGGCGATGGAGGAGAGGCGGGCTCTGTTAGTTTTTTTTTCAAACAGAACAGGCAAGCTAGAAGGAAGCCTGTTCAAAATCAAGAAGACAAGAAAATCAGTCTTACCGACGAATGAGAGGCGGGCTCGGCGAGCTCGTCGAGGTTCGGCGACGAGGAGGCGGGCTCAACGCGGTGGTGGTCGCGGCTGCTGAGGAGCGCTGCTGGGTGGCGAATGAGGAGCGCTGCTGGGTGGCGAATGAGGAGCGCTGCTGGAATCTGGAGCTTGGTGGGCGGTGGCAATGGTGGCCTTGGTGGATGAGGGGGGAAGAAAGGGGAGGAGGCTGGGAGCTTCGGGGGTTTGGTGGGTGGCTGATTGATTAGGGTTAGATTGGTTAAGGTTAAGTGGTTAACGCGTTCCCCCCCTTTTTTTTATAAAATAGCCAAAACGACGTCGTTTGGCTTCTGAATTTCCAAACCATTGAACCGCCAAAAAACCGGACGGTTCTTCCAGTTCGCCGGTTAACTGCCGGTTCGATCGGTTTTTTTACCGGTTCTTTGCCACTCGGTTTTTGGAGTTACCCGGACCGGCTATGTAACCGGTTCCCGGTTTTTCCGGTTGAACCGGCCGGTCCGATCCGGTTTTCAGAACCATGGTTATTACAAGTGTTATATTAAATCTTATAATTGTTGACTTTTATGTGATGATTGTTCTGATAGATTTAATAGTTTTATATTTTTATTTATGTGATGATTGTTCTAATACGAACTACAAAATCAGCTTTCATTCTCGGTAATCTCCTTCTCCCCTGCTACTATTCTTACATGATTGATAATAAAGTTAAAAAAATTATAATGTAATTAATGCATGAAAACTTAAAAGGGTCAACAATTAATTAATATTTTTTATTCAATTATTTTATTTGTAGAACTTTAAAAGGTGTCTCTAGAAAAATTTTTGTATAGTTTAAAATCAACTAGAACAAGAATTAATTCTTTAGTAGCATAGTTTAAATCAACAATAAATTCTCACAATTAAATATCACAATTCAAAACACAATAACTGAAAGTAATTAAATTTTGGATCGTCTTTCTTAAAAGTTGCAATAAAATGTATATTTATTGGTTATGGAAGGAAATGGAAATTGGATGACAAGATATGCAAGCAATGCAAATAGTAAGAAATTAAATGAACATGCAAGAAGACTCTTGGTGAGAATTGGAGAATTAAGAATTCCTATCATAGTTGTGGACCACAAACATGGCAATTATGTGGAATTAATCCCAACTAGTCAATCCTACTTGATAATTAGTCAAAAGGGCATAATTGATTCTAACTCCTAAGTCCTAAGTCAACACTAGTGGGTCACTTAGAGTCAAGGGAAACTAAACTAATTAACAATCCTCACACAATGCAGAATGGACATCCACAACTCAATTCCACCGAAACACCTAATTTCTCAACCAAGAGTGTGAAAACTAAACATGCAAGAAATTAAATATCAAAACAATTAAAAGTCAAAGCAATTAAATATAAGGAAAGAAAACTTCAAATGCAAGAAAACTTCTTGGCAAGTAATTCAGAGTTAAGGTTACCTATTCTAGCCATTGACCACAAACACATGATGATTATGAAGAGTTAATCCTACTTAGTCAACCCTACATCGAGGATAAGTTGAGTAGGCATAGTTGATTTCAATCCATAAGTCCTATGTCAACACTTAGGGTCACATAGAGTTAATGGAGACCAAATCAACTAACTACTCTAATGTATAAAACAAGAATGGACATCAATGACTCAAGGGTCACCAAAGTAATCAATTTCAAGCAAGAGTGCAGGAAAATTAAGCAAAAAACTAAGCCAAGCATTTCATCAAACACTTGGTGTGCATGAAAATAAAATAATATTAAATTGCATAGAAAATAAAATCTAACTACCAAAAGCAAGAAAATGATAACAACAACTAAAGAAAGCATTAAATGAATATAAAACATAAATTGCATTAATTAAAATTAAATTAACATGAGTATCATAAAACATAAAAATGACAAATTAATGGAAATACAAGAGAAATGAAGAAGAACAAAGATGCAATAACAATAAATGACAAGGAAAAGTAAATGAAAGCAAGAATTAAAAGTATAAATTACAAGAAATTAAACTAAAGAACCCTAATTCTAGAGAGAGGGGGGAGCTTCTCTCTCTAGAAAATGAACTACATGACTAAAATCTAACCCTAATTGCCCTCCTTTCATTCTTCTTCCCTTTGTCCTCAAATAGTTTTAGAAAATGAGTTGGATTGAGTTTTGGGCCCAAAAGTCGCTGCCAGTGAGTTGCAATTAATGAGGTTAGGACTGGCAACTTTACAAATCTCATTTCCTTCATGATTTCTTCCTTTTTGTATGCTCTTTTTCTCACTTTTTTAACCCATATTTGTCTTGGAAACCTGAAATCACTCAACAAATACATCAAGGTGCCAAATGAGATTAAAGTGAATAAAAATTGACTAAATTAAGCACAAAAGAGCATGTTTTCACTTTTAAACACATTTTAGGAAAAAATCTCAAAAGCATGTTATTTAGATGAATAAATGTGAGTTTATATGTCCACTCAAATCAATCCAAAATATATCGTCAAATATAGATTCATCACTCACATAATATTTAAGGGTTTATATTTAATATTTGATGCACTCACCAAAATTTGAACCCAAATATAACATATATAATTTAACCAGTTAAACTAAAGCTGATGGTAGTTGAACTAAACTTCAGCTGTAATGTGTAATGGCTTGATGCTGACGCAGGGACAAGCCGATCTGAGAATGGCGTAACAGGTTATTAATGTTGGACTCCATTTTATGTTATGAATTGGACTAATGGACTGGATATATAGGCCTGTATTTAGCCCGTTAATGGATTCCTACTAGAAGGTTATGCTAGGTCTGTGAATGAATCCTTCAATTCTTCTATTTTACGTATGATTTTGGTAATCCAAAAAAAAAGGGTTATCGTTGGAGAAAAGTTGGGCTGTGACTTGTGAAGACGTATTTATTTCGTCAACATGTTAAGTTGATCGCGGTTTTTAATATATTATCCTAAATTGATGTGTATTTAATCATTTTTATTATGAATGTCTAAGTTAATTTGTGTATCATAAATTTATGATTTTTATGCAGTATATGCAATTGAAAGTGTCACTATTTAATATTATTATATTATTAGCCTTTCATTAACGTTATTATACTATTATACTCTTGACTTATATATTGTTGTTGCCATTTTGTTTTTGTAACTTTTTATAGTTTTCTTTTTATTTTTGTGAAATGTATAGAGGGATATAAAAGACTGGCTATAATTTATTATTGTCGAATTTTGAGATATTAATTAATTTTTTTCGAATTTGTAAGGTACTGTAGTGATTATATCCGTTATGTATGGTGTGTGTTTAAGGATATTAGATATATTACTATTTATTGATATATAACTATTTATTAGATATATAATTATTTATTGTTTTTTAGGTGAATTTTTTTAAAAAAATTGTTCAAACATATGATATCAGAATTTGAATGACTTGAAGGTCTAGAGATCCATCGTTGTTTTGTCCAAAAAAAAATTGCATAAGATCAATAAAAAAAAGTTTATATAAAAAAATTAATACTACAGAAAAAATTGCATGAGAATAACAAAATTTCAGATTTATGTCTAGATTAAAAAAGAATGAGACAGTGAAAAAAATGTAAGATTTTTGTATAAAACCACTCAAGCATGTCTAATTTTAATGATGATGATAAAAGAAACATGAGTACTTTTGTTTGTTTCTAATTAGTTTTTATTTTTGATACACATTATTATAACTTGAAATCTCTTATAAGTAATTTAAGAAACATTTTTATACGTTAATTATATAAGTAAATGTCAAAAAGTAGATTTACAACCTTAAATGCAAGCGAATATCATTTTGTTCACTTTTTTATAATAATGTTTTTTTACATTTAAGATTGTCAATAGATATTTAAAACTTAATTTAGACCTTGCTCCTATTTATAGTTTACAGAAGGAGAAAGAATGTCTAGGTTGTTCATAATCTCTCATTCCCTCCATGCATTACTTTAACCATTGATGACATCTCCATTGCTGTAGTGCCGCCAACTCGTCAACTCGCCCCTGCCTTCTTTTTGTCCTATTTTCCTCCGTAGGAATTCATTATGCCACATTCATCTTAAATTTAATATCAACAAGCCATAATTAATGAAAAAAAAAAAACTAAATTCGTTAGAGGCAGCACAATAAAAGAGCAATAGTCGAGGTAAAGGGAACGTTGTTGCATATCTAAGAAGTAGTGCAAAAGGACGACGAGGAGGAAAAGACGACAAGAGACGATGTTGCAGTTGGAAAAATGACAAATTTAGAGACTTCGTTGTTGTGGTAAGTCAGGCGGACCAGAATTGCAAGAGAAAAAGACAAATGATTGGCAAAGGCAGAGTACACGCGTGGTGGGGAAGAGGCCATATGTGAATGCATGGTGGGCAAGAATAGACGCAGAGGTGTGGTGGGCAGATGCAGATGCCGAGAGTGTGGTGGAGGAGGATGAATACCGGCCAAATGTCAGTTTAGAATTTTTTCAAAAAGAATTACTTCTCGTTAATAGTATGGTTCCAAACCAACAGATGACCTGTGTCAGAGTTTAAAAGATTGTCACAATTCAAATTAATAAAAGCTAGAAGTTTTAAATCTCGGGTCATCTCTCAAAGGAATTGCAGTAAGGTATGTACATCATTGGTTATAAAAAAAGCGTTTTGAATGCAAAAGACAAGAAATTAAATGATAAGAAAATAAAAACAAATAAAGAAATTCAAGTGCTGATAAGGCATATTGGTAAGGATTGAGAGTTAAGATTTCTTATCTAAGTCATTGACCACAAACATGGTGATTAAGAAGAGTTAATCCCACTTCGTCATTTCCAAACATCGGGAAAAAGTCAAATAGGCATAATTGATCTTAATCTACAAGTTCTAGCCAACTTACTAATTAGATTTAGTGAAATACTAGCGTAAGTGGAAATAAAACCAACTAACAACCTTAAATTATCAATCAATATTGGACATCAACAACTCAAGGTTATGTAAGTCCTCAATTCCAATCCAAAAATACAAAATTCTACTCTAAAACTAGAAAAGACATTTTATTAAACACTTGAAAGGCATAAAATGAAAACATGGTAAATGCAAGAATAGTAAAATCTATAACTACCAAAACAAGAAAGCAATTATAATTACCCAAATAAGCAACAATAAACATGAAAAATCTCAAATTGCATTAAAGAAAAATGAAATTCAACAAGTGTTCATAAACTAAAATTAACAAAATAAAGAAACTAACAAGTAAAACTAAGCAAATTAAGATACTAGAACATGAAAATGTAAATAAAAATAAACTAAGATAAGATCAAAACCTAAAACTAAAGGAAAAAATAAGCTAAAAACCCTAAATTCTAGAGAGAAATTGGAGCTTCTCTCTCTAGAAAAATACCTAAAACATGATACTAAACTACACTACACTATTTTCTACCCTACTTGGTTGATCCCTTTGAGTTTTGCCTTTAAATGCTTCAGAAATAAGTTGGATTACGCCGAAATTGGACCTGAAATTGCGATCCACGTATTCACTTAAGTGAATCACTTTATATGGTCAAGTAGACTAGGATTTGAATCTTCGATTAACTTAAACTCCCACTTAACCTATAATAACCTATTCAACTCTGATGCAAAACCTAACTACTCATTATTCACTTTTTCACATATTCATGCATTCTCTTCAATTTATATCACATATGCATTTATTATTATTGGATTTTTCTTTGGGACATTTGTCCCCTTTTTATTTTTTTTCTTTTTTTTTTCAATAACATAATATATACAAGAAGATTGATGCATATAGTTTACATTCAATGCATGAGTATATACCCAATTTCCAATTTTTTCAATAGAAATGCAAAATACCTATTTTTCATCTACTAATATTTTCCAAATTTCTCCACACTTAGATGATGCACACTCTCACTAGTCTAAGCTAATTAAAGATCCAAATTAAGGATATTTATTATTTTTCACTTAAGGATAATGATGTACTAAAGATAAGAACAAAATGTGATTAAATAAGCTCAAAATTGGCTAACAATGGAAGAGAAAAGGGTAAGGCCATTTGGGTAAGTGAGCTAAATTAAAATCAATGCCTCAATCATGTAAATGCATTCATACACCAAATATTAGATATAAAGAATTAAACAAGTCAAAGATTACAATCATAGAGAGAGAATAACAAAAAAAAAAAAGAATGAAAATAGTGGTTAATATGATGCAACCACACATAAAAAGCTCAAATCTCACAAGATTGTATGTTCTAGCTCTAATATATATTTCACAATATTTTTCAAGTAAGTTCAAGAAAAAAAATCCAACTTAAATCAATGGGATGCCTTATAAAAAAATGGTCTTGAAACTTAATTATTTTGACTAAACTTATTATATATATAAGTATAATTATTTTGACTAAACTTATTATATATATAAGTATAATAATGTGATTGGATGAGAAATGAAAATTTCTAGGTTCTTTTCTTATTTTGTATCAATCACAAAAAAAGTGCAATAAACTAAAAAAAAAAAACTCAAACTAGCAAAAATACTAACAAATATCTAGAAAGCATAATAAAAATCAAAATGAAAGTGTTTAGAAGGAAAAATTATCATAGATACAGGATTTTGCAATCACGCAAAACTATTGGCAAGTGCACCGCGTCGTACTAAGTAATAAACTCACGGTGAGTGAGTGTCGATCCCACGAGAATTAATGGATTAAGCAAATAATGGTTAATTGATTATCCTAGTTAGACGGTTCAATTTCGAATGATGAGCAAAGATATAAACTAAAATTTAAATGACCTGAAATAAATGAAGGCAATAAAATAACAAGAAAGTAAATGACATGAATGTAAATAACTTGGAATTTAAATTGCTAGAATGTAAAGTGCAACAATGTAAATACTGGGAATGTAAATTGCAAGAATTAAAAATGGGAAGAAACATTGGGATCAAGAAATATTGCATTCTCAGGATAAAAAATTCTCATCTCCACTTCAATCATGCAATCATTGATCTCTTGGCAAATCATAAGTGATTAAATTCCAATGTTTTGGTAATTTAATCTCTCTTAACTTGATCAATTGCCAATGTCTTGATCTAATTGCTCATGAGAAGATGAAGATTGGTATCTGATTTAGAGCCACACAATTTTATGAATCAAGTTATGGGTTGATTACATGTCACATATCAATCCCAAACCTAAATTCACCAAATTGGGAGAAGGATCTTCAAGCTCAATTCTATGATATCTCTCTCAAGTTCTCATAGAACAAGTGAGATTCAAACTACCTCTCAATAGATTTGAACTTTTAGAATGAAGAATGAATATTCTTTCTAAAGAAGCAAATAAAAGAAAAATTGAAGATGAAGAATCAAACAAATTAAACCATTGAATTACAACAAAGCTCTTCTTGATGTTCTAGACTTCAACCAAGTTGTTATTTTTGTAAAAAGTGTTAGCAGAGCTGCAGAGTTGAACAAGTTGCTTGAGTGCAACTTCCCATTAATATGTATACATTCTGGAATGTCACAAGAAGAAAGGTGCTTACATATTCTTTTTTATATACGACCTGTCTATCTTGGGTTTCAAGCTTTCCAAGATATCTCTGTATGCATGACATTCAATAAAATCATATTCCCATTCTTGAGCATTTATCTAATATTTTGAATTTTGTAATGACACTGTGTTGAGTACTTCTAATAGCTAGCTTTTTTATGTTTACTTATTTTTTTTGCTGGATCTTTCTCTAATCAAGGGGATTAGCAGTTTGCTTACTGGATTATTTATCTATTTGATATATTTGTGTGGTTTTTTATTTCTATCTATCAAGTAAATAGTATCTTTTGATAACATGCAATTTGTATTTCAGGTTAAAACGATACAAAGGCTTCAAAGAAGTAATACTTGTGACAATAGACTTAGTAGAAAGGGCCGGGGTATCGACATAGAACAAATTAACATAATTATCAACTATGACATGCTTGATTCTGCCGACACTTACCTGCATAGGGTAATTGCTTGCATTTCATTACGACTTTTTTTTTTGTGAAAAATGATATGAATTAAATTACCAATAATTATCTACTGCTAATTTGACCATTATGTCATCCATATTTATATGGTTATATTTTCGTTTAAACTGATCGATAGGAAGAGCTGGTAGATTTGACACCAAGGGGCTTGCACTTTCTATTGTGTCTTCAACAGCTGAAATTAAAAGAGCATTTAGTTCAAGGATAAAGTAAAAAAATAGGCGCTAGGTTGCAAATGCAACCAATGATGTCGCTAGTGAGGTCAGTTGTTAATTTTTTACTATTGGCTACTTTTTTGTATTTAAAAGACTACCTTTTATTCATTGTGATAAAGCTTGCAGTTGAATTCTAGGAATAAATCTGTAGTTACAAAACGCTATACAAGAATAGAGTTTTGCCTTGAAGGTAGTACTTTCTATTTACTGAGGGCACTGGCTAATGTAAACTTTTATAAACTTTTTTATTCTTTGTTCATTATTAATAGTGCATACATTAGATAATTTTCTAACCTAACATGTGTTTTAAGAAAAAAAAAACTGCTGAAAAATTTATTTTAATATTTAAACTATAAAATTAATGATAAGAACATATGTATATAAAGTTAGATGAATCTTATCCATTTAGTTCTTTGGGTTTATAATATCCCATATCTCAAGTATTGTAATTATTCTTCTGTCATAATGTATACATTCTAATATAAAAGAAATCACAGAACTAATGAATTTCATTCAGAAGAATGTCTCTGTATTGACATTGCTTATTAAGGAAGGACCGAGACACGTCCTTCTCTATGGCCTTCTCTTAGCAAAAATGGTAGGGCTACCAAGTTTAGTTATTTGAACAACCAGAATAATTACCTTTGTGATTACAAAAAAGGTAAATATAATCACATATTTTGTAGAATTTTTATTTAAAGGAATTTTGAATAGTTAGTATATTTTTGTGCAGTTTTATATAGACATGCTTGTATAAGTAAATAGTCAAATACATTAGAAAGCTTGTTTATTTGAAGAGCATAGAGTAATTGCAAAATCAATTATAAAATTGTGTATTTACTTGCTTTTATATTTGTTGCTATGGCTATCATTTGTCTTAAGTATTTTCTACTTTTTTTTATCACTTGGATTAAGAGATAATACTATCTTATTTGAATGTCATATTTATTTTGTCTGTGATTTTGGTGTGATAAGTTTATTTCTTATAAGTCTATAACTATCAGTTAGTCATTCTTATCGAAAAAGGCAAGCAAAGGAAAGCCCTTACTTATATTCTCTAGATGATTCATGCTATGGGTGTATGTGTGCTGTGGTGCACGAAACTGTAAATCACACTTTTCACAACTCGTACCGCTAATTAGCAAGTGCACTGGGTCGTCCAAGTAATACCTTACGTGAGTAAGGGTCGATCCCACGGAGATTGTTGGCTTGAAGCAAGCTATGGTTATCTTGTAACTCTTAGTTAGGATATCAATTATAATTATCAATTGACTTGCAAATGAACAAGAGAGCATGAATTAAATAATACTTGTTATGCAGTATGGAGAATATGTTGGAGTTTTGGAGATGCTTTGTCTTCTGAATCTCTACTTTTCTCCTGTATTCTTCTTCACGCACGCAAGGTTCCTCCTATGGCAAGCTGTGTTGGCGGATCACCATTGTCAATGGTTACCATCCGTTCTCTTAGTGAAAATGGTCTAGGTGCACTGTCACCGCACGGCTAACCATCTGTCGGTTCTCACTCATGCTGGAATAGGATCCATTGATCCTTTTGCGTCTGTCACTATGCCCAATCCTTGTGAGTTTGAAGCTTGTCACAGTCATTCAATCCCTGAATCCTACTCAGAATACTACAGACAAGGTTTAGACTTTCCGGATTCTCAAGAATGCTACCAATGGATTCTAGCTTATACCACGAAGACTCTGATTAAGGAATCCAAGAGATACTCATTCAATCTAAGGTAGAATGGAGGTGGTTGTCAGGCACGCGTTCATAGATTGAGAATGGTGATAGTGTCATGGATCATCACATTCATCATATTAAAGTGTGAATGAATATCTTAGATAGAAACAAGCGTGTTTGAATCGAAAACAGAAATAATTGCATTAATCCATCGAGACACAGCAGAGCTCTTCACCTCCAACAATGGAGTTTAGAGACTCATGCCGTCAAAGAGTACAAAGTTCAGATCTAAAAATGTTATGAGGTATAGAATAAATATCTAAAAGTTGTTTAAATACTAAACTAGTAACCTAGATTTACAAAAAATGAGTAAACTGAGATAGATAGTGCAGAAATCCACTTCTGGGGCCCACTTGGTGTGTGCTGGGGCTGAGACTTGAGCTTTTCACGTGTCTGGGCTGTTTCTGGAGTTAAACGTCAGGTTGTAACCTATTTTGGGCGTTTAACTCCAATTTGCAACCTGTTTCTGGCGTTTAACGCCAGATGGAACATGAAACTGGCGTTAAATGCCAGTTTACATCATTTATCTTCGAGCAAAGTATGGATTATTATATATTGCTGGAAAGCCCTGGATGTCTACTTTTCAACCCAATTGAGATCGCGCCAATTGGATTTTTGTAGCTCCAAAAAATTTATTCCGAGTGCAGGGAGGTCAGAATCCAATAGCATAAGTAGTCCTTTTTCAGTCTGAATCAGATTTTTGCTCAGCTCCCTCAATTTCAGCCAGAAAATACCTGAAATCACAGAAAAACACACAAACTCATAGTAAAGTCCAGAAATATGAATTTTACCTAAAAACTAATAAAAATATACTAAAAAAACTAACTAAAATATACTAAAAACTACATGAAATTACCCCCAAAAGCGTATAAAATATCCGCTCATCACAACACCAAACTTAAACTGTTGCTTGTCCCCAAGCAACTTGATAAATAAAGTAGGATAAAAAGAAATCAAGAAGCAATAATATCTCAGAGTTTTAAGTGAAGCTCAGATTCTAATTAGATGAGCGGGACTAGTAGCTTTTTGCTTCCGAACAGTTTTGGCATCTCACTTTATTCTTTGAAATTTAGAATGATTGGCATCCATAGGAACTCAGAATTCAGATAGTATTATTGATTCTCCTAGTTTAGTATGTTGGTTCTTGAACACAGCTACTTTCTGAGTCTTGGCTGTGGCCCTAAGCACTTTGTTTTCCAGTATTACCACCGGATACATAAATGCCACATACACATAACTGTGTGAACCTTTTCAGATTGTGTCTTAGCTTTGCTAAAGTCCCCAATTAGAGGTGTTCGGAGTTCTTAAGCACACTCTTTTGCTTTGGATCACGACTTTAACCACTCAGTCTCATGCTTTTTACCTGGACCTTCATGACACAAGCACATGGTTAGGGACAGCTTGATTTAGCCGCTTAGGCCAGGATTTTATTTCTTTAGGCCTTCCTTTCCATTGATGCTCAAAGCATTGGATCCTTTTTGCCCTTGCCTTTTGGTTTAAAGTGCTATTGGCTTTTTCTGCTGCTCCTTTTTTTTCTTGCTTCAAGAATCAATTTCATGATTTTTCAAATCATCAATAACATTTCTCTTGTTCATCATTCTTTCAAGAGCCAACAATTTTAACATTCATAAAATTCAATATAAAAAATATGCACTGTTCAGGCATTCATTTAGAAGACAAAAAGTATTGCTACCACATATAAATAATTAGAATTTTCCTTATTAAAAACTCGAAAAAATATTGCCTCCTTATTCTAAAAATCTGCTATTTTATTCATGTTTGATGATGATGAGAAAAATAAATTATAGCTTAATTGGAGATAAAATCAAAATAGAGATACTAATTACTACTAGTCATATATAACTTCTAAGGTAAATTCCTAATAAGAATAATTATCACAGAGTTAAGGCTAAGATTAGGACTCAACAACCTTTATTTTGGGAAGTGGATGCTCCTTTAGTCTGTCGGGTGCTTGGCCCTTCAAGAGATAGCTTCTGATGCTTCAGTTGCTTCAGTTCACGCCCTTGCTCTTCTTGTTCCCCAAGCAGTTTGCAAAGCATGTTATTTCAATTTTTCTGTTCTTCCTTTAGTTGGTCCATAGCTTCTTGTAACTTGGTAATAGATGCTTCAAGATGCTCCTAGTATTTAATTTGAGGGATTTCCGAGAGGAACTCTCGTGCTTTCCTCTTGATGGGATCGTCCTGCACTTGTTGTCATTCCATTGACTTTTTGGTGATTGGTTGCTCAACTGAGATATACTCATTTACTCCCATCTTTATCCCAGCATCTTTACATAGCATAGAGATTAAGCTTGGATAAGCCAATTTGGCATCTTTGGAGTTCTTGTTTGCAATTGTGTAAAGTTCACAAGAGATCAGCTGATGAACTTCCACTTCTTTTCCTAACATAATGCAATGGATCATTACTGCTCTTTTGATGGTGACTTCAGAGCGGTTGCTAGTGGGCAGTATAAAACGCCCAATGAAGTCCAGCCAGCCTCTGGCGACTGGTTTGAGATCTCCTCTCTTGAGTTGGTTTGGGACACCCTTTGTGTTGGTTATTCACTTGGTTCTAGGGAGGCATATGTCCTCTAGAATTTCATCCAAGCCCTTATTTGTTCTCATCATTCTCCTATTAAAGGAGTCTGGGTCATCTTTCAGTTGAGGCAGCTTGAAGATCTCTCTTATTTTGTCAGGGTGGAGGTGAACAATCTTCCCTCTAACTAGAGTTCGATAGTCATAGAAGGCGGTTCCAGTTATTCTCTGCCTGTCTGTTTGCCACATATTAGAGTAGAATTCCTGAACCATGTTTCTTCCTACCTTTGTTTCAGGATTAGCTAGGATTTCTCAGCTCCTGTTTCAAATTTACTCTTGGATCTCTGGATATTCGTCTTCTTTCATATCAAATTTAACTTCCGGGATCACTGACCTTAGACCCATTATTTTGTAGTAATGGTCTGAATGTTCTTTGGTTAAGAACTTTTCTTGATTCCAAAGTAGTTTTGGAATATTCTCTTTCTTGCCTCTTAGAGTGGTTTGCTTTCCCTTAGGATCCATGATCTTAGTGGGTATTGGTTTAGTGATCACGGATAAACACACCAAACTTAGAGGTTTGCTTGTCCTCAAGCAAAAGAAAGGAAAGGATAGGGATAGAGGGAGAGCCAAGTTTGAATTGTGGAGGAGAGGAGGGAGGCCGAACGTAGATTTAAAGGGAAGAAGGGGTGGGTTTTTCGAAAATTTTTGAAAAAGATATGATTTGCAAAAGATAAGTATGGTAGGAAAAAGATGTAATTTAAAATTGAAAAGATATGAAAGATATTTGAAAAAGATAAATCTGAATTTTGAAAAGAAGATATGATGAGTTTAAAAAGATTTGAGAAGAATTTACAAAGATTTGAAAAGAATTCAAAAAGATAATTGAGTTTTGAAAAAGGTTTGAAAAGATATTGAAGAAAAATTAAGAAATATGTTTAGGATTAAAATTTTTTTTTCGAAGTTGAAGTTGAAAGATGAGAGTTTGTAACATGTTTATGCAAGAAATCATGAATTGAAACATGAAAAATGGAAAAAATTTGAAGTGAAAATGAAGTTATCTTCTCCCCACAATCCTGGCGTTAAACGCCTAACTGCTGCATGTTTTGGGCGTTTAACGCCCATTTGTAGCTTCTCCTGGGTGTTTAACGCCTAGTTGTAACTTCTGGCTGGTGTTAAACGCCAGAAAATCCTTTATCACTGGGCATTTTTCTGAACGCCCATGATGCTACAAATCTGGCATTAAACGCCCAGAATGGTATCCATTCTGGCGTTTAACGCCTGATAAACCCCATTTTTTGGGTTTATCTTGTATTGATTTTAGGAGATTTTAATACCTTTTACCCACATTTATTCAATGAATTAGATGATTTTGTGATTGTCTCCTTATTTGTGCTTAGATGTGAAAACATGCTTTTTAGGCCTTTAATTTGATGATTTTTATCTCCCTTTGATTCCACTAGATGCCTTGATATATTTGCTAGTGATTTCAGATTGAAAAGGCTAGGAATGGATCAAAGGAGTGAAGAGGAAAGCATGCAAAGTGGAGAAATCATGAAAAGTCAACGGAGTTGAACTCGCCCATGGACGCGCCCGCGCACCTGGCGCTTACGCGCACCTGGCGCTTACGCGCACCTTGCGAATTACCCCATGGATGCGTACGCGTGCTGTGTGCATACGCGTCGGTGTTGGTTTATGACTTTTTTTAATGAAAACGTGGCCAACGAATTCTGAAGGGTTGTGGGGCCCAATCCCAACCAACTTTGGCGCCAAAGATGCTATTTAAAGCCAAGGATTGAAGAGCAAAGGGGATTCCACTCATTCACACACATTAAGATTAGTTTAGAGTTAGTTTCTAGAGAGAGAAGCTCTCTCTTCTCTCTAGAATTAGGATTAGGATTAGGTTTAGTTCTTAGATCTAGATTTAGATTCATCTTCTTCTACTTCTCTCTTCTCAATTCCTTGTTGTTACATTCATTCTTCCATCATTCTTTTATTGTAATTTTCTTTATGTTGTTCTTATATTTTGTTGTAGATCTACTATTGTTCCTTCCATTTTCTTTCAATTCAATAAGAGGTAATTCATAATAATTGTTCTTCTTT
>NC_029775.3:75563524-75568304 GCF_000817695.3 Arachis duranensis
TCTCTAATGGATGAAACTCTTGATGTTCTTCTTCAAGGGCAAGATGAAATGAAAAGGGATGTGCAACAATTTGTAGCTACCATGACCGAGGTAGTAAATCATTTAGCCTCCCAATGCTTGAATATTCAAGGAACTCCTATAGCTACATGTGAAGGATCCAAGGAAGAGCATAGCATGAAGGAGAGATTGGAGACTCCGGTGGAGAAGGAGGAAGGCTACTTTGTGTTAAAACAATTGGAGAAGCCTATGATTATTGAAGAAAAGGAAGAAGTGGTTGAAGACTTAGGAGATGCGGAACTTCCATGGGAAGCTAAAATCAAAGAAAATCCCTCCAAGAAGAGTAAATTTGATGTTGAGGAGGAATGTGCGCAACCTCCGAGGCATATTCTATATGAAGACTTGGAGAGAATGAAGCAAGAATTGAGTTTCCTTGGTGATGAAGATCATGCATCCAATCTCCTTGGTGAAGAATCCTTTGAATTTGAAGAACCTTCTCCTAATGAATTTAAAAATGATGTGGAGGTAGATTTCTCTCAACCTCCCATTTATGACTTGAGTGATGGAGAAGAGTTAGATGAAGTTGATGAACAAAGGATTAAGAATGAAGAAGTTTATGAAGAGGTGGAGATTGACGAGGAAGAAAATAAGGGAGTGGAGCTTACTAGCACATTGGAAATACCTCTCCCCAAGCCACCACCATCCACTCTCTCATTCAAGTGGGTAAATTCCTTATACTCAAGCTTTATTATTCCCCTTGAATATGGTTTGCTTGAAACGGACGGTCAACTTAGATATATTTGTGGCTTTAAGAGTAAAAAGGAGATGGTTAGTGGTTGGAAATGCCATTCTAGGTTCACCATGGTTACATGTTCAAAGCTTAATAGCAAGAGTTGGTGTAGAAATTGAGTACATGGGTCTAGAAGGATGTTTGGTCACTTTGTTGAGAATTCACCTTGCTCACCACCCACATGGATTAATGATAATCAACTTGGAGATGGGTGTGAAGACAAAATATGGGATCCGGGAACACATGAGGATCAACATTGGGAGCCCATGGTTTGTGAAGAACTCCATCAAAGCTTAGAGATATTAATCTTGAATGATGGAGTTTATTGGAAGTCCAAGCATTGGTGGAAGTTCCAAGATGAGTACAAGCACAAGCCACCTTGAGAGAAGCTCCCCCATAAGTCCAACTTAAGGACAATAAATAAAAGTGCTAGGTGGGAGACACCCCACTATGGTAACATCTTTTCATTTTCTCTTTTGTAAATAGTGTAGAATTTAGTTGATTTCATATTTTGTTTAGTTAGTGAGTATATTTGGTAGTTTAGTATGGTAAATAAGGTTTTAGGGTGTTATGGTAGCTGTTTGGAGGTTTGGAATGCTTGGATTGGTGCAAAAACATAGAAAAAATTTGAAAAACAGAGCACCATCCATGTGTATGCGCACTGCACGCGTATGCGTACATTGAGCATTTTTGACCATCCACGCGAGCGCGCCATGCACGCGTACGCGTGGGTTGAGAAGTTCCACCTTCCATGCATTAACCCGAGAGTTAGACCCGCACTGTGCGCGCGTTGTGCCTTTGGCACAACCCCACTTGCGTGTACGCGCACATGACGCGTACGCGCCACTCTCGAAATAAGCCATCGACGCGCGCGCGCCTTGTGCGCGTACGCGTGGATGCCCTTCCTTCACTACATTTCTTTTCTTCTCATTTTTCCATTTCTTTCCTTCTCCTTTCTTCTTTCCTCCTTCTACCCCTCATCCAACACTTCCAAACACCATGGATAACCATTTATTTTAGTTAGTTAATTAGTTAGTTAGTTAGTTAGTTAGTTTTAGTTTAGTTTTCATTTTATTTTCTCCATTTTCATTATAAGTGTTGGCTTATTGATATTGTTTACTATGCATTGCTGCCTTCTTATTGCCTAAATGTTATTTTAGCATGAATGTTTTTAGATAATCTTTGTTGGATTCTATGGTTGAGGTTATATTTTACTACTTGGTTTTGAGTTTTTCATGCTTACCTTTTGAAAAATACCAAGTGATGAGAATTGCCTTCGAGCTTATAACTCTTTTGAATTGCATGTTGTAGCTAGCCATCATGTGATTTGAATCCTTTTCCTCGACTAGGCAACCTCTTGATGGATGATGTTATGCATTTATCTTAATGCATTGTACTTATTGATTCTATGTATCCATATGTGTTTGACTTGAATGCTTTCATGCCTCTTTAATGCTTGTTTTACCTTACAAGTTTACTTAAAGCATCTCAAGCACACTAGGATAAGTAAAGTGCATGCTTCTTTTGTGACATCATTTTTATGCTAATGTGTGTTCTAAACCGCGCAATTTAGAATTCACACACTTATTTGTCATTATTGTCACACTTTCACTCACTCATTCCTAGTGATTAGTACCTCATTCCAACAATGTATGCTTCCTTGCTTTTATATCTTCTCATCTTATGGTGTTATATTTTTATTTTTTATGATGAATGCACCACAAGCAAACACGGAAGCAAGACTAAGAACACGCAGCAATCCGGAGACTCGCCGTACCCCCTTGCTCATCCTTCAATGCACCGAGGACGGTGCAAACTTTTAAGTGTGGGGAGGTCGTCCGACCGATCGACGATTTTGGGTGACAAATTTCTATTCCCAACACTTTTGCATTTCATTCTAGGATTTTATGGTTTTTACTTGCATTTTCTTATTTTTGCATATATATACACAATAAGCTTAGTCAAAATAATGAAAATTTTCAAGATTTCTATCTATAGGGCACCAATTGATTTGAATGAAAACTTTTCATAGAACTTATTTGAATTATATATGTTATGGATCATGTTTTTGAGCTAAGAACACAAGCAAGTGAGATTTGAGCCTAATGGTGTGGTTACATCTTATAACCACTTATTTTCCTTCTTGTGTGCATTATTCTCTTTCTATGAATGTGATCTTGGATTTGTTTGATTCTTTATGTCTATTATTTTGTGTATTCATGCATTTATATGATTGAGGCCATCACTTCATTTAGATCACTTACCCAAAAAGCCTTGCCTTTTATCTTCCATTGTTAGCCAACTTTGAGCCTACGCTTAACCCACTTTATTCTTTAATTTAGCACATTACAAGCCTTAAAGCGGAAAACAATGAATGTCCTTATTTGGATCTTTGATTAGCTTAGGCTAGTGTGTGTGAGTATCATTCAAGTGTGGGAACCTTGGGACATTGGGTTAGGCTAGTGAGTGTGTATCATTCAAGTGTGGGAAAACTTGGGACAATGGTTGAGGTGAAAGGGTGTTTTGAGTTTTTCCTTGAAAATGTTAGGAATTGGGTACATACTCATGTGTTAATTAAATGTAAAATCATATGCATTGATGCTCTTATATATACATTTTAGTTTGAAAAGAAAAAGAAAAAAATATATATATATGTCAAAATAAAAAAACAAAAAAAGAAAGAAAAAGAAAAAAAAGAAAAGTAATGAAAAGGGGACAAAATGCCCCAAAGTGAAGCTCAATAATATCAATGCATAAGTGTTGTGAAATGAAAAGGGATACATGAGTATGTGAAAAAGTTAAAAATGGATAGTTAGGTTAGAACTTAATTGTATAGGATGTCATAGGTTAGGTGAGAAGTTTAAGCTTATCAAAGATTCAAATTTCAAGCTCACTTAACCATATATGCATCATACCTTGACCCTAGCCCCATTACAACCAAAGAAAAGACCTCATGATACTTGTATGCATGCATGAAATATTTGTTGATTGTTAGAAGAAGAACAAATCTTGGAAAACATGATTAGGAGAGAATTGAGTGAATCAACCCTAAACACTTGAGCGAATAGAGTGCAAACACATCCGGTGAGGGTTTGATGCTTAATTACATGTTTCCACCTACAATCATCACTTTTCATGAAAGTTTGTAAAAATATTTAATAACTCAATTCAATTGTGAATTAGACTTGCTAGTCCTTAGCCCTTGTGCATATATGCTTCTTGGGAATTGATTTATTTTGACCAAGCAAATTGCATTCATTTAGATAGTTGCATATAGGTAGATTGCATCGCGCAATTACATTCATTTAGATAGTTGCATATAGGTAGATTGCATCGCGCAATTACATTCATTTAGATAGTTGCATATAGGTAGATTGCATATATTTGCTAGTGATTTCAGATTGAAAAGGCTAGGAATGGATCAAAGGAGTGAAGAGGAAAACATGCAAAGTGGAGAAATCATGAAAAGTCAAAGGAGTTGAACTCGCCCATGGACGCGCCCGCGCACCTGGCGCTTACGTGCACCTTGCGAATTACCCCATGGACGCGTACGCGTGCTGTGCGCATACACGTCGGTGTTGGTTTATGACTTTTTTTAATGAAAACGTGGCCAACAAATTCTGAAGGGTTGTGGGGCCCAATCCCAACCAACTTTGGCGCCAAAGATGCTATTTAAAGCCAAGGATTGAAGAGCAAAGGGGATTCCACTCATTCACACACATTAGGATTAGTTTAGAGTTAGTTTATAGAGAGAGAAGCTCTCTCTTCTCTCTAGAATTAGGATTAGGATTAGGTTTAGTTCTTAGATCTAGATTTAGATTCATCTTCTTCTACTTCTCTCTTCTCAATTCCTTGTTGTTATATTCATTCTTCCATCATTCTTTTATTGTAATTTTCTTTATGTTGTTCTTATATTTTGTTGTAGATCTACTATTGTTCCTTCCATTTTCTTTCAATTCAATAAGAGGTAATTCATAATAATTGTTCTTCTTT
>NC_029775.3:75568401-75574822 GCF_000817695.3 Arachis duranensis
AATTAGTGACACTTGAGTTATCTAATTCCTTTGTTGATTGGTAATTGGAGAGATTACTAATTGGTTTAGAGTGCACTAAAGCTAGTCTTTCCTTGGGAGTTGGCTAGGACTTGTGGCTCAAGTCAATTCATCCACTTGACTTTCCTTTATTTAGTAAGGGTTAACTAAGTGGTAGCAATGCTCATCACAATTGAGAAGGATAACTAGGATAGGACTTCTAATTTTCATACCTTGCCAAGAGCCTTTTATAGTTGTTAGTTTATTTTCATTGCCATTTACTTTTCATGCTTCTTATCCAAAACCCCAAAACACATCACAACCAATAACAAGACACTTTATTGTAATTCCTAGGGAGAACGACCCGAGGTTTGAATACTTCGATTAATAAAATTAGGGGTTTGTTACTTGTGACAAACAATCTTTTATATGAAAGGATTTTTTATTGGTTTGGAAACTATACTTTACAACGAGATTTCATTAGTGAAATTCTAAACCGTCAAAAATCCAATCATCAACGCCCAAATGGCTATCCCTACTGGCGTTAAACACCCAGTAGATGCTTCTTTTGGGCGTTTAACGCCCAAAACAACTTTTACTGGCATTTTCGCACCAGTGAGCTTCTTTTTGCTGTTTTATCCTCTGAATCCTTCTGTAACTCTGTGAACTCATGCAATTGATACTTTAATTTGAAGATAATTAATATGAACCTGTAAATTTATCATTTAATTAACAAATAAGCTTTGTGAATGGCTACGTTGCCTCCCAGCAAGTGCTTCTTTATTGTCTTTAGCTGGACTATTACTGAGCTTTAATCAAGTCTCAGTTTTGAGCACTCTTGCTCAAAATTGCTTTCAAGATAATGTTTGACTCTCTGTCTATTAACAATGAATTTTTTGTTAGAGTCATTATCCTGAAGCTCTACATATCCATATGGTGACATACCTGTAATCACATATGGTCCTCTCTACCGGGATTTCAACTTTTCGGGGAAAAATCTGAGCCTAGAGTTAAATAGTAGAACTTTCTGCCCTGGCTCAAAGACTCTGGATGAGAGCTTCTTATCATGCCATCTTTTTTCTTTCTCTTTGTAAATTTTTGTATTTTCGAAAGTATTGAGTCTGAATTCCTCTAGCTCATTTAACTAGAGCAATCGTTTTTCTCCAGCTAACTTGGCATCAAGGTTTAGGAATCTGGTTGTTTAGTAGGCCTTGTGTTCCAGTTCCACTGGCAAGTGACAGGTTTTTCCATACACAAGCTGGTATGGAGAGGTCCCTATAGGAGTCTTGAATGCTGTTCTGTATGCCCACAGAGCATCATCCAAACTTCTTGCCCAATCCCTTTTACGGTTAATTACAGTCCATTCCAGAATTCTTTTAAGTTCTCTATTAGAGACTTCAACTTGCCCATTTGTCTGTGAATGATATGGATTTGCCATCCTGTGGCTAACTCCATATCGAACCATAGCAAAGTAAAGCCGTTTATTGCAGAAATGAGCACCCCATCACTAATTAGTACTCTAGGGAAACCAAATCTGTTGAAGATGTGTTTCTGGAGGAATTTCAGCATTGTTTTAGTATCATTAGTGGGTGTTGCAATAGCTTCCACCCATTTGGATACATAATCCACTGCCACCAGAATATAAGTGTTTGAGTATGATGGTGGAAAAGGCCCCATGAAGTCAATACCACATACATCAAACAACTCAATCTCCAAGATCCCTTATTAAGGCATGGCATAACCGTGAGGTAGATTGCCAGATCTTTAGCAACTGTCACAATTACGTACAAACACTCGGGAGTCTTTATAGAGAGTAGGCCAGTAGAAGCCACATTGGAGGACTCTTGTGGCTGTTCGCTCACTTCCAAAATGTCCTCCATACTGTGATCCATGGCAATGCCAGAGGATCTTCTGTGCTTCTTCTTTAGGCACACATCTACGGATTACTCCGTCTGCACATCTCTTGAAGAGATATGGTTCATCCCACTGATAGTACTTTGCATCCGAGATCAATTTCTTTGATTGCTGCCTACTATACTCTTTGGGTATGAATCTTACAGCCTTGTAGTTTCCAATGTCTGCAAACCATGGTACTTCCTGGATGGCAAAGAGTTGCTCATTTGGAAAGTTTTCAAAGATCTCAATAAGAGGGAGGGATGCCCCTTCTACTGGTTCTATTCGGGACAGGTGATCTGCTACTTGGTTCTCTGTCCCTTTTCTATCTCTTATTTCTATATCAAACTCTTGCAGAAGCAACACCCATCTTATGAGTCTGGGTTTTGAATCCTGCTTTGTGAGTAGATATTTAAGAGCATTATGGTCAGTGTACACAATCACTTTTGATCCTACTAAATAAGATTTGAACTTGTCAATGGCGTAAACCACTGCAAGTAACTCTTTTTTTGTGGTTGTGTAGTTCTTCTGTGCATCATTTAAAACACGACTAGCATAATAAATGTCGTACAGAAGCTTGTCATGCCTTTGTCCCAACACTGCACCAATGGCATGGTCACTGGCATCACACATTAGTTCAAATGGTAATGTCTAGTCTGGTGCAGAGATGACTGGTGCTGTGACCAGCTTAGCTTTCAGAGTCTCAAACACCTACAGACACTCCTTATCAAAGATAAATGGCGTGTCAGCAGCTAGCAGATTACTCAAAGGTTTTGCAATTTTTAAAAAATCTTTTATAAACCTCCTATAGAATCCTGCATGCCCCAAAAAGCTTCTGATTGCCTTAACATTGACAGGTGGTGGTAATTTTTCAATTACCTCTAGCTTAGCTTGATCCACCTCTATTCCCTTGTTTGAATTTTGTGCCCAAGGACAATTCCTTCAGTAACCATAAAGTGACATTTCTCCCAATTTAAAACCAGGTTAGTCTCTTGACACCTCTTTAGAACAAGTGCTAGATGGTCAAGACAGGAGCTAAATGAGTCTCCAAATACTGAAAAGTCATCCATGAAGACTTCTAGAAATTTTTCCACCATATCAGAGAAAATAGAGAGCATGCACCTTTGAAAGGTTGCAGTGCACAAACCAAATGGCATCCTTCTGTATGCAAATACTCCAGATGGACATGTGAATGCTGTTTTCTCTTGATCTTGGGGATCTACTGCAATTTGATTATAACTTGAATATCCATCCAGAAAGCAATAGTAATCATTACCTGCTAGTCTTTCTAGCATCTGTGATGAGCGGATAATTTATACGCTTTTTGGCATTGTTTTTAGTATGTTTTTAGTATATTTTTGTTAGTTTTTAGTATATTTTTATTAGTTTTTAGTTAAAATTCACTTTTCTGGACTTTACTATGAGTTTGTGTGTTTTTCTGTGATTTCAGGTATTTTCTGGCTGAAATTGAGGGTCCTGAGCAAAAATCTGATTCAGAGACTGAAAAGGACTGCAGATGCTGTTGGATTCTGACCTCCCTGCACTCGAAGTGGATTTTCTGGAGCTACAGAAGCCCAATTGGCGCGCTCTCAATGGCGTTGGAAAGTAGACATCCTGGGCTTTCCAGCAATGTATAATAGTTCATACTTTGCCCGAGATTTGATGGCCCAAACCGGTGTGGCAAATCAGCCTCAGAATTTCCAGCGTTTAACGCTGGAACTGGCATAAAACTTGGAGTTAAACGCCCAAAGTGGCATGAAAGCTGGCGTTTAACTCCAGAAAAAGTCTCTACAAATGAAAGCTTCAATGCTCAGCCCAAGCACACACTAAGTGGACCCAGAAGTGGATTCTTACGTCATTTACTCATTTCTGTATACCCTAGGCTACTAGTTCACTATTAATAGGATCTTTTGACATTGTATCTGGACCTCATGATACTTTACACGTTTCTTTGTGTACCTTCCACGGCATGAGTCTCTAAACCCCATGGTTGGGGGTGAGGAGCTCTGCTGTGTCTTGATGGATTAATGCAATTACTACTGTTTTTCATTCAATCATGCTTGCTTCCATTCTAAGATATTACTTGTTTTTAACCCGGATGAATGTGATGATCCGTGACACTCATCATCATTCTCAACTATGAACGTGTGCCTGACAACCACCTCCGTTCTACGTTAGATTAAGTAGATATCTCTTGGATTCTTTAATCAGAATCTTCGTGGTATAAGCTAGAACTGATGGCGGCATTCAAGAGAATCCGGAAGGTCTAAACCTTGTCTGTGGTATTCTGAGTAGGATTCAATGATTGAATGACTGTGACGAGCTTCAAACTCCTGAAGGCGGGGCGTTAGTGACAGACGCAAAAGAATCACTAGATTCTATTCCGGCCTGATTGAGAACCGACAGATGGATAGCCGTGCCGTGACAGGGTGCGTTGAACATTTCCACTGAGAGGATGGGAGGTAGCCACTGACAACCGTGAAACCCTTGCATACAGCTTGCCATGGAAGGAGCCTTGCGTGCTTGAAGAGAAGATAGTAGGAAAGCAGAGATTCAGAAGATGGAGCATCTCCAAAACCTCAACCTGTTCCCTGTTATTGCAGAACAAGTACTTATTTTATGTTCTTTTGCTTTTCACAATCAAACTTGATAATTATTGATATCCTGACTAAGATTTACAAGATAACCATAGTTTGCTTCAAGCCGACAATCTCCGTGGGATCGACCCTTACTCACGTAAGGTATTACTTGGACGACTCAGTGCACTTGCTGGTTAGTTGTGCGGGATTGCAAAGTGTGATTGCAATTTTGTGCACCAAGTTTTTGGCGCCGTTGCCGGGGATTGTTCGAGTTTGGACAAATAACGGCTTATCTTGTTGCTTAGATTAGGACTGTTTTGTTTTTGTCGGTTTAGAGTCTTTTAGTTGAGTCTAGTTTCATATTTTAAGTTTGGTGTCAATTGCATGCTTTTGTTTTTCTTCAAATTTTCGAATTTGCATGTCTTTAGTCCCTTTTTGATACGTAAAACTTCTAAGTTTGGTGTCCTCTTTGTGTTTTTCCTTTAAAATTTTCGAAAATTTGTGTTTGATTTTCTAAAAATTTTAAGTTTGGTGTCATTTTGTTGTTTTTCTCATTCCTCATTTCAAAAATCAAATCTTTTTCATAAAAATTTTTCAATCATATCTTTCTAATTGCTAATCTCAAAATCTTTTTAATTAACTAATTGATTCAGTTTTCAAATTGCTTTGATCTTATTTTCTTTTAATTTTCGAATTTTTATTTTATTTTCCTTTTGTTTTTATTTTATTTTTCGGTTAATTCAAAAAAAAAATATATTTTTATCTATTTGCAATCCATATCATTTCCCTTTATCCATTATGGACCTAAGTGGGATTGATCAGTCCAGAAGGACTCTGGGGTCATATGCTAACCCCATTACAGCTGCATATGGGAGTAATATCTGTACACCTCTCATCAAAGCAAGCAGCTTTGAGCTAAACCCTCAACTCATTATCATAGTGCAGCAAAATTGTCAGTATTCCGGTCTTCCTCAGGAAGAGCCTACTGAGTTTCTGGCACAATTCTTACAAATTGCTGACACAGTACATGATAAAGAGGTGGATCAGGATGTCTACAGACTATTATCAAAAGAGGAAGTCATGGCAGTAGCCACTGATCCCAATCCTCAAGAACAGATGATTGAGCTTAATCAACAATTGCTCCTGATGACAGAACAGTTAGCAGAATTTAAAGAGATGCTCCACGAAACTAAAGTTGCTAACAAGAATATAAAACTGCAGTTGAATCAAGCAAAACAACAAATATCTAAACAGATAACAGAAGAATGTCAAGCAGTTCAACTGAGGAGTGGGAAGACACTGAATAACACTGCTCAAAGTAGCAAAAAGCCAAACAAGGAACAATTGACAGAGGATAACCAAACCACTGTTCAGAATCCCTCTGAGGACAGTAAGAGCCCAGAGAGGAACACTTCTGGCGTTCAAATGCCAGAAAAAGGGGGAAAGCTGGCGTTAAACGCCCATTCCCTGCCCAGTTCTGGCGTTCAAATGCCAGAGAAGGGAGAGAAGTTGGCGTTAAATGCCCAATCTTCACCCAATTCTGGCATTCAGACGCCAAGAGAGGATCAGACACCTGAGAGTGCTGACAGTAATCCCTCTAAAAAGGCTTCTTCAACCACTTCTGTAAGGAATAAACCTGCAGAATCTAAGGTTGAAGAATATAAAGCCAAGATGCCTTATCCTCAGAAACTCCGCCAAGCGGAACAGGATAAGAAATTTGCCCGCTTTGCAGACTATCTAAGGACTCTTGAAATAAAGTTTTCGTTTGCAGAGGCACTTGAGCAAATACCTTCTTATGCTAAGTTCATGAAAGAAATCTTAAGTCATAAGAAGGATTGGAGAGAAACTGAAAAAGTATTTCTCACTGAAGAATGCAGTGCAGTCATCTTGAAAAGCTTACCAGAAAAGCTTCAAGATCCAGGGAGCTTTATGATACCATGCACATTAGAAGG
>NC_029775.3:75575011-75575646 GCF_000817695.3 Arachis duranensis
TGCCTCCAACTTGCTGATGGCTCCATTAAACATCCATCAGGCATAATAGAGGACATGATTGTCAAGGTTGGGCCATTCGCCTTTCCAACTGACTTTGTGGTGCTGGAAATGGAGGAGCACAAGAGTGCAACTCTCATTCTAGGAAGACCTTTCCTAGCAACTGGACGGACTCTCATTGATGTACAAAAAGGGGAAGTAACCCTGAGAGTCAATGAGGATGAGTTCAAGTTGAATGCTGTAAAAGCTATGCAGCATCCAGACACACCAAATGACTGCATGGGCACTGACATTATTGACTCTCTGGTAGAAGAGATCAATATGACTGAAGGCCTAGAATCAGAGCTTGAGGACATCTTCAAGGATGCTCAACCTGATCAAGAAGAACCAGGGGAAACAAAGGAATTTTCGAAAATTCCTCAGGAGGAAGATAAGCCTCCCAGACCTGAACTCAAACCACTACCACCATCCCTGAAGTATGCATTTCTGGGAGAGGGTGACACTTTTCCAGTGATTATAAGCTCTGCTTTAAATCCACAGGAAGAGGAAGCACTGATTCAAGTGCTAAGGACACACAAGACAGCTCTTGGGTGGTCCATAAGTGATCTTAAGGGCATTAGCCCAGCTAGATGCATGCA
>NC_029775.3:75575748-75576104 GCF_000817695.3 Arachis duranensis
GTGGTCACTAAATTACTAGAGGCTGGGATTATTTATCCTATTTCTGATAGCCCCTGGGTGAGCCCTGTACAAGTTATCCCCAAGAAGGGAGGCATGACAGTGGTTCATAATGAAAAAAATGAACTGGTTCCTACAAGAACAGTCACAGGGTGGCGTATGTGTATTGATTACAGAAGGCTCAATACAGCCACCAGAAAGGATCATTTTCCTTTACCATTCATTGACCAAATGCTAGAAAGACTAGCTGGTCATGATTATTACTGCTTTTTGGATGGCTATTCAGGTTACAACCAAATTGCAGTAGATCCTCAAGACCAAGAGAAAACAGCATTCACTTGCCCTTCTGGCGTGTTTGC
>NC_029775.3:75576280-75576781 GCF_000817695.3 Arachis duranensis
TGCCAAGAGACTAACCTGGTTTTAAACTGGGAGAAATGTCACTTTATGGTGACTGAGGGAATTGTCCTTGGGCACAAAATTTCAAGCAGGGGAATAGAGGTGGATAAGGCAAAGGTAGAGGTAATTGAAAAATTACCACCACCTGCCAATGTTAAGGCAATCAGAAGCTTTCTGGGGCATGCAGGATTCTACAAAAGGTTTATAAAGGATTTTTCGAAAATTGCAAAACCTTTGAGTAACCTGCTAGCTGCTGACACACCATTTGTGTTTGACACACAGTGTCTGTATGCATTTGAGACCCTGAAAGCTAAGCTGGTCACAACACCAGTCATCTCTGCACCCGATTGGACATTGCCATTTGAACTAATGTGTGATGCCAGTGACCATGCCATTGGTGCAGTGTTGGGACAGAGGCATAAAAAGCTTCTGCACGTCATTTATTATGCCAGCTGTGTTCTAAATGATGCACAGAAGAATTACACAACCACAGAAAAAGAGTTA
>NC_029775.3:75577123-75577659 GCF_000817695.3 Arachis duranensis
AGTTTGCAGATATTGCAAACTATAAAGCTGTGAGGTTCATACCCCAGGAGTACAGCAGAGTGCAAAGAAAGAAATTAATTTTAGATGCCAAGTACTATCTATGGGATGAGCCATATCTCTTTAAGAGATGTGCAGAGGGAATGATCCGCAGATGTGTACCCAGAGAAGAAGCACAGAGGATCCTATGGCACTGCCATGGATCACAGTATGGAGGACACTTTGGAAGTGAGCGAACAGCCACTAAAGTCCTCCAATGTGACTTCTACTGGCCTACTCTCTATAAAGATGCCCGAGAGTTTGTGCGTAACTGTGACAGTTGCCAAAGAGCTGGTAACTTGCCTCACGGATATGCCATGCCTCAACAAGGGATATTAGAGATAGAATTGTTTGATGTATGGGGAATTGACTTCATGGGTCCATTCCCACCATCGTACTCAAACACTTACATTCTGGTAGCAATGGACTATGTATCTAAGTGGGTAGAAGCAATTGCTACACCCACTAATGATACCAAGACCGTGCTAAAATTCCTCCAG
>NC_029775.3:75578145-75578666 GCF_000817695.3 Arachis duranensis
AAGCATTATCTTGAAAGCAATTTTGAGCAGGAATGCTCAAAACTGAGGCTGGAATGATCCTCAGTAAAGGTCCAGCTAAAGACAATAAAGAAGCGCTTGCTGGGAGGCAACCCAGTCATTAGCAGGTTATATGTTTTGTTTCTACAGAGGCAAGTATCAAAAATGAAGGAATTCACAGAGTTACATAAGGATTTGGTGCAAAAAGCAGAGAAACAGAGCTTACTGGCGAAAAAACGCCAGTAAGGGGCATTTTGGGCGTTAAACGCCAGAATGGGCACCATTCTTGGTGTTTAACGCCAGTAAAGGTGCCATTTTGGGCGTTAAACGCCAGAATGGGCACCATTCTGGCGTTTAACGCCAGGTGTGCAGCATCCTGGGCGTTTAGCAAAACGCCCAGTGATATAGGGAATCCTGGCGTTTAACGCCAGTCAGGGCACCTAGCTGGGCGTTAAACGCCCACATTGGCTAACAAATGGGCGTTAAACGCCAGAATGGATACCATTCTGGGCGTTTAACGCCAG
>NC_029775.3:75580084-75580813 GCF_000817695.3 Arachis duranensis
ACCTCAATTTGAGGGAGCATCCACTTCTCAAAATCAAGGTTGTTGAGTCCTAACTCTGTGAAAACCTCTATCATTAGGAGCCTATTTAATTTTTTTGTTTTTTTTTTGTTTTCTATTTTAGTATCATCTTATATCTATTTTTGAGTCTTGTTCTTAATTCATAATTAATAAAATTTTAAATTCATGTCTTAAAGCTATGAATGTCCTATGAGTCCATCACCTCTCTTAAATGAAAAGTGCTTTAATCACAAAAGAACAAGAAATACAGGATTTTGAATTTATCTTTGAAACTAGTTGAATTAGTTTGATGTGGTGACAATACTTTTTGTTTTCTGAATGAATGTTTGAACAGTGCATATGTCTCTTGAATTTGTTGTTTTGAGAATGTTAGAAATGTTGGCTCTTGAAAGAATAAGGGAAAAAGAGAACTGTTATTGAGGATCTGAAAAATCATCAAATTGATTCTTGAAGCAAGAAAAAGCAGTGATTAAAAAAAAACGAAAAAAAAAAGAAAAGAAAGAGAAAAAGAAGAAAAGAAAGAAATAAAGTTGTGATCCAAGGCAAAAAAAAAAAGAGTGTGCTTAAGAACCCTGGACACCTCTAATTGGGGACTCTAGCAAAGCTGGGTCACAATCTGAAAAGGTTCACCCAAGTATGTGTCTGTGGCATGTATGTATCCGGTGGTAATACTGGAAGACAGAGTGCTTTGGGCCACAGCCAAGACTCATA
>NC_029775.3:75581322-75581577 GCF_000817695.3 Arachis duranensis
GTTTGTGTGTTTTTCTGTGATTTCAGGTATTTTCTGGCTGAAATTGAGGGACCTGAGCAAAAATCTGATTCAGAGACTGAAAAGGACTGCAGATGCTGTTGGATTCTGACCTCCCTGCACTCAAAGTGAATTTTCTGGAGCTACCGAAGCCCAATTGGCGTGCTCTCAACGGCCTTGGAAAGTAGACATCCTGGGCTTTCCATCAATGTATAATAGTCCATACTTTGCCCGAGATTTGATGGCCCAAACCGGCGT
>NC_029775.3:75581739-75587920 GCF_000817695.3 Arachis duranensis
ATAAATGCTTCATTGCTCAGCCCAAGCACACACTAAGTGGACCCAGAAGTGGATTTTTACGTCATTTACTCATTTCTGTATACCCTAGGCTACTAGTTCACTATTAATAGGATCTTTTGACATTGTATCTGGACCTCATGATACTTTACACGTTTCTTTGTGTACCTTCCACAGCATGAGTCTCTAAACCCCATGGTTGGGGGTGAGGAGCTCTGCTGTGTCTTGATGGATTAATGCAATTACTACTGTTTTTCATTCAATCATGCTTGCTTCCATTCTAAGATATTACTTGTTTTTAACCCTGATGAATGTGATGATCCGTGACACTCATCATCATTCTCAACTATGAACGTGTGCCTGATAACCACCTCCGTTCTACCTTAGATTAAGTAGATATCTCTTGGATTCTCTAACCGGAATCTTCGTGGTATAAGCTAGAACTGATGGCGGCATTCAAGAGAATCCGGAACGTCTAAACCTTGTCTGTGGTATTCTGAGTAGGATTCAATGATTGAATGACTGTGACGAGCTTCAAACTCCTGAAGGCGGGGCGTTAGTGACAGACGCAAAAGAATCACTAGATTCTATTCCAACCTGAACTTGATAATTATTGATATCCTGACTAAGATTTACAAGATAACCATAGTTTGCTTCAAGCCGACAATCTCCGTGGGATCGACCCTTACTCACGTAAGGTATTACTTGGACGACCCAGTGCACTTGCTGGTTAGTTGTGCGGGACTGCAAAGTGTGATTGCAATTTCGTGCACCAATCTGGTCTATGAATGGTAAAGGAAAATGATCCTTTCTGGTAGCTATATTGAGCCTTCTGTAATCAATACACATATGCTACCCTGTAACTGTTCTTGTAGGAACCAGTTTATTTTTTTTCATTATGAACCACTGTCATGCCACCCTTCTTAGGAACGACTTGGACAGGGCTCACCCAGGGGCTATCAGAAATAGGATAAATAATCTCAGCCTCTAGTAATTTAGTGACCTCCATCTGTACCACCTCCTTCATGGCTGGATTCAGCCGTCTCTGTGGTTGAACCACTGGCTTAGCGTCATCCTCTAATAAGATCTTGTGCATGCATCTGGATGGGTTAATGCCCTTAAGATCACTGATGGACCACTCAAGAGCTGTCTTGTGTGTCCTCATTACTTGAATTAGTGCTTCCTCTTCTTGTGGCTCTAAGGTAGAGCTTATGATTACAGGAAAAGTGTCACATTCTCCTAGAAATGCATATTTCAGGGATGGTGGTAATGGTTTGAGCTTGGGTTTAGGAGGTTTCTCCTCTTCCTGAGGGATTTTCAGAGGTTCTATTATTCTCTCTGGTTCCTCCAGATCAGGCTGAACATCTTTAAAGATATCCTCTAGCTCTGATTTGAGACTCTCAGTCATATTGACCTCTTCCACCAGAGAGTCAATAATATCAATGCTCATGCAGTCGTTTGGGGTGTCTGAATGCTGCATAGCTTTGACAACATTCAACTTAAACTCATCCTCATTGACTCTCAGGGTTAATTCCCCTTATTGAACGTCAATGTGGGTTCGTCCAGTTGCTAGGAAAGGTCTTCGTAGAATGAGAGTTGCACTCTTGTGCTCCTCCTTTTCCAGCACCACAAAGTCAGTGGAAAAGGCAAATAGCCCAACCTTGACAATCATGTCTTCAATCATGCCTGATGGGTATTTAATGGAGCCATCCGCAAGTTGGAGACATATCCGGGTTGGTTTGACTTCTTCAGTCAAACCAAGCTTTTTGATAGTGGATGCAGGTATTAGGTTGATCTTGCTCCAAGATCACATAGAGCTTTCTTGGTACAAGTACCCTCTAATGTGCATGGTATCATGAAGCTTCCGGGATCTTTAAGCTTCTCTGATAAGCTTTTCAGAATGATTGCACTGCATTCTTCAGTGAGGTAAACTTTTTCAGTTTCTCTCCAATCCTTCTTATGACTTAAGATCTCTTTCATGAACTTAGCATAAGAGGGTATTTGCTCAAGTACCTCTGCAAACGGAATCTTTATTTCAAGAGTCCTGAGATAGTCTACAAAGCAGGCCAATTGCTTATCCTGTTCCACTTGACGGATTTTCTGAGGATAAGGCATTTTGGCTTTGTATTCCTCAACCATAGTTGCTGCAGGTTTATTTCCTACAGATGTGGTTGGAGAAGCCTTTTTAGAGGGGTTGCTATCAGCACTTGTATGTGTCTGATCCCTCACTGGTGTTTGAATGCCAGGGTTGGAAGCTGGATTGGCATTAGACGCCAAATCCTTACCTGTTTCTGGCGTTTGAATTCCAGAACTGAGCTTCCCTTGGGTATTTAACGCCAATTCCTTGCCTGTTTATGGCATTTGAATGCCAGAACTGAGCATGGGTTAGGCATTTAACGCCAGCTCTTCACCCATTTCTGGCATTTGAATGCCAGAATTATTCCTCTCTGGGCTCTTATTGTCCTCAGAGGGATTTTGGGTAGCAGTTTGTTCATTTTTTGGCTTCCTGTTGCCTTGAAGTGAGGTATTTAATGTTTTTCCACTTCTTAATTGAACTGCTTGGCACTCTTTTGTTATTTGTTTTGATAACTGCTGTTCTGTTTGCTTCAACTATACTTCCATATTCATATTAGCCATTCTTGTGTCTTGTAGTATCTCCTTGAATTCGGCTAGCTGTTTTGTTAGAAAATCTAATTGCTGATTGAATTCAGTAATTTGTTCTGCAGGATTGAGTTCAGCAGTTACTGTTTTAGCCTCTTCTTTCATGGAAAGTTCACTACTTAGGTACAGATGCTGATTTTTGGCAACTGTATCAATGAGCTCTTGAGCTTCTTCAATTGTCTTTCTCATGTGTATAGATCCACCAGCTGAGTGGTCCAAAGACATCTGAGCTTTCTCTGTAAGCCCATAATAGAAGATGTCTAACTGCACCCACTCTGAAAATATTTCAGAGGGGCATTTTCTTAGCATCTTTCTGTATATCTCCCAGGCATCATAAAGAGATTCATTATCTCCTTGTTTAAAGCCTTGGATGCTCAGCCTTAGTTGTGTCATCTGTTTTGGAAGGAAATATTGATTCAGGAATTTTTCTGACAGCTGTTTCCATGTCTTTATGCTAGCATTAGGTTGGTTATTCAACCACCTCTTAGCTTGGTCTTTTACAGCAAATGGAAACAGTAATAATCTGTAGACATCCTGATCTACTTCCTTATCATGTACCGTGTCAGCAATTTGTAAAAACTGTGCCAAAAAGGACTGTTCATTTCCACTTAGGTCCATGATGGAGAAAGGGAGATGACGTGGATTTATTTTATTATATTTATAAAAAAATTTTCGAAATAATAAAATAAAATAAAATAAAAACTAAATAAAAAAAGATTTGAAAATATTTTATGAAGATTTTCGAAAAAGTGAGGAGAGAGAAAGTGGTTAGGATATTTTTGAAAAAGATATGATTTTTAAAAAATCTTAAAAGGATATGATTTGAAAAATTTTGACCAAGTCAACCCAAGGGATTCGAAAATTATGAGCAATTAAAGGAAAATATATTTTTTTTATTTTTGAATTTTATTATGAAAGAGAAGAACATACAAAAGACACAAGACTTAAAATTTTTAGATCCAATGCTCCTTGTTTTCAAAAATTTTGGAGGAAAAACACCAAGGCACACCAAACTTAAAAATTTTAAGATCAAAACACAAAGAAGACTCAAGAACAACAAGAACAAAAGAAAGAACACCAAACTTAAAATTTTTTGAAAACCAAAATAAAATTTTTGAAAACTAAAGAAAAATTAAAAAGAGAACACCAAACTTAAAATTTGGCACAAGATTTAATCAAAGAAAAATTATTTTTGAAAATGTTTTAAAAAGAAGATACCCAATTACCAAGAATACAAGCACAATGCTCTAGCCAACTGAGCTAGAAATTTAACGTGTTTTAAAAAGGTATTTTTAATATATATAAATTTTTTTTGAAAACTAAAAATTTGAAAATGCACAAGAAAAACAAGAAAAGACACAAAATAAGACAAACCAAAGATCAAACAAGGAAAATAGACAAGAACAACTTGAAGATCAAGGATGAATAAAGAACATGCAATTCAAAAATTGAAAGACAAAAAAAAGCATGCAATTAACACCAAACTTAAGATATGAAACTAAACTAAAAAAAAAGACTCAAAGAAAAATTAAAAACTAATGAAGAAAAATAATATTTTTGAAAGATTTTTTTAAAAGGAATAATAAAAGATGCAATCCTAGTGATTCTAAACCAAAAAGACAAATTTTTCCTAATCTAAGTAACAAGATAAACCGTCAGTTGTTCAAACTCAAACAATCCCCGGCAACGGCGCCAAAAACTTGGTGCGCGAAATTGTAAATCACACTTTTCACAACTCGTACCACTAACCAGCAAGTGCACTGGGTCGTCCAAGTAATACCTTACGTGAGTAAGGGTCGATCCCACAGAGATTGTTGGCTTGAAGCAAGCTATGGTTATCTTGTAAGTCTTAGTCAAGATATCAATTATAAATATCAGTTGACTTGCAAATGAACAAGAGAGCATGAATTAAATAATACCTGTTATGCAGTAATGGATAATATGTTGGAGTTTTGGAGATGCTTTGTCTTCTGAATCTCTGTTTTCCCCTTGTCTTCTTCTTCACGCACGCAAGGTTCCTCATATGGCAAGCTATGTGTTGGTGGATCAGCGCTGTCAATGGTTACTGTTCATATCCTGGGTCGAGATATCTGACCCGGGATGACTAGCAACAAGACGACCGACCTCCTCAGGTCAAGCTACCCGACCTCTTCTCAAAGAGCTCAGCCAAATTGCCAGGAAAGCCCAACGAAGGGCCCAAATAAAGGAACACGACCCAAATCCTAAGGCAGTCCAAGCCTATAGAGATAAGGGCGGTTCTCATGAAGATAAGATGACCTCACTCAAAGATAAGATAACATAAGATAAGATAACTATCTTATCTCTGGAAAGGTCACTCTACATCATTATAAATACACTGGAGCACCCAGGTATAACTCATACTCTGATTCTACTCAATACTTGCTTAATACGCTTGCTAACTTAAGCATCGGAGTCCCTTGCAGGTACCCCCCACACTCTGGGGACGAAGGATCAGCATCATCACCAAGTCGAACAAGTCAGACACAGCGACTCCGACCACCATCATCAGAATGGACTAAGCAGCTTCGACCAGCATAGAAGATCTCGTCCGAGATCGACCTCTAGTTTCAGGTAACCCTCGAAACATTAGCGCCGTTGCCGGGGAACCTGGTAGTCATCCCATTACCATGGCAGACGACCATGACAACGATCACACCTCAGATCTAGAAGAAAGAACGCCGCACAAAAACACGGACACTACACCAAAAGATACTCCCCAAATCAACAAAAAGAACTCCCCAAACGGGGGAGCCCTGGATGTGTTTCAATATCGGTTAACTGAGAAGGACCTGCAAAGAGAAATAAGACGACGTCGAAAATTGGAGAACAAACTCCTAAAACTTGAAGCCGATGTCAAGACTAAAGTCATCCGATCCACTCTCGAAGATACCACCTGCAAGGAGCAAGATCCATTCACCAAGGAGATCATCAAGACAAGAATCCCAAAAGACTTTAAACTTCCAGACATGGCCTTGTACGATGGCACTACGGATACCAGCCATCACCTCAGCAACTTCAGGAGCAGAATGTATCTCACCGACGCCTCGGATGCAGTTCGTTGCAAAGCCTTTTCCAACTACTTTAACAAAAACAGCAATTAGATGGTTCGACAACTGGTGCACGAAATTGCAATCACACTTTTGTAATTCCGCACAACTAACTAGCAAGTGCACTGGGTCTTCCAAGTAATACCTTACGTGAGTAAGGGTCGATCCCACGGAGATCGTTGGCTTGAAGCAAGCTATGGTTATCTTGTAACTCTTAGTCAGGATATCAATAATTCTCAAGTTTAATTGTGAAAAGTAGAAGAACATGAAATAAATACTTGTTTTGCAGTAATGGAGAACAGGTTGAGGTTTTGGAGATGCTCTATCTTCTGAATCTCTGCTTTCCTACTATCTTCTTCTTCATGCACGCAAGGCTCCTTCCATGGCAAGCTGTATGTAGGGTTTCACCATTCTCAATGGCTACCTCCCATCCTCTCAGTGAAAATGTTCAACGC
>NC_029775.3:75588293-75590747 GCF_000817695.3 Arachis duranensis
AAATGAGTAAATGACGTAAAAATCCACTTCCGGGGTCCACTTGGTGTGTGCTTGGGCTGAGCATTGAAGCTTTCATGTGTAGAGACTTTTCCTGGAGTTAAACGCCATCTTTTGTGCCAGTTTAGGCGTTTAACTCCAATTTTTGTGCCAGTTCCGGCGTTAAACGCCGGGAATTCTGAAGCTGATTTGCAACGCCGGTTTGGGCCATCAAATCTCAAGCAAAGTATGACTATTATACATTGCTGGAAAGCCCAGGATTTCTACTTTCCAACGCAATTGAGAGCGCACCAATTGAGCTTCTGTAGCTCCAGAAAATTCACTTCGAGTGCAGGGAGGTCAAAATCCAATAGCATCTGCAGTCCTTTTTCAGCCTCTGAATCAGATTTTTGCTCAGGTCCCTCAATTTCAGCCAGAAATTACCTGAAATCACAAAAAAACACACAAACTCATAGTAAATCCCAGAAAAGTTAATTTTAAATAAAAACTAATAAAAACATACTAAAAACTAACTAAAATATACTAAAAACATACTAAAAACAGTGCCAAAAAGCGTATAAATTATCCGCTCATCACAACACCAAACTTAAATTGTTGCTTGTCCCCAAGCAACTGAAAATCAAATAGGATAAAAAGAAGAGAACATACTATATACTCCAAAATATCAATGAAACTTAGCTCCAATTAGATGAGCGGGACTAGTAGCTTTTTGCCTCTGAACAGTTTTGGCATCTCATTTTATCCTTTGAAGTTTAGAATGATTGGCATCTATAGGAACTCAGAATCCAGATAGTGTTATTGATTCTCCTAGTTAAGTATGATGATTCTTGAACACAGTTACTTTATGAGTCTTGTCTGTGGCCCAAAGCACTCTGTCTTCCAGTATTACCACCGGATACATACATGCCATAGACACATAACTGGGTGAACCTTTTCAGATTGTGACTCAGCTTTGCTAGAGTCCCCAATTAGAGGTGTGCAGGGTTCTTAAGCACACTCTTTTTGCCTTGGACCACTTTTTATTTTTACCCTTGCCTTTTGGTTTAAAGGGCTATTGGCTTTTTCTGCTTGCTTTTTCTTTTTTTTCTTTTTTTCTTTCTCTTTTTTTTTGTATTCACTACTTTTTCTTGCTTCAAGAATCAATTTGATGATTTTTCAGATCCTCAATAACATTTCTCTTTTTCCATCATTCTTTCAAGAGCCAACAATTTTAACATTCTTAAAACAACAAATTCAAAAGACATATGCACTGTTCAAGTATTCATTCAGAAAACAAAAAGTATTGTCACCACATCAAAATAATTAAACTAGTTTCAAGGATGAATTCGAAATCATGTACTTCTTGTTCTTTTGTAAAAAAAAATTTTATTTAAGAAAGGTGATGGATTCATAGGACATTCATAGCTTTAAGGCATAGACACTAAGATACTAATGATCATGTAGTGAAGACACAAACATAGATAGATCATCAAGCATAAAAATTGAAAAACAGAATAATAAGAACAAGGAAATTAAAGAACGGGTCCACCTTAGTGATGACGGCTAGTTCTCCTTCTTGAAGATCCTCTGGAGTGCTTGAGCTCCTCAATGTCTCTTCCTTGCCTTTGTTGCTCCACTCTGATTTCATGGAGGATAATGGTTGCTCTTGTCGAGGTCCATGAGTGGGCTCTCTTGTTTGCTCCATCGTCTTTCTAGTGATGGGCTTTTGAGATGAATCTCTCCATCTCTCATGACTCAGAGTTGGAAGCAACTGCCTTCCCTTTCCTCGTCCTAGAGGTTTCTCCGGCCTTAGGTGCCATCAATGGTTATGGAAAAACAAAAAGCAACGCTTTTACCACACCAAACTTAGAAGGTTTGCTCGTCCTCGAGCAAAAGAATAAAAAGGGTGTTATCGGAAGGTGTGAAGAAAAGATAGATAAAGTTGAGGTAGGTGGGGATCCTGTGGGGTCCACAGATCCTAAGGTGTCAAGGATTTCTCATCCCTGCACCATATGGCGTGCAAAACGCCCCTTGCTGCCAATCCTGGCGTTAAACGCCAAGCTGCTGCCCATTTCTGCCCTTATAGTTTACAATGTCTGCAAGCCACGGAGCTTCCTGAATAACAAACAATTGCTCATCTGGAAAGGTTTCAGAGATCTCAGTAGGAGGGAGGGATGCTCCTGCTACTGGTTCTATCCGGGACAGGTGATCAGCTACTTGATTCTCTGTCCCTTTTCTGTCTCTTATTTATATATCAAACTCTTGTAGAAGCAACATCCATCTTATGAGCCTAGGTTTTGAATCCTGCTTTGTGAGTAGATATTTAAGAGCAGCATGGTCAGTGTACACAATCACTTTTGATCCTACTAAATAAGATCTGAACTTGTCAATGGCATAAACCACTGCAAGTAACTCCTTTTCTGTGGTTGTGTAGTTCTTCTGTGCATCATTTAGAATACGGCTGCCATAATAAATGAC
>NC_029775.3:75590929-75593259 GCF_000817695.3 Arachis duranensis
AATTACTTTAACTTTAGCTTGATCCACCTCTATTCCCTTGTTTGAAATTTTATGCCCAAGGACAATCCGTTCAGTCACCATAAAGTGACATTTTTCCCAGTTTAGAGCTAGGTTGGTCTCTTGGCATCTTTTCAGAACAAGTGTTAGATGGTTAAGGCAAGAGTTGAATGAGTCTCCAAATACTGAGAAGTCATCCATGAAGACTTCCAAAAATTTCTCTACCATATCAGAGAAGATAGAGAGCATGCACCTCTGAAAGGTTGCAGGTGCATTGCACAGACCAAAAGGCATCCTTCTGCAGGCAAATACTGTAGAAGGACATGTGAATGCTGTTTTCTCTTGGTCCTGAGGATCTACTACAATTTGGTCGTAACCTGAATAGCCATCCAGAAAGCAGTAGTATTCATGACCTGCTAGTCTCTCTAGCATCTGGTCTATGAATGGTAAAGGAAAATGATCCTTTCTGGTGGCTGTATTGAGCCTTCTGTAGTCAATACACATGCGCCACCTTATAACTGTTCTTGTAGGAACCAGTTCATTCTTTTCATTATGAACTACTGTCATGCCTCCCTTCTTGGGGACAACATGGACAGGGCTCACCAGGGGCTATCTGAAATAGGATAAATAATCCCAGCCTCTAGTAACTTAGTGACCTCTTTCTGCACCACCTCCTTCATGGCTGGATTTAGCCACCTCTGTGGTTGAACCACCGGCTTAGCATCATCCTCCAATAGGATCTTGTGCATGAATCTTGCTGAGCTAATGCCCTTATGATCACTTATGAACCACCCAAGAGTTGTCTTGTGTGTCCTTAGCACTTGAATTAGTGCTTCCTCTTCCTGTAGATTTAAAGCAGAGCCTATGATCACTGGAAAAGTGTCACCTTCTCCCAGAAATGCATATTTCAGGGATGGTGGTAGTTGCTTGAGCTCGGGTTTAGGAGGTTTTTCCTCTTCATGAGGAATTTTCAGAGGTTCTTTTATTTCCTTTAATTCCTCCAGATCAGGCTGAACATCTTTAAAGATGTCCTCTAGCTCTGATTCGAGACTTTCAGTCATATTGACCTCCTCCACCAAAGAGTCAATGATATCAGCGCTCATGCAATCATTTGGGGTGTCTGGATGCTGCATAGCTTTGACAACATTCAACTTAAACTCATCCTCATTGACTCTCAGGGTCAGTTCCCCTTTTTGGACGTCAATGAGGGTTCGTTCAGTTGCTAGGAAAGGTCTTCCTAGAATGAGAGTTGCACTCTTGTGCTCCTCCATTTCCAGCACTACAAAGTCAGTGGGAAAGGCAAATGGCCCAACCTTGACAATCATGTCTTCAATTACACCTGATGGATATTTAATGGAGCCATCAGCAAGTTGGAGGCATATTCGGGTTGGTTTAACTTCTTCAGCCAAACCAAGCTTTCTGATAGTCGATGCAGGTATTAGGTTGATACTTGCCCCAATATCACATAGAGCTTTCTTGGTACAAGTACCCTCTAATGTGCATGGTATCATAAAGCTTCCAAGATCTTTAAGCTTCTCTGGTAAGCTCTTTAAAATGACTGCACTGCATTCTTCAGTGAGAAAAACTTTTTCAGTTTCTCTCCAATCCTTCTTATGACTTAAGATCTCTTTCATGAACTTAGCATAAGAGGGTATTTGCTCAAGTGCCTCTGCAAACGGAATCTTTATTTCAAGAGTCCTGAGATAGTCTGCAAAGCGGGCAAATTATTTGTCTTGTTCCGCTTGGCGGAGTTTCTGAGGATAAGGCATCTTGGCTTTATACTCTTCAACCTTAGTTGCTGCAGGTTTATTTCCTACAGAAGTGGTGGGAGAAGCCTGCTTAAGGGGGTTGTTATCAGCATTTTGGTGCACGAAATTGTGATCAATACTTTACACAACTCAAATAATCCCCGGTGATGAACCCAAAAACTTGGTGTTCAATACCATGGCATAAACACAACTTCGCACAACTAACCAGCAAGTGTACTGGGTTGTCCAGGTAATAAACCTTACGCGAGTAAGGGTCGATCCCACAGAGATTGTTGGTATGAAGCAAGCTATGGTCACCTTGTAAACCTTAGTTAGGCAAACTCAAATGGTTATGAATGATGAATAAAACATAAAGATAAAGATAGAGATACTTATGCAATTCATTGGTGGGAATTTCAGATAAGCGTATGAAGATGCTTGGTCCCTTCCGTCTCTCTGCTTTCCTACTGTCTTCATCCAATCCTTCTTACTCCTTTCCATGGTAAGCTGTATGCAAGGGTTTCACCGTTGTCAGTGGCTACCTCCCATCCTCTCAGTGAAAATGTTCAACGCACCCTGTCATGG
>NC_029775.3:75593346-75593596 GCF_000817695.3 Arachis duranensis
TTCTTTTGCGTCTGTCACTAACGCCCCGCCTTCAGGAGTTTGAAGCACGTCATAGTCATTCAATCGTTGAATCCTACTCAAAATACCACAGACAAGGTTTAGACCTTCCGGATTCTCTTGAATGCTACCATCAATTCTAACTTATACCACGAAGATTCTGGTTAAAGAATCCAAGAGATATCCACCCAATCTAAGGTAGAACGGAGGTGGTTGTCAGGCACACGTTCATAGGTGAGAATGATGATGAGTG
>NC_029775.3:75593638-75594373 GCF_000817695.3 Arachis duranensis
ATCATCACATTCATCAAGTTGAAGAACAAGTGATATCTTGGATAAAGAACAAGCGGAATTGAATGGAAGAACAATAGTAATTGCATTAATACTCGAGGTACAGCAGAGCTCCACACCTTAATCTATGGTGTGTAGAAACTCCACCGTTGAAAATACATAAGAACAAGGTCTAGGCATGGCCGAATGGCCAGCCTCCCAACGTGATCAAAAGATTTAAAGATCAAAAGATTCCAAAGATTAAAAGATTCCAAAGATCAAAAGATGAAAATACAATAGCAAAAGGTCCTCTATATATAGATAACTAGTAGCCTAGGGTTTACAGAGATGAGTAAATGACATAAAAATCCACTTCCGGGCCCACTTGGTGTGTGCTTGGGCTGAGCATTGAAGCATTTTCGTGTAGAGACTCTTTTTGGAGTTAAACACCAGCTTTTGTGCCAGTTTGGGCGTTTAACTCCCACTTTGGTGCCAGTTCCGACGTTAAACGCTGGGAATTCTGATGGTGACTTTGAACGCCGGTTTGAGCCATCAAATCTTAAGCAAAGTATGAACTATCATATATTGCTGGAAGCCCAGGATGTCTACTTTCCAACGCCGTTGAGAGCGCGCCAATTGGGCTTCTGTAGCTCCAGAAAATCCACTTTGAGTGCAGGTAGGTCAGAATCCAACAGCATCTGCAGTCCTTTTTAGTCTCTGAATCAGATTTTTGCTCAGCTCCCTCAATTTCAGCCAGAA
>NC_029775.3:75595606-75595960 GCF_000817695.3 Arachis duranensis
TAACCTTGCCAAGGTAGAGGACTTGTCCGCTACCTTATAGAGTTCTTGTGATATCACCTCATGAACTTCTATTTCTTCTCCAATCATGATGCTATGAATCATGATAGCCCGGTCTATAGTAACTTCGGATCGGTTGCTAGTGGGAATGATTGAGCGTTGGATAGACTCCAACCATCCTCTAGCCACGGGCTTGAGGTCATGCCTTCTCAATTGAACCGGCTTTCCTCTTGAATCTCTCTTCCATTGGGCGCCCTCTTCACAGATATCTATGAGGACTTGGTCCAACCTTTGATCAAAGTTGACCCTTCTAGTGTAAGGATGTTCATCTCCTTGCATCATGGGCAAGTTGAATGC
>NC_029775.3:75597950-75598244 GCF_000817695.3 Arachis duranensis
GCCTAGACAAGTCATCCAGTTCTTTGGTGAGCAAAGGGGGTTCATCCTCCCAAGTCTCATTTCCAAATAACTTGTCGTTTAGTTTCATGATTGCTCCAAGGTATTTAGCAACTTGCTCTTCAGTGACATACTCATCCTCTTCAGAGGAAGAATACTCATCAGAGCTCATGAATGGCAGAAGTAAATCAATGGAATCTCTATGGTCTCAGTGGTAGCCTCAGATTCCCATGGTTCCTCATTAGGGAACTCATTGGAGGCCAGTGGACGTCCATTGAGGTCTTCCTCAGTGGCATT
>NC_029775.3:75599335-75600814 GCF_000817695.3 Arachis duranensis
AAGTCCATGAAACTTGCAATTCTGTTGCATTAGAGAAACTAATTGAGGCTTAAGCTCAAAGTTGTTTGCTCCAATGGCAGGGATAGAGATGCTTCTCCCATAGAAGTCGGGAGTAGGTGCAGTAAAGTCACCCAGCACCTTCCTTGCGTTGTTGGCATTGTTGTTGTTTTCGGCTGCCATGTGTTCTTCTTCTTTGAAGATTTCTGTTAGGTCCTCTACAGAGAATTGTGCCTTAGCTTCTCTTAGCTTTCGCTTCAAGGTCCTTTCAGGTTCAGGTTCAGCCTCAACAAGAATGCTCTTGTCTTTGCTCCTGCTCATATGAAAGAGAAGAAAACAATAAAATATGGAATCCTCTATGTCACAGTATAGAGATTCCTTGAGGTGTCAGAGGAAAAGAAAAATAGAAAGCAGAGGTAGAAAATTCGAACTTATCAAAGAAGATGGAGTTTGAATTGTGCATTAAAGAATAGTGTTAGTCCATAAATAGAAGGATGTGAGAAGAGGGGAAGTAATTTTCGAAAATTAAGTAAAAGATTTTGAAAACATTTTGAAAAACACTATTTGATTTTCGAAAACTAAGAGTGGAAAAGAGATCAAGTGATTTTTGAAAAAGATTTTGAAATTAGAAATTAAAAAGATATGATTGAAAACTATTTTGAAAAAGATGTGATTAAAAAGATATGATTGAAAAACATTTTAAAAAGATTTGATTAATGACTTGGCTATCAAGAAAAGATATGATTCAAACATTAAACCTTTCTCAACAGAAAAGGCAACATACTTGAAATGTTGAATCAAATCATTAATTGATAGCAAGTATCCTTAAAAATAGAAAGAAATTGATTTTGAAAAAGATTTAATTGAAAGGATTTTGAAAACTTAAAAAAAATTTGTATTAAAAACAAAATCTTCCCTCTTGTGCCATCCTGGCGTTAAACGCCCAGAATGGTGCACATTCTGGCGTTTAACACCTAAACTACTACCTTTTTGGGCGTTAAACGCCCAGCCAGGCACCCTGGCTGGCGTTTAAACGCCAGTCTGTCTTCTTCAATGGGCATTTCGAACGCCCAGATTTTTCTGTGCAATTCCTCTACTGTATGTTCTGAATCTTCAATTCTCTGTATTATTGACTTGAAAAGACACAAATTAAAAATATTTTTGGATTTTTAATAGTGAGGAATAATCGAAATGCAACTAAAATCAAATAACAATGCATGCAAGACACCAAACTTAGCAGTTTGTATACTACTGACACTAACAAAATGAAAATGCATATGAGAAACACAAACACTCAAGTCAAGAGAAATTAAAGATCAGAGTAATGAAATCATCAAGAACAACTTGAAGATTAATGAAGACACATGCATGAGTTCGAAAAATGCAAGAAGAATAGAAACATGCAATTGACACCAAACTTAAAATGAGACTCTAGACTCAAACAAGAAATATTTTTGGATTTTATGATTTTGTAATTTTTTT
>NC_029775.3:75601942-75605816 GCF_000817695.3 Arachis duranensis
GAATTGAATAGAAGAACAATAGTAATTGCATTAATACTCGAGGTACAGCAGAGCTCCACACCTTAATCTATGGTGTGTAGAAACTCCACCGTTGAAAATACATAAGCATAAGGTCTAGGCATGGCCGAATGGCCAGCCTCCCAACGTGATCAAAAGATCTAAAGATCAAAAGATTCCAAAGATCAAAAGATTCCAAAGATCAAAAGATGAAAATACAATAGCAAAAGGTCCTATATATATAGATAACTAGTAGCCTAGGGTTTACAGAGATGAGTAAATGACATAAAAATCCACTTCCGGGCCCACTTGGTGTGTGCTTGGGCTGAGCATTGAAGCATTTTCGTGTAGAGACTCTTTTTGGAGTTAAACGCCAGCTTTTGTGCCAGTTTGGGCGTTTAACTCCCACTTTGGTGCCAGTTCCGGCGTTAAACGCTGGGAATTCTGATGGTAACTTTGAACGCCGGTTTGGGCCATCAAATCTTGGGCAAAGTATGAATTATCATATATTGCTGGAAAGCCCAGGATGTCTACTTTCTAACGCCGTTGAGAGCGCGCCAATTGGGCTTCTGTAGCTCCAGAAAATCCACTTCGAGTACAGGGAGGTCAGAATCCAACAGCATCTGCAGTCCTTTTTAGTCTCTGAATTAGATTTTTGCTCAGGTCCCTCAATTTCAGCAAAAAAATACCTGAAATCACAGAAAAACACACAAACTCATAGTAAAGTCCAGAAAAGTGAATTTTAACTAAAAACTAATAAAAATATACTAAAAACTAACTAAAACATACTAAAAACAATGCCAAAAAGCGTATAAATTATCCGCTCATCACATTTGCAAGTATCTGACCCCTTTGTGGCGTTTGAACGCCAGGATTGGGTGTTTTTTGGGTGTTTAACGCCAGATTGCAACCCTTTTCTGGCATTTGAACGCCAGAATTGGCTACCCATTGGGCATTTAACGCCACTTTCTTACCCTTTTCTGGCGTTTGAACGCTAGAATCATTCCTCTCTGGGCTCTTACTGTCCTCAGAGGGATTTTGGGTAGTTGGTTGGTCATCCTCTGTCAGTTGTTCCTTTCTTAGCTTTCTACTGCTTTGAGTTGATACATTCAATGTCTTCCCACTCCTTAATTTAACAGCTTGGCATTCTTTTGTTATCTGTTTAGATAGTTGCTGTCTTGTCTGATTCAATTGTGCTTCCATATTCTTGTTAGCATTTTTAGTGTCTTGGAGCATCTCTTTAAATTCTGCTAATTGTTTTGTCATAAGAAGTAATTGTTGATTAAGCTCAATAATCTGTTCTTGAGGATTAGGATCAGTAATTACTGCCCTGGCTTCTTCCTTTATGTACGACTCACTGTTAGAGTACAAATGTTGATTTTTAGCAACAGTATCTATGAGTTCTTGAGCCTCTTCAATCGTCTTTCTCATGTGTATAGATCCACCAGCTGAGTGGTCTAAAGACATCTGAGCTTTTTCTGTAAGCCCATAGTAGAAGATGTCTAACTGTACCCACTTTGAAAACATTTCAGAGGGGCATTTCCTTAGCATACCTCCGTACCTCTCCCAGGCATTATAAAGGAATTCATTATCCTCTTGTTTAAAGCCTTGGATGTCCATCCTCAGCTGTGTCATCCTTTTTGGAGGGTAAAATTGATTTAGGAATTTGTCTGATAACTGTCTCCATGTTTTTATGCTTGCTGTGGGTTGGTTATTTAACCACCTCTTATCTTGATCTTTTACAGCAAATGGAAACAGTAATAATCTGTAGACATCCTGATCCACTTCTTTATCACGTACTGTGTCAGCAATTTGTAAGAACTGTGCTAGAAACTCAGTAGGTTCTTCCTGTGGAAGACTGGAATACTGGCAATTTTGCTGCACCATGATAATGAGTTGAGGATTTAGCTCAAAACTGCTTGCTTTGATGGGAGGTATACAGATGCTACTCCCATATGCAGCTATAATGGGGTTAGCATATGACCCCAGAGTCCTTCTGGACTGCTCAATTCCACTTAGGTCCATGATGGAGAAAGGAAGATGATGTGGATTGCAAGTAAATTATATTTTTATTTTTTATTTTTTATTTTATTTAATTAAAAGTGACCGAAAATAATAAAATAAAATAAATAGAAAATAAAATAAAATTTCGAAAACTAAAAGAAAATAAAATCAAAGCAAATTGAAAACTAAATTAATTAATTAATTAAAAAGATTTTCGAATTAGCAATTAAAAAGATATGATTGAAAATTATTTTGAAAAAGATATGATTGAGAAGATATGATTGCAAAAAAAAAATGATTGAAAAGATATGATTGAAGAAATTAAAAAGATTTGATTTTTGAAAAAGATTTGAAAAAAATCAATTTTTGAAATTAGAATTTTGACTTGACTAAAAAAAAGATATGATTTTGAAAATCTTTGACTAATTTAATGCAATGTTTCGAAAATTATGAGTAAAATAAGGAAAGGATATTTTTTTTATTTTTAAATTTTAATGAGGAAAGAGAAAAACAACAGAATGACACCAAACTTAGAAATTTTGAATCAAAACAGAGAAAACAAACAAGAAAACTTTGAATGTCAAGATGAACACCAAGAACACTTTGAAGTTCAAGATGAACACCAAGAACAAATTTTCAAAAAATTGTTAAGTAAATAAAAGCACAAAAGACATCAAACTTAAAATATGAAACTAGACTCAAATAAAAGACTCTAAACCAACAAAAATAAAATATTCCTAATCTAAGCAACAAGATAAACCGTCAGTTGTCCAAACTCGAACAATCCTCGGCAACGGCGCCGAAAACTTGGTGCACGAAATTGCAATCACACTTTTGTAATTCCGCACAACTAACTAGCAAATGCACTGGGTCGTCCAAGTAATACCTTACGTGATTAAGGGTCGATCCCACGGAGATTGTCGGCTTGAAGCAAGCTATGGTTATCTTGTAACTCTTAGTCAGGATATCAATAATTCTCAGGTTTAATTGTGAAAAGTAGAAGAACATGAAATAAATACTTGTTTTGCAGTAATGGAGAACAGGTTGAGGTTTGGAGATGCTCTATCTTCTGAATCTCTGCTTTCCTACTGTCTTCTTCTTCATACACACAAGGCTCCTTCCATGGCTAGCTGTATGTAGGGTTTCACCGTTGTCAATGGCTACCTCCTATCCTCTCAGTGAAAATGTTCAACGTGCTCTGTCACATCACGGCTAATCATCTGCCGGTTCTCAATCAGGTTGGAATAGAATCCAGTGATTCTTTTGTGTATGTCACTAACGCCCCGCCCTCAGGAGTTTGAAGCACGTCACAGTCATTCAATCATTGAATCCTACTCAGAATACCACAGACAAGGTTTAACCAAGGGGTTTAGAGACTCATGACGTAGAAGATACAATGAGAAACGTGTAATGTGTCATCAGGTACAGATACAATGTCAAAAGATCCTATTAATAGTGAACTAGTAAGCTAGGGTATACAGAAATGAGTAAATGACGTAAAAATCCAATTCTGGGGTCCACTTGGTGTGTGCTTGGGCTGAGCATTGAAGCTTTTATGTGTAGAGACTTTTTATGGAGTTAAACGCCAGCTTTTGTGCCAGTTTGGGCGTTTAACTCCAACTTTTGTGCCAGTTCCGGCGTTAAACGCTAGGAATTCTGAAGCTGATTTGTAATGCCAGTTTGGGCCATCAAATCTCAGGCAAAGTATGACTATTATACATTGCTGGAAAGCCCAGGATTTCTACTTTCCAACGCAATTGAGAGCGCACCAATTGAGCTTTTTTAGCTTCATAAAATTCACTTCGAGTGCAGGGAGGTCAGAATCCAATAGCATCTGCAGTCCTTTTTCAGCCTCTGAATCAGATTTTTGCTC
>NC_029775.3:75606082-75624332 GCF_000817695.3 Arachis duranensis
ACAACCTCCCTCCTAGATCCATCTCGAGTTTCGACGACATGGCCAAGAAATTCCTAGCCAGATTCTCCATCCAAAGGGACAAAGCTAAACATGCGCCGAGCTTACTGGGAATCAGACAGGGAGAAAGGGAAACCCTGGGCAACTACATGGAGAGATTCAACAAGACATGTCTGGATATACAAAACCTGCCAACAGAAGCCGCTATCATGGGCCTCATTAATGGCCTGCGAGAAGGGCCTTCTAGTTAATCTATATCAAAGAAGTAACCCACATCTTTGAACGAGGTGCAAGAACGAGCGGAAAAGTACATCAACATGGAAGAAAACTCCTGATTAGGAGAGACCTCAAAGGCCGGGTTCACCTCTCGGGATAAAGACAATGATTCCAGAAAAAAGGAAGATTGCCATGGAGAGAAAATCAAAAAATACCATAACTACACCCCTCTTCGGGTGTCTCTTGTGGATGTTTACAGAGAGGTTTGCAACACAGAAAAAATACCACCAGCTCGACCACTCAAAGGCAAGAAAGGAGGAGGAAATCGGGCTGAATATTGTGAATACCATCGGATCCACAGGCACTCCACCAATGAGTGTTTTGACTTAAAAAATGTCATAGAAAAGCTCGTACACGAAGGAAAGCTAGATCGATATCTGGCCACCCATAATGAAGAACAAAGGAAAAGAAGAAGAGCAGAAGATGTCGGACCAACCGCGCGATCATCCCGGACGCCAGAAAGACATGTCCACATGATACACGGCAAATTTTCCGGGGGAGGAATATTCAAATCATCCCGCAAAAGACATCTCAAAGACGTATAGCACGTCGCAGAAAAGGAGGAAGCACCTAACATCCCGGCGATCACTTTTACAAGGAAGACGCATCCGGCGTCGCGTCAGGGCATGACGATCCCATGGTCATCACTATTATACTGGCAAACGCAAATCTTCACCGCACGTTGATGGACCAGGGGAGCTCTGCTGATATCTTATTCAAAACCGCTTTCGACAAACTCAGCTTGGAAGAAAAAGAACTCAGAGCATATCCGGACAGCTTGTTCGGGTTAGAAGATACCCCGATTCAACCAATGGGATACATCTCACTCCACACAACTTTTGGAAAGGGAAGTCAGTCAAGAACACTCAAAATAGATTACATCGTCATCGATGTAAGCTCAGCCTACAATGCCCTAATAGGTCAGGCAACGTTAAATTAGCTCGGCGCAATAGTCTCGACACCGCATCTATGCATGAAGTTCCCAATTGCAGAAGGAATAGCCACAGTAAAGCCAGATCAGAAGATGGCGCGCCGCTGTTACAACGAAAGTCTAAACCTCAGAGGCAGAGGAGAAGAATTCCACACAATTGAGCTCGGTGGAGTTCAGAGGCGAGAGGATCTCCGCCCACAACCTAAAGGAGAAATAGAGAAAATATAGATCGGGAACACCCCGGACCAAACAACCAACATCGGCACAATCCTAAAAGGGGACACAAAAGAATCACTCATACAGTTCCTACGCGACAACGCCGACCTCTTTGCATGGAAGGCCGCGGACATGCCAGGCATAGATCCCAAACTAATGTGCCACAAGCTAGCAGTCTACCCAGGATCTCGGCCGGTACAACAAAGGCGCAGAAAGTTAGGACCAGAACGCTCTCAAGTAGTGGAAGAACAAGTACGAGCTCTACTGGAGGCAGGCTTCACAAGAGAAGTCAAATACCCGTTGTGGCTTGCTAATGTCATTTTGGTAAAAAAGTCAAATGGGAAGTGGAGAATGTGCACCGACTATACCGATCTCAACAAAGCTTGCCCGAAAGATCCTTATCCGCTCCCAAACATCGACGCACTGGTAGATGCCTCCTCTGGATACAAATACCTCTCTTTTATGGACGCATACTCGGGATATAACCGAATCCCAATGTACCCACCTGACCAAGAAAAAACCTCTTTCTTAACCCCAAAGGCAAATTACTGCTACATTGTTATGCCTTTCGGTCTCAAAAATGCAGGAGCCACTTACCAAAGACTAATGAACAAAGTTTTTTCGGATCACATCGGAAAGATCATGGAGATCTATGTAGACGACATGCTAGTGAAGATGCAAAATGAAGAGATGTTATTATCCGACCTGACACAAGTATTCAACACCATAAGACGACATGGCATGCAACTCAATCCCACGAAATGTACCTTCGCAGTAGAAGCTGGTAAATTCTTGGGTTTTATGATCACACAGAGAGGAATTGAGGCAAACCCGGACAAGTGCAGGGCCGTACTCGACATGAAAAGCCCGACTTGTATCAAAAAGGTACAACAACTCAACGGGCGGTTGGCAGCCTTGTCCAGATTCCTGGTTGGATCAGCAATAAGATCTCTCCCCTTTTACGCCACTCTAAGGAAGGGAAATGAGTTTGAATGGACAGCTGAATGCAAACAAGCCTTCTAAGACTTCAAAAAATTTCTGGGGCGGCCACATATATTAAGTCGGCCATGGGAAGGAGAACCACTCATCTTGTACCTCGCAGTGGAAAATCAGGCAATAGCCTCAGCACTGGTCCGAGAAGACAACAGTAGGCAACAACCCATATACTTTATCAGCAAAGCGTTACAAGGGTCCGAGCAGAACTACCAGAAAATAGAAAAGTTCGCTTACGCTCTCATAATAACATCTCGACGACTTTGCCCATATTTCCAGTCTCACACCATTAAAATTCATACCAACCAACCCATAAAAGGAATCTTACAGAAAACAGACTTGGCAGGCAGAATCTTGCAATGGGCAGTCGAGTTGTCCGAATTCGAACTTCAATACAAAGCTCGGACAACCATTAAATCTCAATATCTAGCCGACTTCATTGCGGAATTTACGGACACACCGGAAATCCCCACAGAATGGAATCTATCCGTGGACGGCTCCTCAAATAAAATGGGAAGTGGCGCAGGCGTAATAATTTAAAGTGACCAGGGGACCCAGATTGAACTCTCCCTCAAATTCAGGTTCCCTGCCTTAAACAATCAAGTGGAATATGAGGCACTACTAGCTGGTTTGAAGCTGGCTAGGGAGGTCGGAGCTCAAAAACTTATCATCTTCAGTGACTCACAGGTAGTCACTTCACAAATAACAGGAAGCTACCAAGCCAAAGATCCCACTATGAAAAAGTACTTGGACAAAACCAAGGAACAACTCGGACAACTCGGAGAGTATGAGATTCGACACATACCCCGAGAACAGAATGCCCGGGCCAATGCACTCTCAAAACTAGCCAACACCAAACCAGGAGGCAACAATAGAAGCCTTATCCAAAAAATTCTATAGAATCCATCAATATCAAAAAAAGAAAAGGTCCTAGCCATAACAGGTCATGATTAGGGATGGATGACCCCCATAATTAATTACCTCACAACAGAAGCCCTACCTACAGATGAGAAAGAGGCAAAGAGGTTAAAACGGGAAGCACAATACTACACCATCATAAATAATACTTTATACAAAAGAGGGATTTCAACACCATTACTAAAATGCATGCCGACTTCCAATACTAAGGATATCCTAGAAGAAGTACACAGTGGCATTTGTGGCAATCACCTCGGAGAGCAAGAACTCGCCAAAAAAGTACTTCGGGCAGGATTCTATTGGCCAACTCTACAAAAAGAAGCCATAGAATTTGTAAGGACATGTTCGCCATGTCAAAAGCATGCCAACTTCCACACCGCTCCGCCAGAGGAACACATCAGCGTAACCTCACCTTGGCCATTCGCAAAATGGGGACTCGATCTCCTTGGACCTTTTCCTCAAGGATCAGGACAAGTCAAATTTCTCATAGTAGGAATAGACTACTTCACAAAATGGATCGAGGCAGAACCCCTAGCCAATGCCACAGCTCAAAGAAGTCAGAAATTCCTGTATAAAAACATCGTCACAAGGTTCGGAGTTCCATACTCCATCACTACAGACAATGGTACCCAGTTCACAGACGCAGAAAACAAGCGGCCGACCTGAATATAAAATAACAATTCACCTCTGTTGAGCACCCCAAGCCAATGGGCAAGCTGAAGCTGCTAACAAAGTTATATTAGCAGGGATAAAATGGAGATTACAGGATACAAAGGGAGCCTGGGCTGAGGAGATCCCACAAGTCCTATGGGCGTACCGAACGACTCCACATTTCACGACAAAGGAGTCACCCTTCCGATTAGCTTATGGAATGGAGGCAATGATTCCAGTGGAGGTCGAAGAAGGATCCCCCAGAGTAATCCATTTTAGCGAAAAAGTCAATTCCTAACTTCAAAGGGAAGAGCTCGACTTACTTCCAAAAATCCGAGAGAAAGCTCGGATAAGGGAAGAGGCGCTGAAAAGGCGAATGGCCTCCAGATACAACCGAAAAGTAATACAACAGGCCTTTGTTGAAAACGACCTTATCCTAATCCGAAACGATATAGGAACAACTCGACCTGGAGAAGGAAAGTTGGCAGCAAACTGGAAAGGACCCTTCCGAGTCAAAGAAATATTGGGAAACGGCTACTACAAACTTTCCGAACTCGACGGGCGAGAGCTTCCTAGATCATGGCACGCCTGCAACCTAAGAAGGTACTATAGCTAGGGGTGATAAAAGATCTTGGACAAGGCGCACTCTTTTTCCTGAAAAAAGTTTTTTAACGAGGCGCCCCGCCAAGACCTACAAATCACCCGACTTAGGAAATTAACTCCTCATGTATATTTGCATTTTCCTTTAATAAAATTTGTTTAGATTCTCTACAAACGCTCAAGTCGTATTATTCTGAAAACATTCATCGCCCGATTATAAAGCTACAGATCGACAAAAAGTGAAAATCGAATTCACTGCACGATCACAATAAAAACAAGGGCTAAAAACCCAAATTCTACAAAATCGGCAAAGATGAAAACAGAATAATGCAAGAAGTTATAGAAAGTGATCCATAGAAAGGACCTGACGAGGACCTAATAAAATGGATTTCTATAAAATAACTTAAAGACTGGCCAGCACAAAAAGTCGGACCAGCCACAACAACCCAAGTTATAAGTAAAGCCCTGGAAAGAGGTCTGCCAGCCCTATAAAAGAAGATTACTATAACTTCGAAGAGCCCGACATGGCAAAGTCGGACTCCTACAAAAAGTTACAAAAGATAATCCCTGAAAGAGACCTAAAACAAGGTCCAAAAAAGAGGATTATCAAGTAACTCGACAGGGCCCGATGTGACAAAGTCGGCCCGAAAAGATAAAGTTACAAAAGATAATCCCTGAAAGAGACCTAAAAAGTCCAAAAAAGAGGATTATCAAGTAACTCGACAGGGCCCGACGTGACAAAGTCGGCCTGGAAAGATAAAGTTACAAAAGATAATCCTTGAAAGAGACCTAAAACAAGGTCCAAAAAAGAGGACTATCAAGTAACTCGATAGGGCCCGACGTAACAAAGTTGGCCCGGAAAGATAAAGCTACAGAAATAACTCAGAAGAACCCGACATGATGAAGTCGGCGCAAATGACAAAGAGTTATAAAGTAATCCCTGAAAGAGACTTGAACAAGGTCCAAGAAAGAGAATTACAGAAATAACTCGTAAAGAGCTCGACATGATGGCCACCCGAAAACCTCAAAAAGCAAATCCTAATAGAGACCTCACAAAAGGTCCAACCAAAATGGATTGCTAAAGATAACTTCGGGACAAAGAAAGAAGACCAACACACAAGGTGGATTCAACCTTAATAGAAGTCGGGCTACAAACATAAAGCAAAAAAGGCCCAATCCAAACACAAGTCACAGTAGTGAACAAACTCAAGAAGCCATTAGAGTCAAGCCCAAGAGTTCGGAGACTATTTTGTTTAACAAAAATAAAGTTGCTAAGCAAAGCAACTAAAGAAGTACCAAAGTCAGAAGCATGCTTTACAAAATAAAAAGTTCAAAAGCCCACAGGCCGGGCTATACCAAAATATACCAAAGATAATTAAAGAGATTTCGGAGGTCCTCCACTAGTGACATCAACATGGGGTGAAGGAGGACGAGTCTGGAGAGGCACCGCATCCACTGTCCCATCGCCTTGATTCAAGATCTGACAATCAGGATCTGGCTCAACTACAGTCGAGGGGGCTGAAGAAACCGGCATAGCAGAAGCTTTAAGAGAAGGCGCAGGAGGAGGTTCAATGTCATCATCGGGATCATCTGGGACAATCTTGCCATCCTTTACTACGTTATCAAGACTAATGAGAGTCAAATCAGCATCAGGGGCAACAATCCGGAACTGTTCCATCAGGTTCTCATAGGCGGCAGTCACGCTGCCCACAAGGTGACCCTGAAGCTCGGCATAATTAACCCGAGAAGTTTCCAAGTCATCTCGGAGATGCACCAACTCCCTATAAGTTGAGACATAGCTATCCTTGTGCTTCAATGCCATGTCCTCAGCCAACTTCAAGGAAGCCGCCAAGGCGATAGAGCTAGCCTTCTCACCCTCCAGTTCCTTTTCTACCTTTGCCAACTTCACCTCCAATTCCTCCTTCAGACCCTTGATCCGATCAAACTCTGATTTAGCCTCTTCCATGAAAGACTTCGTAGCATGAAATGGGATACCCTGAACAGTTCGGAAAATAGCCGCACCCATATGTGCCATCTTCACACTGTTTCTGGTGATGAAGTCTAAATGCTGAAGAAGGGACACGTCATCCATAGAAAGCGCACTGTAATGGGCAACTTGCTGGTTGACAAACTTGACAGCATCAAAATCTGGGGCATCCAGGTTAAACGGCTCATTTGTTTTCTGCTTTTTTGAGGAAGGAGCACCAGAAGCAGCAGTAGAAGTTTGTGGAGGATCTACCAGGCGAACCCGAGGAGTAGGGATCACCCTCCTCTGCCCAGGGGAACCTGGTACAGGCGGTTTCATGGTGGTTTGAGAAGATCCCTCCCTTGCCGCATTGACTGAGATGTTTTGTGCAGCGGCTGCCTTCCTGGCTTTTTTGAAAGCCTTCATGGAGTCGTTATTTTTCGATATTTCTGAAAAACAGAAAAAACAGAATCAGCAAATAAAAGTCATGGATCACAGGGATAAAATAGAATAAAATAGCACGTCAGTCAATACCCAACACTTTTCAAACCAAAGAGGGGTCCCCCAGAAATTTCTTAGTATCCAGATGAGGAGGCTCCCCCCAAATATCCTCCAATACGCTCACAAAGGCCTGTTCGACCCCGTCCAACATCTCGCAAGTATATCGAGACACTATGACATTCTTTTGCCACTCAAGAGGAAAAGCAGGTTCATCATTTTCATCAAGAAAAAAGGGGCGAACCCCCGCAACAGCTCGAACTTTAAAGAATTAGTTTTTAAAGTCCTTAAAGGACTCATCATACATGGCAAAGACTTTGTGCCCTTGAGCAGATCTAAAGGAAACCCAAGAATCTTTCTTTTTTGAAGAGGCCCCAGGCTTGGCCGAAACAAACAAATAGAGGAAAAGAGTTAGAGAAGGCTTGATGCCTAACTCTTGACGCAGCAACTGAAAATTTTTTATAAAACCCCACGAATTGGGATGAAGCTGGGATGGAGCAATGTTACAAGACCACAACAAGTTGGTCTCAAAAGCGGAAAAAGGAAAAGTAATGTCCAACAGACTAAAGAAGTATTCATAAGCATAAAAATAGGGACGCTCCCCTTCAACTGAAGTAGGAAAACAAACTCTCTCATTGGAATCAGGCGCTACCAGCTCGTAATTCCCTTCCTGGGCCCTCTACCACAAACCCTATGGTGTTTTCGCAGCTCTCTATAGAAGTCGGAATCCACCACTGAAAGACATAGAAGAACCATGGAATTCACCCAATCGGCCATGCCCTCAGGGACTTGGGAAGACGTCTCAACAATATTCTTGCGAGAAGCCATAAGACCAACTAGTCCTACAATAAAGAAAAGAATATCGGATTGCTAAAACACATCTCGGACACTAGCAAAACAACTCGACTACATAACCCAGTACATTACAAGCAACAAAAGGAGTCCCCAGGACTTACACTAAAAATCCTGGAGCACCATTTGGGGGCAGCCACAATACAAGAACCCAAGAAGATTTACAAGATTCACACCCCAGCAACAATCCTTCCCTTTCAAAACTAGAAACAACAACCGAAGCAGAAATCATCAAGAAAACATCGTCTTCATCAAAAGAGAAACTACCAACAGAACCTAAAACCACTAAAGGAGCAACCTTTTTTCAAGCAGCAACAATATGCAAAACCCTAGAGACACTAAACGGAAGGGCAAAAAGAGGACCAGAACACGTACATCACAGCGGCAGTCAAGCACGGTAATATGAAAAGATTCAAGCTTTCCAACATAGATGCAGGCAAAATCAAAACTTTATTGAAAAATCACATTCTAAAGCAAGTAAAGAAGCAGGGAAAAGAACCAACCTGAGAAAAACAGGAAGCGCTGGAGAAAGCGAAGAAAGAAGGAAACCAAAATCGCACTCCAAGAGCAACACCAAACGATCACCAAGCGAACGTCGTAGAAAGGAAATGAGAAAATCACAAAGAAAACAGAAAAGAGAGAAAGAAGGTTACGAAGAAGAGAAACTGTTTTTCAAATGCGAAGTTCAAAAATAAAGTGACCCAGAGAAAATGGAGCATTAAAAGCCCATTAAAGAGGGTGTTAAACCCTCGCACATTTCCAAAGCTAGAGCGCTAATGCAAAAGCGCGCGCTTAAAGAAGCAGAAACGTTCCACATTCAAAAAGGAGCTCTATAAAGATAAAGCGACAAAATGCTTGAGTTCGGCTTTACCCAAGCAGGCTCGAAGACTAAGACTTGACCTCCAGATAAAGATCGAGCTCGAGCAGGGGCACTGTTCATACCCTGGGTCGAGATGTCCGACCCGGGATGACTAGCAACGAGACGACCGACCTCCTCAGGTCAAGCTACCCGATCTCTTCTCAAAGAGCTCGGCCAAATTGTCAGAAAAGCCCAAAGAAGGGCCCAAATAAAGGAACACGACCCAAATTCTAAGGCAGTCCAAGCCTATAGAGATAAGGGCAGTTCTCGTAAAGATAAGATGATCTCACTCAAAGATAAAATAAGATAAGATAAGATAACTATCTTATCTCCGGAAAGGTCACTCCACATCATTATAAATACACTGGAGCACCCAGGTATAACTCATACTCTGATTCTACTCAATACCTGCTTAATACCCTTGCTAACTTAAGCATCGGAGTCCCTTGCAGGTACCCCCCACCCTCTGGGATGAAGGATCATCATCATCACCAAGTCCAATGAGTCGGACACAGCGACTCCGACCACCATCATCAGATCGGACTCCGCAGCTCCGAACAGCATAGAAGATCTCATCCGAGATCGACCTCTAGTTTCAGGTAACCCTCGGAACAGTTACCATCCGTCCTCTCAGTGAAAATGGTCTAGGTACGCTGTCACCGCACGACTAATCATCTGTCGGTTCTCACTCATGCTGGAATAGGATCCATTGATCCTTTTGCGTCTGTCACTACGCCCAACCCTTGTGAGTTTGAAGCTCGTCATAGTCATTCAATCCCTGAATCCTACTCGGAATACCACAGACAAGGTTTAGACTTTCCGGATTCTCAAGAATGCTGCCAATGGATTCTAGCTTATACCACGAAGACTTTGATTAAGAAATCCAAGAGATACTCATTCAATCTAAGGTAGAACGGAGGTGGTTGTCAGGCACGCGTTCATAGATTGAGAATGGTGATGAGTGTCACAGATAATCACATTCATCATATTAAAGTGTGAATGAATATCTTAGATAGAAATAAGCGTGTTTGAATAGAAAACAAAAATAATTCCATTAATCCATCGAGACACAGCAGAGCTCCTCACCCCCAACAATGGAGTTTAGAGACTCATGCCATCAAAGAGTACAAAGTTCAGATCTAAAAATATCATGAGGTATAGAATAAATCTCTAAAAGTTGTTTAAATACTAAACTAGTAACCTAGGTTTACAGAAAATGAGTAAACTGAGATAGATAGTGCAGAAATCCACTTCTAGGGCCCACTTGGTGTGTGCTAGGGCTGAGTTGAGCTTTTCACGTGCCTGGGCTATTTCTGGAGTTAAACGTCAGGTTGTAACCTGTTTTGGGCGTTTAACTCTAATTTGCAACCTGTTTCTGATGTTTAACGCCAGAATGGAACATGGAACTGGTGTTAAACGCCAGTTTACGTCGTTTATCTTCGAGCAAAGTATGAACTATTATATATTTCTGGAAAGCCCTGGATGTCTACTTTCCATCCCAATTGAGAGCGTGCCAATTGAACTCCTATAGCTCCAAAAAATCCATTCCGAGTGCAGGGAGGTCAAAATCCAACAGCATCAGCAGTCCTTTTTCAGCATGAATCAGATTTTTGCTAAACTCCCTCAATTTCAGCCAGAAAATACCTGAAATCACAGAAAAATATACAAACTCATAGTAAAGTCTAGAAATATAAAATTTTCCTAAAAACTAATAAAAATATACTAAAAACTAACTAAAATATACTAAAAACTACATGAAATTACCCCCAAAAAACGTATAAAATATCCGCTCATCGTGCTGCAAAGGTTGATTTTAGATGTCACATAATTTTAACAAATGTACTTCTAAGATGTCATATATATCGCCATGTTATTTTTCTAGTTTATACGAGTTAATTTATTTGGACCATAATTATATATATTTTAATTGGTGATACCGTTCAACTGTTTAGCAATTATTGTTTCAGACATTGCTAAAAATATTGGGTATGCATTCTTATATTTTTAAAGTTTAACTACATTAAACTATTATTTTTAAATAAAAACTTGGGACAATTTTTTTTTTATGAATAAAGAGATAACACGGTCTTATTTGAATGATATTACAAGTTCTCCAATAAAGAAGTCCAAGATCTAATAATGGTGCGTCTTGATGTTTGATTTTGTAATAGTTTAAATGCATTTAGTTCAGGATATATGCTTTCAACATTATATATTACTTGATTTTATATTTTTATTACTATGGATACTACCTATAGGGGTGGCAAGTGAGGAAGCCCGCCTCGTCTCACCAGAAGTCCACCCTTTGGCGGGCTGGCCCGCCCTGTCTCGCCTAGTGAGGCGGTTCTAAAATTCCACCCCACCCCGCCTAACTGTAGATTGGTGGGTTGGCGGGCTAAGCCCATCAAAGCTCCTCTTTTTTTACTATTAACTACTAAATAATATATATAACTTCACAATCATATTAATAAATTTATAATTTTTAAAAATATAAAAAATTATATTTTTTATATTCACAAACATTAATGTCTTTGTAATAATAAATATCTAATAAATATAATCATAAACCAAGTTTTCATCCAAAACATAATTATAAATATTGTCTCCAAAGCAACATAAACATAATCCAAAACACTCAATTTTCATCTTCATACTCTTGTAAGCTGGGTTGGGAAAAGCTAGATTTTGGCAAAAAAATTACAAAAATACCCCATTGCAAAAAAAACTAAGCCCGGCGGGAAAGGCCGCCCCGCCAAAGCCTGCAATTTAAGAGGTGCGGGTTAGGCGGGCTTTTGTTCTTTGGCGGTCCCAATTTTTCAGCCCGGCCTGCCTTTTTAGTGGGTTACGTGGGTCGGCCCACGGTACTGAACTCTAAGGAAAAACCTACCACCTCTTCTCCCCATAGGAATCCTCCTGTATTCCAAACGGAAATGAGGTTTTGTATAGCTTGAGAAGAGGCTCCATATGAAGGAGAGGTAGTCAATCACCAACCCAACTCTTTGCCCCTTCCATAGGGAAGCTCTATTAATAGGCTAGGCTTTCCTAAATCGAACTTCAACTCAAGAAAGTAGAAAGATCATCCTAAGAAGGAGTTAGGAAAGCGCGATCCTTATCTTCACCTAGCGGTAACTCTCTACCAAGAACCTCATAACAAAAGGAAATGCAAATCCCTCACTCTATAATCTTTTTACGCCTAGCCCCTCCAAGGTCTCACTTTAATGAAAGTGTCCGAAAGACTGTATTGAGAGTGCACCCCCTTTGTAGGAGAATATATTAATATATATATTTAAGTGACCTTATTTGGGGTATTCTTTCGTCCAAGGAAAGATGAAGGAAGCAGGCAAGGCCCGGCAGGTTTAGGCCCGTTTGTCACCCCTAATTACTTATAAGGATATATAGTTAACATTTTTAATTTTGTATGATATAATTTTATGCTAAGAAGCAATTTTTCTTTATGATAAAATGTGGCAATTCAAGCTAGCCACGAAAAAATGGAATAAAATAATTTGGGTTAGCCACAGAAATAGTGTAGCTAAATAACCCACCAACATTAGCCACGAAAAAAAAATGTTGCAAAAAATCCGTCTTGCCACACAAAAAAAGTGTGGCAAAATTATACTTTTTGTTTAGATTATTTTCATTTAGCCATGGTTTGGAGTGTGAGCAATGATGTCAAAACCGTTGCTACTCAAATGTCTCCACAGTTTAAAAAACAGTGGCTAACAGGCCAAAAACCGTGGCTAAATAAAAATGCGTCGCCCTTGTTAGCCATAGATCTCCATTCATTGTTAATGTGTCATCACCACGGTTTTTTCCGTGGCTAAAGGCCATTTTTTGGTAGTGCAAGCCTTTCAAGATTTCAAAGTATTTCTGGGCTAACCAACCATACTCACCCGACTTATCGTGGCAGAAGAGCTTGTCCTCTACTTGGCAGTAGCTTCAGCCTTGATCCGAGAAGATGAGAGCAGGCAGCAACCTATTTACTTTGTCAGCAAAGCCTTACAAGGAGTAGGGTTGAACTATCAAAACATAGAAAAATTTGTGTATGCTCTTATCCTCACCTGCCAAAGGCACCGACCTTTTTTCTAAGTTCATACAATAAAGGTCAATACTAATTAACCAATGAAGCAGATTCTACAAAAAATGGACCTAGCAGAAAGAATGATACAATGGGCTGTGAAATTGTCTGAGTTTGATTTAAATTTTGAAGCCCGGATAGTAATCAAGTCTCAGTATCTCGCTGACTTTATAGCTAAATACATCAAAATTCGGGGAAGTCTGACAACTTGGAGCCTATATGTAGATGGGTCGTCAAATAAAGCTGGCAGTGGAGCAGGCGTCATCCTGAAAAGTGAACAAGAAACCCAAATAAAACTGTTATTAAGGTTCGAGTTCCCTGCTTCTAATAACCAAGTAGAATATGAAGCCTTGCTTGTCGGCTTGAAGCTGGCTAAAGAGGTTGGGGCACAAAGCTTGATAGTGTTTAGTGATTTTCAAATAGTAACTTCACAGATTAATGACACTTATCAAGCCAAATACCCCAACATGAAAAAATACTTAGATGAAGCTCGGGAATAACTAGCACAATTCTCGGAAGGAGAGGTCCGAAACATAACTCGGGAGTCAAATGCCTGAGTAGATGCCCTCACCAAGTTAGCCAGCACCAACCCAAGGAGCAACAATAGAAGCCTCATCCAGAAGATCCTCCACACACCATCAATATCAAAAGAAGATGACAACTCGGACATAATGACCATATCCAATCAAATTTAGGATGGATAATCCCCATAGTCAACTATCATAAATCTGATGTCTCCTCAAAGATGAAAAAGAGGCTCGAAAACTTGTAACAGAAGCATAAAACTATACATTGGTCCACAATATCCTATATAAAAGAAGGGTATCAACACCTCTCCTAAAGTGCATCCCGACCTCTAATCCAAAGGAGGTCTTAGAAGAAGTACATAATGGCATATGTCGGAACTACTTGGGAGCCTGATTACTAGCCAAAAAGGTTATCCGAGCGGGCTTCTTCTGGCCGACCTTGCAAAGGAAAGCGGCCGAGTTTGTCAAAAAGTGCTTGCTTTGCCAGAAGCATGCCAACTTCCATGTTGCACCTCCCGAAGAGCTTATCTGCGTCATCTCACCATGGTCATTCGCAAAATGTGGTCTCGATCTTCTCGGACCATTCTCTCAAGCTCCAGGACAAGTAAAATACCTCATGGGGATTGACTATTTTACTAAGTGGATCAAGGAAGAACCATTAGCAATCATTAAGGTCCAACGAAGTCGGAAGTTTCTCTACAAGAACATTTTCACAAGGTTTGGAGTTTTTCACTCCATCACCATGGACAATGGGACTCATCTTTTACTAACTTAACCTTCAGGAATTCGGTAGTCAGCCTCAAGATAAAGCACCAATTCATATCAGGGGAACATATCAGGCCAACGGACAAGTCAAAGTCGCAAATAAAGTCATATTGGGCGGGTTGAAACACCGACTACAAGACGCAAAAGGAACATGGACACAGGAGATCCCTCAAGTCTTATGGGCATATCGGACAATCCCTCATTCCACAATAGGGGAGTTACCTTCCCGACTTACTTATAAAGTAGAAGCCATGATTCTTATAGAAATCGTTGAAGAGTGGTAACACCCTACCACACAGAGCTTTATACCTAGGACGTAAACCAGAGGTGGCGAGGTGCTATTGATGTGTGGAAAACGATCCAACACAAAACTCACCGGCAAGTGTACCGGGTCGCATCAAGTAATAAAAACTCACGGGAGTGAGGTCGATCTCACAGGGATTGAAGGATTGAGCAATTTTAGTTTAGTGGTTGATTTAGTCAAGTGAATCAAATATTGGTTGAGTGGTTTATCATTAACAGAAACTAAATTACTTGAAATGTAAAGGGGGAGGGGAGAATTGCAGAAATTAAAGAGAACGGAAAGTAAAGGTGCTGAATCTTAAAGAACAAGAAATTAAATGACTGAAACTTAAAGGGCAAGAAATGTAAATTGCAGTAACTTAAAATGCAAGAAATGTAAATTGCTTGAATGGAAATGGGAGTTGAGGATTGGGAATTCAGAATTTCAGCAAGGGAAATTAAATTGCAACAATTAAATAAGCAGAAATTGAATTAGAAACAACTAGAATTCAAACAGAAGAAATGAAATTAAATCGCAGCAGGGGTTCACAGAAGAACCAACAAGGAAAATGGGATCTCAGGACTCAAGAGACTAGATAGCAAAGTCTAGATCTCAATTGCCTTCCCAGATCCAAGTTCACAAGGCAATTAACAAGAAATTGAAGAAGAAGTAGTAAAGAAATTGTAATTAAACTCAATTATGCAGAAGAGGAATTAAAGAGATTTTGAATGGAGATTGAGACAGAATTTCCTCAATTCTTCACACCCAAAACTCAAACAAGAAAAGTAAAAATGCTCAAGCAAGAACGAGGAAGAAGAGAGATCAATTCTCCTCCCCAATTCTCTGAAATCTCAGTGAAGTCAATTCTCCTCCCCAATTCTTTGAAATCTCAGTGAAGTCTCCAAGAGAAAGTTCCCAAGTTCAAAATTAAAAATAAAGATTCAAAGGAAGATTCAAAGTTCAAAAGTAAAGAAAAAGGTCCTAATTACATCAAACTATCTCCTATTTATACACTTTCTATTCTTGGATCTTAGGATTTGTATGGGCTTTTGATTTGGTGAAGAAATGAATTTTATTGGATTTTTAATCCAATTTTAGCCCATGAAGAAAGTAGCTCCCAGGAGGCTGCCCTGCCCTTGTGGAGGGCAGGGCAGAAAATGATGCATCTGGCCCATTGGTGCGTGCGTGTGATGCGTTGGTGCGTGCAGGACGCTGCCCTGCCCTCCGCGCAGAACTTTTTGGTGCGCCAGAATGGTGCCCGTGCGTGCTACTGGTGCTGCCGAGACTTCCCTTGGTGCGCCAGAATGGTGCGCTGGCCGTGCACCATAAGATGCTGCCCTGCCCTTGCGGAGGGCAGGGCAATGTTTCCAAATTGAAGCCCCGTGTTCGATCCTTGTGTGACGCGCACGCTACCTCTTTTCTTGGATTTTCTTGGCACCAAAGTAAGGCTTAGTTCCTTGCTTCCTCATGGTGCCGTGTTCGATCCTTATGGCAAGCAATGGTGAGGTTTTTCTTCGAATTTCTCCCTTTGGTGAGCCCTATACTGCCCTTGAGGATGGCAGGGCAATGTTTTTGTCCCCCTTGATCCATGGCATCAATTTGTGCTCTGCCCTTGTCGTGGGCAGGGCAGTGTTGCCTCTCAAGACTCGTTTCCTTATGTTGCCCTCCTAGAGGGCAGTGTGCCCTTGTGGAGGGCAATGCTTGCACTCCTCCTTTATGCGCCACGCCTTTTTCTCCTTGGGCCACGCTTTCTTAAGCCACGCTTCCTCTTTTCTTCTTTTCTTCACCTACAATAAACCAAAACAACTACTCAAAGTATCACTAAATTCACAAGGCTTATAAATCAATTAAAATTCAATTAAAATTAGCTTAAACCTCATGAGTTAGCATCAATTTAATGGTAGTTGCTTGATTTAAAGAAGTTGTGCATTTTCATTCCAAATCACTTACTTAGGATGTAAGAAAGTGCATAAAGACTAATAAAACAAGTGAAATTAGCTTAAAAAATGGGTATATGATGACTTGTCATCAGCTATAACCTATAAAAATAAAAATACTAATGTAATATAATTGAAGGAAGTTATTAACTAGGAGCCTTGAATGAGAGGTTAATGAAAAATATAACAGAAATCACATCACTCATGAAAGTTACGCATAGATGGATAAGCAAGTTCAAAAGGAAGGTTTAAAACATAAACATATGAATCAAAATTCTAAAATATAGATAACAAGCTCCGACTCGACCTGCGAAGCTAAGGCTGGCCAGAGAATACTTACACACACACACACACACACACACACACACACACACACCCACACATATATATATAACCCAAAATATAATCCCAAACTATGTAATAAGCTTCTGTTTCTCCAAGTCAACCTCTAGGAGGGACAAAGTATAAAATACAAGGAGCGGAGAACAATTATGTAAATATATATACAAGCAGAACATAATGCTAAACGCAAAATATAGCTCTTCACTTCCAGAAGGTCTCCAGAATGCTTAGTGAGGTGTCTCCCGACCTACATCTGAAAAAAAGCAACATATGTAAGGAATGAGAACCGGGATTCTCAATATGGTAAAGGTACCTGCATAGTTAATATAAAAGGTCCCGAAAAAGCTAAAGGCAATTATAGAATTTTAACACTCAGAAAATCAAACAAAGTTAATACTAAACCATAAAATTTGGTACTCAACCCAAGGGATTCCCATTTCTAATTTCACTCTTCTCCTCTTGTGTCTTTCTAAACTAACACTTGACTTTCTGTCTTCTCAGACCTCCGAATCATAGGTGGAACTACCCTCACCGTCACCTCCGCCAGCATGAAGGATCTCTTAATTGCAAACATAAACAAAATAGGCAAGGAAAGCACAAGTATAGACAGCAGTTACAACAGATATGGTAAGTAGCAATTAATTACAGCTAAATAATTAGGCAGGTCAAAACAAAGCATACTCAAACAAATCACACAAATGCACATGATGCAAATCTATCCTATGGCTAATGAGCTCATTTGTCGGTTATACAACCAACTTAACATGTCCGGTAGCTAACCTGGGCATTGTCTCTCTGTTGTGCACAAATATCTCAGCATACCGGCTGACCATTAGAGAGAGTGTGCCCTATCACCATTAGAGAGAATATGTGTCTTGTCACCATTAGAGGGAATAGGTGCCTTGTCACCCTCACAACCAGAGAAAAAACATAGACATACTCATCATAAATTATCTTCCCTTCTCATAATCATAATCATTCTCATGATAACTTAATCAGATTTATACCCAGAGCAAGTGGACAAAGCCACGGCATCTTACCCGGCTTCTCAACTCTTAACCAGAGCAATTGGATAGCACCACTGCATCTTATCCGGAGTCTCATTCAAAAATTCATTCTCTTTATCATTATAATTTATTCATACTCATTCAAAGTTCATAATTAACTCAGTTCTCATTATTCCTCTTTCTCATAACTAACCTCATCATCAAACACATCTCAACTCAGCCACTTTTCTTTACTATTATTATTATCTTCATTATTTACTTCTTATTCAACAGTACCAACGCTTCATTAATTCAATTAACACTTCGCAAAATCCTTCCAAATATCTCTTCAACTTATTTAATAGACCCATCCTCATTCTAAGGCTTAAAGGCTCACTAATGGATGTTAAACAAATGTAAAAGAAGTTTGAAAAGCTAGAGGTTTGGTTAAATATTCAAAAGATCACATTTGGCCAAAACAGGGGTTCCGTGTACGTGAGACTAAGTCCGCATACGCAAGAGTGTGAAAAATGGCATCTTGCGTACGTGACCCCTAGTCCGCATACACGAGTCAT
>NC_029775.3:75624393-75625775 GCF_000817695.3 Arachis duranensis
GTGTAACACCTTAATATATAGATCTTTATGCTCGAGTCATAAGTCAATGATATTATGGTGGTACAACTCAAAGTGGAATAATTGTATGTGTGTGTGTGTGTGTGTGTGTTTAAATGAAAGAATTAATAAACGAGAAGTCTGAAAAGGAATAAATTAAAATCGCGAATGAACAACACTCTCGTATAGATAACCGACGTAAGGTAAAGTGCGCTTCAGAAAGCAATAAGAATAAGATAAGGACAAGATGTGTATATACACACACACACACACACACATCCAAATTCAAATTTAAGAAGAGGAAGGCTGGGTGAGAATCTGAGATTTTCTTACCAAATTAGTTAGTGGAATTTGTAGAGAATTCCAAGACGAACGCATGACCGCTAATGGCTCATCAATCGGAGCTCCGGATCAAAAGTTATGGCAGAATGAAATTGGAGCCAAGGGTTTGCTCTTCTCTTTCTCCCCCTCATTATGTTTCAGCGTGTTTCCCTCTTTGTTTGGGGAAGAAAGACTGATGCCCTTTATTTATATGGTAAGTGGGTTGGGCCTTGGGCCTAATACGGGCCCAGTTTGTCCGGTTCATCCCATTCAGTCCAATTTTGAGCCAAAACCTTTAAAATTAGTGTTAAAATTCTTATTTTAATTAGTTCTATCTCATTAAACTATAAAATTCTATTTTCTAATTTCTTTAAATAATAATTAATTTATTCATTAATTGTTTACTAATTTTGTGGATTTTACATTCTACCCACCTTATTTAAAATTTTGCCCTCAAAATTTAGTTGCCTCAAAATCACCTTGCTTAAACCTCCTATAACTTCCAATTGAAGTATTAACTTAGAATTCCCAAAATCCTCTGAATCCTCAACAATGATTGATAGAACCTCACTTAATCCAAAGTTCACTACCTGTTCCGAGGGTTACTTGAAACTGAAGGTCAATATCAGACAAGATCTTTCTGTGTTGGTCGATGTTGCTGTGTCTGACCTGCTAGAGCTGGAGATACTGCTGTTCCTTGATCACCAAAGGGTGGTGGTATGATGAGCGGATAATTTGTACGCTTTTTGGCATTGTTTTTAGTATGTTTTTAGTATGATCTAGTTAGTTTTTAGTATATTTTTATTAGTTTTTAGTTAAAATTCACTTTTCTGGACTTTACTATGAGTTTGCGTGTTTTTCTGTGATTTCAGGTATTTTCTGGCTGAAATTGAGGGACCTGAGCAAAAATCTGATTCAGAGACTAAAAAGGACTGTAGATGCTGTTGGATTCTGACCTCCCTGCACTCGAAGCGGATTTTCTGGAGCTACAGAAGCCCAATTGGCGCGCTCTCAACGGCGTTGGAAAGTAGACATCCTGGGCTTTCCAGCAATATATGATAGTC
>NC_029775.3:75631554-75631828 GCF_000817695.3 Arachis duranensis
GAAAACCTTGCTGGCATTTAAACGCCAGTAAGGGTAGCAAATGGGCGTTTAACGCCCAGTCTGGCACCATTTTGGGCGTTTAACGCCAAAAAGGGGCACCAGACTGGCGTTAAACGCCAGAAAAGGGCAAGCATTCGGCGTTAAACGCCAGAAATGGGCACCAGCCCGGCGTTTAACGCCAGAATTGGCTCAGAACGCATTTTTGCTTGCCACTTGGTGCAGGGATGACTTTTCCTTGACACCTCAGGATCTGTGGACCCCACAGGATCCCCAC
>NC_029775.3:75631977-75632327 GCF_000817695.3 Arachis duranensis
ATAAAACCTCACCTACCTCACCATTCAAATTCAAACCACTTTCCCTCCCAAACCCACACATACATGACCGAACCATGAGCCCCCCCACTCTTATATAAACCCATTTTCACTCCTTCATTTTCACACAACCAAACTACCACTTCTCCCCCTTTTTGGCCGAATACAAAGCCATTCCCTTCTTCCTCATTTCTTCTTCTTCTACTCTCTTCTTTCTTCTTTTGCTCGAGGACGAGCAAACCTTTTAAGTTTGGTGTGGTAAAAGCATTGCCTTTTATTTTTCCATAACCATTTATGGCATCCAAGGCCGGAGAAACCTCTAGAAAGAGGAAAGGGAAGGCAAAAGCTTCCAC
>NC_029775.3:75634216-75635394 GCF_000817695.3 Arachis duranensis
TGATTGAGAACCGACAGATGGATAGCCGTGCCGTGACAGGGTGCGTTGAACATTTCCACTGAGAGGATGGGAGGTAGCCACTGACAACGGTGAAACCCTTGCATAAGCTTGCCATGGAAAGGAGTAAGAAGGATTGGATGAAGACAGTAGGAAAGCAGAGAGACGGAAGGGACAAGCATCTTCATACGCTTATCTGAAATTCCTACCAATGAATTACATAAGTATCTCTATCTTTATCTTTATGTTTTATTCGTATATCATCATTCATATCCATTTGAGTCTGCCTGACTAAGATTTACAAGGTGACCATAGCTTGCTTCATACTAACAATCTCTGTGGGATCGACCCTTACTCGCGTAAGATTTATTACTTGGACGACCCAGTACACTTGCTGGTTAGTTGTGCGAAGTTATGTTTATGCCATGGTATTGAACACCAAGTTTTTGGATTCATTACCGGGGATTATTTGATTTGTGAAAAGTATTGATCACAATTTCGCATACCATGGTACCTGCAAGAGACTCCGATGCTTAAGTTAGCACGTGCTTTAGGCAGGATTTTGTATAGAATCAGAGTATGAGTTATACCTGGGTGCTCCAGCGTATTTATAGTAGTGTGGAATGACCTTTCTTGAGATAAGTTAGTTATCTTATCTTATCTTTGAGTGAAGTCATCTTATCTTTTAGGCCTAGCTGTCCTCAGGGTGGGATGCGTTCTTTCGTTTGGGCCTACTTGGGCCTCTACGGTGATTTGGCCGAGCTCTTTAAGAAGAGGTCGGTGGCGATCCTCCTTAAGAGGTCGGACGCTCCTTCTTTGATCATCCCGGACCGTTGATGAGCGGATAATTTATACGCTTTTTGGCATTGTTTTTAGATAGTTTTTAGTAAGTTTAAGCTACTTTTAGGGATGTTTTCATTAGTTTTTATGTTAAATTCACATTTCTGGACTTTACTATGAGTTTGTGTATTTTTCTATGATTTCAGGTAAATTCTGGCTGAAATTGAGGGACTTGAGCAAAACTCTGAAGAAGGCTGACAAAAGGACTGCTGATGCTGTTGGAATCTGACCTCCCTGCACTCGAAATGGATTTTCTGGAGCTACAGAACTCCAATTAGCGCGCTCTCAACGGCGTTGGAAAGTAGACATCCAGAGATTTCCAGCAATATATAATAGTCTAT
>NC_029775.3:75650062-75650345 GCF_000817695.3 Arachis duranensis
CAAGTGAAAAGCTTGAGACTGAGTGGTTAAAGTCGTGATCCAAAGCAAAAGGAGTGTGCTTAAGAGCTCTGGACACCACTAACTGGGGACTCTAGTAAAGCTGAGTCACAATCTGAAAAGGTTCACCCAGTTATGTGTCTGTGGCATTGATGTATCCGGTGGTAATACTGGAAAACAAAGTGCTTAGGGCCACGGCCAAGATTCATAAGTAGCTGTGTTCAAGAATCAACATGCTTAACTAGGAAAGTCAATAACACTATCCAAAATTCTGAGTTCCCAGAGA
>NC_029775.3:75651351-75653113 GCF_000817695.3 Arachis duranensis
GAAAGTCTCACCTTGTCTGTGGTATTCCGAGTAGGATTCCGGTAATGAATGACTGTGACGTGCTTCAAACTTGCAACCTGCTGGGCGTTAGTGACAGACGCAAAAGAATCAAGGGATTCTATTCCAGTAGGAGCGGGAACCAACCGGTGATTAGCCGTACTGTGACAGAGTGCGTGAGCATTAGTTTTCACTGCGAGGATGGGATGTAGCTATCAACCATGGGTGATGCCTCCAGACGATTAGCCGTGCGACTGACAACCGCATAGGATTATTTTCCCGAGAGGATGAAAGTAGCCACAGCTGATGGTGAACCCCTATACAAAGCTTGCCATGGAAAGGAGTAAGAAGGATTGAGTAGAAGCAGTAGGAGAGCAGGCGTCCTTGAGCCATGCAGCATCTCCATTCACTTATCTGAAATTCCCACCAATGAATCTGCATAAGTCTTCTATCCTTTTATTTAATCTATTCTTTTATCTTTATTTTCGAAACCCATAAACCATTTTAATCTGCCTGACTGAGATTTACAAGGTGACCATAGCTTGCTTCATACCAACAATCTCTGTGGGATCGACCCTTACTCACGTAAGGTTTATTACTTGGACGACCCAGTACACTTGCTGGTTAGTTGAACGGAGTTGTGAATTCGACCAGTGCCATAATAAAGTTTTCATTCAAAATCCAAAGAACGTAGATCATAATTTCGTCCACCAACCGTATAGCTTGACCCACGGTATGAACAATGCCCCTACTCGAGTTCGAACTTTCCCTTGAGGTTGTCTCTTTAGTCTTCGACCCCTTCGAGGAAGTCGTGCTCGAGCATTTTCCTCTTATCGATCTCTTGTATAGTTCCTGTTCATACCCTGTCCGAGCTCCTCCAAATCGGCAAAATCCATGAAAGGTTCGACCTCGTCCCAAGGCCCACACCTGAGGTCGGACCTCGGACAACAAAGCTAAAAAGGCCCATCAAAAGGAACGCAGCCCAAAAACTAAAAGGCCGAAAAGGCCTAGAGAAAGGCGGTTCCACAAAGATAGGGATAAAACTCCCAAAAGATAAGATAAGATAAGAATATCTTATCCAGGGAAGATCACAGCCAACCACTATAAATACACTGGAGCACCCAGGTATAACTCATACTCTAATTCTATTCAATATCTGCTTGGACCCATGCTAACTTAAGCATCGGAGTGTCATTGCAGGTACAACCACCAACCACTCCACATATCAAGCTCGAGTCCCTGACCCCCACCTCGGGCCTCACCAAGACGTCCGAGCTACTCGTTTCAGGTAACCCCCGGAACATTGGCGCCGTTGCCGGGGACCTGGAAGTCATCCCTCTACCATGGCGGACGACCCCTCCAACAATGACCGCGCGGCATCAGAACAAGAGGAGGAAGTTGACACCGGAGAACGATCGGACAGCCCTCTATCACCACGCACTCCAGGAGGAAACAAACAGAATCGCCCAAAGACGTCACTCCCAAACAAAGATCCACGAAATCCCGAAAAAGAAAAGAGCTCGGAAATTCTAGAAGCAGTCCGGGCACAACAAAACCGACTGAAACAGCTCGAAGAAGACATAAAGAAGCAGAAAGAAACTGAACAAGATCTAAGAAGGGAAGCTCGCAAACGCAGAGAATTAGAAGAAAAACTACGGAAAATAGAGGCCAACCTGAAAGATCGGACAGAACGCGGCCCCACCCCCGAAGACAACCATGATCCCTTCACGCAAGAGATCATGAAGGAAAAGGTACCGCGAAACTT
>NC_029775.3:75660650-75701233 GCF_000817695.3 Arachis duranensis
GTTCTTATTCCAAGATATTCGTTGCACTTCAACATGATGAATGTGATGATCCGTGACACTCATCATCATTCTCACCAATGAACGCGTGACTGACAACCACTTCCGTTCTACCTTAGACCGGGAGCATAACTCTTGGATTTCTTAATCAGAATCTTCGTGGTATAAGCTAGAATTGATGGCGGGAGTCATGGGAATCCGGAAAGTTTAACCTTGTCTGTGGTATTTGTTCATACCCTGACCGGGCTCCTCCAAACTCGGCAAAATCCATGAAAGGTTCGACCTCGTCCCAAGGCCCACACCTGAGGTCGGACCTCAGACAACAAAGCTAAAAAGGCCCATCAAAAGGAACGCAGCCCAAAAACTAAAAGGCCGAAAAGGCCTAGAGAAAGGCGGTTCCACAAAGATAAGGATAAAACTCCCAAAAGATAAGATAAGATAAGAATATCTTATCCAGGGAAGATCACAGCCAACCACTATAAATACACTGGAGCACCCAGGTATGACACACATTCTACATTCTACACATATCTGCTTGGACCCATGCTAACTTAAGCATCGGAGTGTCATTGCAGGTACAACCACCAGCCGCTCAGCATATCAAGCTCGGGTCACGGAACCCTCACCTCGGGTCTTGCCAGACGGCCGAGCTACACGTTTCAGGTAACCCCCGGAACAGTCATCAACAACTCAATCCAAGGAGCCCAATGGTTCCTATTGGGATTGCCTCTTGCTTGAATGCGAAGCATTTCTTTCTTTCTTTAATTGTAGCGCGCGTTGCGCTTTCTTGGGAATGATGGCTTTAAAGGTTCATTTAATTTCCTTTTGCCGTTTCTTCTTTTCCCTCTTTGCATTTCATTTTTAAATTAAAGAAGGTTTTACTCTCACTTTTGGTTTCTTCCTCACTTTTCTCTTTTTCGCTCTTTGTTTGTTTTTCTGATTTTACGCCCCCAAGCCTCCTACCTCCATTGCTCAAAGAGGCGCTCATTGGTGTGTGTTTGTCGTTGCTTTTGTTTGAGCAGTGATCGCGCTTGCTCCTTCTTCTCTGCAGGTTGGTATTTCTTTTCCCTTCTTATGCTTTGATAGTCGCTTTTATGTATTCTTTTACTGTTGTATGCTTGCAAAGTTTTTATTTTTATTGAGTTTTTCCTTGTGAAGCTTGATTCTTTCCGCAAAAAGATTACGTCGTTGCTTTTGATCGATGTTGTGATTTTCCCTGCTGCTCCTATGTGCGCCTTTTTTGTTTCTGTTGTTATTGGTAGTTTTGAATGTATGAAGAAATGCTGGTACTTAGGTTGAGCTCCTTGCATGCTTGAGAGGGTTAAGGCTGGTTAGGGTTCCAATTTTTACATTGTCTGCTTTTTTGGGTTCTTGTTCTGTTGTTGCCTCCAAAGGGTGCCCCTGGATTTTGCTGAATACTCCTTGTTTTCATAGTCCCTGGGGTGCCCTTTTTGGTTGCCCCACCTCTGTGTTGATTGGTTGTTCCTTCTCTTTTTTGATTTTGTCCGAATTATTTAGTAGTAACCCTTGTTATCTTCCTTTGTTGTAGGTGTAGTTTGCCGTATGTCTTCCCGAAAAAATATTGTTGAGATGCCTACCAAGGTCCCTGCTGGCATGGCCGACTGGCTGGACTCTATAGTCCTTATGTGCGTTACTGTGGCCGATCCAGAGTACTGTGAGAGGCTTTGGACGCTCTATAAGATCTGTAGCAATAGGGACGATGAAAAGAATTATGAGCTATTGTCGCCTGACCTTGAGGAGAGGGTTAGTTTCCCCCCTTGACTCAGGGAGAACGCCTGTTCTTTTATGCTTATGATTATTTCTTTAGTCTGCTGAATATCACCATCCCCTTTTCTGCTTTCGAGACTGACCTCTTATGGACTTGCAACATAGCCCCTTCCCAGCTTCATCCAAATTCTTAGGCCTTCATTAAGATTTTTCAACTTTTGTGCTAAGAATTAGGTGTCCGACCTTCCATATCTCTCTTCCTTTATCTGTTTGTGTTGACCAAGCCTAGAGTAGCCAAGAAAAAGGCTTCTTGGGTCTCATTCTGAGCTACCCAGGGGAAAAAGGTGTTTTCTATGTATGATGAGTCTTTTCGGGATTTTAAGAACTACTACTTTAAAGTCCGAGCTATCGAAGATGTCCGCCCTTTCTTTCTAGACGAGAATGATGAGCCAAATTTTCCTTTGTGTTGGCAAAAAGATATAGTAGCGACTAAGTATTCTTGGGAGAGTTTGGATGAGGTTGAGTAGGCCTTTGTGGGTGTCTTAGTGGAGCACTGGGGGGAACCTCGTCATTTGGACACTAAGAGGTTTTTGCGAGATCCTTCCCTCCTTCGTGCTGAACTCGGTAGCGTCCGACTTCTTTTCTGATAGTTTTTTCTTCTATTGTAGCTAAATTTTATCCCTTTCTATTATTGTAACTTGTGTTTCTAGCTTCTTTTTTCAGAGATGGTGAAATCTTCTGATTCCATGAAGGCCTTTCGTAAGGCCAAGAAGGCGACAGCTGCGCAAAATTTGTCGGCAAAGACCTCGGGAGAGGGGTCTTCTCAAGTTCCTCCAAAGAAACTGACTTTTGATACTGCCGGGCCGAGGAAGATCATCCCGACACCACATGTTCAGGTGATTCCATTTGACCCTGTTCAGCCAACCTCTGGTGCTACCTCCTCTCCTACCGCTGCTGGTCCTCCCCCAAAGAGGCAAAAAACTATTGGTACTTATGACCTGAATAGCAAAGATTTTGATGGCGTGGGTTTTGCTACCGAGGTGATAGCTCCTCATGGCAGAATTTCATTGGACGACGTGTCCATCCTTCATCATCTGGATTTTATTACCAGCAATAGTGTTCGGATGGCCAACATGGGTGCGGCCTTATCTCGCGTAGTCTGGGATTCTCCAGTTCATGCGACTAAGGCCTTTATGAAAGATGCTAAGTCTTAATTTGATAGAATTAAAGGTTTGAAGGATGTGCTTGATGCTAAAGTGGCTAAGTCGGAGTTGGATTTAGAGAAGGGGAAATCTCGAGCCACTACTGCTGAGGCATCCGCCAATTTAGCTGAAGAGATGGCCAAGAAGTCCAAAGATAGCTATACCCGCACATATGCTGAGTTGTTGGAGACTAGGGAGAGACTTCAATCCGCCCAAGCTGATTATGCCAAGCTCCAAGGTCATCTGGTGGGCAGCGTGAATGATGCATATGAAAACTTGAAAGCCCAGGTCTGGGTTCTTGCCCCTGAACTTGATCTTACCCTATTATGCTTGGACAATATGGTGGAGGATGGCAGGATTGTGCCTGCTCCTGACGATGAGGATGAAAGTCCTTCCCATGTGCCGTCGGGCAAAGTTGCTACTGCTTCAGCCTCCTCAGCTCCTTCTGGTGAGGTGTCACCTTCCGAGCTTGACGTGGAGATATTAAATGGGGCGGATGGAGTTGTTAATGCCACCCGATCTCAACCATACCTCCTCCTCCTCCGAAGGATGATGCTACTCTTTGGATCCCTTGTGATGTTATTTTCTTGTCTTATATATTCCTATAGTCTGACCTGTGGACTTTGTTTGAACTTGTTAGTTTGTAAGTCCTTTTGTGGATAGTTTCCTTGACACTCAGTTGCTCCTTAGCAACTTTTTATTTTGAAAAACAAACACTTTAAACTCTTGGGCTGCCTTTTAGGTGGCCTTTTGAGTCTTTAATGTTTTATGTTTTGCTGATATATTTGATCATACCTTTAAGGCTTTACCTTTGCAATCTTTTTGGATTTTATAGAGGGTTGGTACTTCCCTATCCAACCTCTTTTGCAGTGTGTTTTCCACCCTCGCCTTTGGGGTCTCGCCTTGCTTTGAGTTGGTACTTGCTAACCCTTTGCTTTTGGCAAACATTGTCCTTTGCGGCTTGGTGTCTGGGCTCTCAGTGATTTATCCGACACCTTTTTCCTGTTCTGTAGAACCTTTTTAGTTAGTTCAAACGACTTCTTTGTAGCCCTATTTTGAGATTGTTCCTTTGTCGAATGGAGTTGTTCCCCTTTCGGCTAAACACATTTGAGCCTTAAGTTGTTTTTAACCTTTTTAGCTCTTATTATTTCCTCGAGGTCGTGCGTGCTTTGCTGGGTCGCTCCTTTAGTTGATGTTGACGTGAGTTTTTTTAGTCATGTTTCAACAACTTTTTAGGTAGTATTCCAAAGGGAACCTTTTCTTTATAGTTTGTTTGGATGACCTTTTAGCTCTATTCTGCTTTGTGCGTTTGCTTTTTAAGTAGTGTCTTTTTTCAAGACTTTGTACTTTTCAGCAAAGCATTCCTGGCCTTTCTTTGGCTTTTGCGAGATGTCTTTGTTCCTTTTTAGTGATCCTTTCACTGGTCCAATGATAAATCCCATTTTTAGGGTTTATCTTGTGTCGAATTTAGAGCATTTTGTTAACCTTTTCTCACATTTATTCAATAAAATAGCATAGTTTCATTATTGTCTCTCAAATTGCGCCTAAATGTGAAAGCATGCTTTTAGATCCTTGAGTTGATTATTTTTAATCACCCTTTGATTCCACTAGATGCATTGATGTGTTTGCTAGTGATTTCAGATTGAATAAGGCTAGGAATAGATCAAAGGAGTAAAGAGAAAAGCTTGCAAAGTGGAGAAATCATGAAAAGCCAAAGATTTGGAGTTCGGCCATGGACGTATGCGTGCACTAGACGTATACGCGTGGATCGCATAAAACCCCATGGATGCGTACGCGTGCTATGCACATACGCGCCGATGCTGGCACGTGATTTTTAAGTGAAAACGTGCCCAGCAATTTCTAAGGAGCTGTGGGGCTTAGTCTGGAACCAACTTTGGTGCCAAAAAGCTTAAAAGAACCAAGGATTGAAGGGGAATGAGGGATTGGATCATTAATCACTACACACATAACACACTTTAGTTTTAGTTTAGTTTTAGAGAGAGAAGCTCTCACTTCTCTCTAGAATTAGGATTAGGTTTAGGTTAGAATTTCTAGATCTAGGTTTTAATCTTTGTTTTTATCTACTTTTACCTTTCAATTCCTTGTTGTTACATCTAGTTCCTCTATTCTCTTGTTGTAGTTTTCCTTATTTGTCACTATACTTTGTTGTAGATCTACTTTTGTTCTTTTATTTTCTTTTAATGCAATTCGAGGTAATTCATGTTAATTGTGATTTCCTTGATTGTTGTTGTCAATTCCTTGCATTTAATTGTTGTTAGAATTCATTCTTGTTGTGATTTTACTATGCTTTCCCTTTGTGCCTTCAAAGTGTTTGATTGAATCCTTGGTTGGATTTTAGAGTAGAATTTTATGTTCTTGGCTTGGGAAGGTAACTTAGGAATTCTTGAGTTACTAATGTCCAAGTGATTGATAATTGATGGCCATTGACTCTAGCTCTCATTAATTCAATTAGTGGGAAGCTAGGACTTATGGACTTGAATTGATATAGCACACTTGACTTTCCTTTGCTATTAGTTAGAGGATGACTTAGTGGGATTGATCCTTGCAATTATCATGTTGTGGTTAGTAATAAGGATAGAGATCCTTGATCACCAATCCTTGCCAAGACCGTTTTATCATTAGAATTTCATTGTCATTTACTTTTCATGTTCCTCATCCGAAACCCCAAAATATGCAATCCATAACCAATAACAAGAACACTACCTTGCAATTCTTTGAGAGACAACCCGAGGTTTCAATACTTCGGTTTATAGATTATTAGGGGTTTGTTACTTGTGACAAACAAATTTTTGTATGAAAGGATTATTGATTGGTTTAGAGACTATACTTGCAACGAGATTTCTTAGTGAAATTCTATGCCATCAATCTTCCATTCATCATCCGACTTCTCTGTCAGGCCTTCTTAAGTTATTTTTAGTAATCCATTTTTAGTCAGACCTTGTCAGGTCGCTTTCTATGGGTTACTTTTTATAACTTCCTCCATTAATCTGCTTTTATCACTTTCACCTTGCCGACCTCTTTGTAATTGGGCGATAAATTTGGTTTTCGCCTTGCCGATCTCTTTGTAATCGGTCGATGAATTTTTGTGTTTTATGAGCTTAGATCAATGCGTCTTGGTAAGAAACTTTTTAGGGAATCGATAAATTTTATTCAAATGAAACAAAGATATAAATAAATATATGAACACACAAGTGCTTACCCTTCTAGGTTGGGTAATTTGGTAGATCTTGGCCTGGCGCCTCGTTAAAAAACCTTTTCAAGAAAAAAAGTGCACCTTGACCTAAGATCTTTATTACTTTCTAACTATAGTACCTTCTTAGGAATAGGCATGCCATGACCTTGGCAGCTCTCGCCCCTCGAGGTCGGACACCTTGTAGTAACCTTTTCCCAGTACTTCTACAACTCGGTAAGGTCCTTTCCAGTTAGCTGCTAGCTTCCCTGCTCCTGATTGACCTGCTCCGATGTCGTTTTGGATTAAGATGAGATTGTTGGTGGCAAAGTTTCGTTGGACTACCTTCTAATTATATCTTAAGGCCATTCGACGCTTTAGTGCTTCCTCTCTAATCCGAGCTCTTTTTTGGACTTTTGGAAGTAGGTCGAGCTCCTCCCTTTGAATTTGGGAGTTGGCCTCTTCATTGTAGAGGATCATTCTCGGAGATCCTTCTTCTATTTCCACTGAAATCATTGCCTCCATTCCATAAGCAAGTCGGAAGGGTGATTGTCCTGTGGTTGAATGTGGGGTTGTCTAATATGCCCATAGGACTTGTGGGAGTTCTTCAGCCCAAGCTTCCTTTGCGTCCTGTAGCCTTCGCTTTAACCTAGCCAATATGACTTTATTGGCAGCTTCTGCTTGTCCATTGGCTTATGGGTGTTCTACAGATGTAAATTAGTGCTTTATTTTCAAGTCAGCTACCAAGTTCCTGAAACCTATATCGGTAAATTGAGTGCCATTATCAGTGGTAATGGAGTAAGGAACCCCAAACCTTGTGATAATGTTTCTATATAGGAATTTCTGACTTCTTTGGGTGGTAGCAGTAGCTAGTGGCTCTGCTTTAATCCACTTTGTGAAGTAGTTTATGCCTACAATGAGAAATTTGACTTGCCCTGAACCCTAGGGGAAAGGTCCGAGGAGGTCAAGTCCCCACTTTGCGAATGGCCAGGGTGATGTAACACAGATGAGTTCTTCAGGTGGAGCTATGTGGAAGTTGGCATGCTTCTGGCATAGTGGGCATTTCTTGACAAACTCTGTTGCTTTCTTTTGTAAGGTCGGTCAGTAGAAACCAGTTCGGAGTACCTTTTGTACTTCTTCCAAGACTTCCCTTAAGGTTGCCCCTATATTTGTTGTTTTATCCCGAGCATCCCCGATCTGGACTTCTTCGGTCTCACCTTCAGGTTGTGGACGAAGTTCCTCGCAAACTCGAACTCCTCTGAGTTCAATGGTGTTGATTTCCTCTCCTCTGGGGTTGCCTTTAAGGTTTAGACTTTCGTTGTAACAGCGTCGCGCAAGCTTTTGGTCTCTTTTTATCGTGGCAATCCCTTTTGGAGTTGGGAACTTCATGCACAGATATGGAGTGGAGACTACTGCGGTGAGGTGGTTCAGCATTGTCTGACCTATAAGGGCGTTATAAGCCGAGCTCACATTGACTACGATATAGTCTATGTTTAGTGTCCTTGACCGAGTTCCTTTTCTGAAGGTTGTATGCAGTGAGATGTATCCTAATGGTTGAATTGGGGTGTCTCTGAGTCCGAACAAACTATTCGGATACGCTCTGAGCTCTTTATCCTGCAGCCTGAGTTTGTCGAAGGCAGATTTGAACAAGATATCTGCGGAGCTCCCTTGGTCTACCAATGTTCGGTGGAGATTAGCGTTGGCGAGTATGACGGTAACGACCATGGGATCATCATTCCCCGGGATGATGCTTGTTGTGTCTTGTTGTCTAAAGGTAATAGTCGGGAGGTCGGGTTACCTGTCCCCTTCTCCAACATGATATACCTCTTTAAGGTGTCTTTTGCGGGATGATTTAGAGATCCCTCCCCCTGCGAATCCTCCATTTATCATATGAACATGTCTATCAGGGGTGTGAGGTGGATGTTCAACTCGTCCGACCTCTTCATCCCTTTTTCTCTTTCTCGGTTCATCCACTTTATTAGCTAGGAACCGATCTAGTTGCCCTTCTCATGCCAACTTCTCTATGACATTCTTTAGGTCGAAGCACTCGTTGGTAGAATGGTCGTAGATTCGGTGGTATTTGCAATACTCTGTCCGACTTCCTCCTCTTTTGTGTTTTATCGGGCGAGGCGGTGGGATCTTCTCAGTGTTACATATTTCTCGGTAGACATCCATAAGAGACACCCGAAGAGGGGTGTAGCTGTGGTATTTTCTAGGTTTCTCAGTGGGTTGGTCTTCTTTCTTCCTGGATTCTTTATCCTTATCCTGAGGTGGATAGGAAAATCTGGCTTTTGAGCTATCTCCCAATCAGGAGTTCTCCTCCATGTTGATGTATTTTTTCTGCCCGCTCTTGTACCTCGTTTAGAGATGTTGGGTGCTTTTTCGATATAGAGTGGCTAAAGGGTCCTTCTTGTAGGCCATTGATGAGACCCATGATGGCTGCTTTTATCGGCAGACTTTGTATGTCTAAACATGCTTTGTTGAATCTTTCCATATAGTTGTGGAGGCTTTCCCGATCTCCTTGCTTAATCCCTAGCAGGCTTGGAGCATGCTTGGCTTTGTCTTTCTGGATGGAGAATCTAGCTAAGAATTTCTTGGCAAGGTCATCGAAGCTCGTAATTGACCTTGGTGGCAAGATGTCGAAACACTTTATTGCTGTCTTGGTCAAGGTCATCAGGAAAGCTTTACAACGAACTGCATCCGAGGCATTTGTGAGATACATCCGGCTTCTGAAGTTGCTGTGATGATGACTTGGGTCGGATGTGCCATCATAGAGAGTTATGTCAGGAGCTTTGAAGTCCTTTGGGACTTTAGCTTTCATGATTTCTTTGGTGAATGGATCTTGGTCCTTGTGGGGGCTAACTCCGTGACTAGATCAAACGGTTTTAGCTTTGAGGTCGGCCTTGAGCTTTAGGAGTTTGTCCTCTAGCTCTCGGCACCGTCGTGTTTCTCTCTGGAGGTCTCTCTCGGCTTCCCGCTGATGCTCAGTTTATTTTTCAAGCTGTTTGAGATGATCCTGCTGAGCTTGTAGAGCATCTAGAATTTCTGCATTCGGAGACTGCTTGTCTTCTTTGGGTTGAGGTGTGTCTTTTGACGTGGCATCTGTATTTTTAAGTGGCGTTCTTTCTTCCAAACCCGAGTGGTGATTGTTGTCGAGGTTGTCTGCCATGGTGATGGGATGACTTCCAAGATTCCTGGCAATAGCACCAATATTCCGAGGGTTACCTGAAACTGAAGGTCGATCTCGGACGTGATATTTCTGTGTTGGTCAGTGTTGCCGTGTCTGACCTACTAGAGCTGGAGATGCTGCTGATCCTTGATCACCGGAGGGTGATGGTACCTGCAAGAGACTCCGATACTTAAGTTAACATGTGCTTTAGACAAGATTTTGTGTAAAATCAGAGTATGAGTTATACCTTGGTGCTCCAGTATATTTATAGTAGTGTGGAGTGACTTTTCTTGAGATAAGTTAGTTATCTTATCTTATCTTTGAGTGAAGTCATCTTATCTTTTAGGCCTAGCTACCCTCAAGGTGGGCTGCGTCCTTTCGTTTAGGCTTACTTGGGCCTCTACGGCGATTTGGCCGAGCTCTTTAATAAGAGGTCGGTGGCAATCCTCCTTAAGAGGTCGGACGCTCCTTCTTTGATCATCCCGGACCGTATAGCTTGACCCAGGGTATGAACACTACCCTTTACGGTTTCCCCCAATCTAACCTTAATGCAACATCAGCACCTCAATTTAATATTTTCCAAATCCGTCTTTCAAAACCAATTATTATAAATCTCAATCTAAATCTAAGGTTACCATGGCCAAATATCATAGTACTCATCCCTCAAACACGACGACTTGCAGTCACTCATCATCTAATTCCAATTACGCATCAACAATTATTTCCACATCCATTTAAAAACCAATCAAAGCTCATAGCCACAATTTATCTCTCTTATCCAGAATCATTATCTGCATTGGTTCACTAACATTTCAAGTACTCAAAGCATAAAACATTTCTATTCATACCTTACTATTCCTTATTACAACCATACTATGTTAACGCTCCTGCAAGCTTCTGCTGCGTCACTCTGATTTTCATCCACTAAGTATCCAATTGTAGCTTAGGTTCCTAGCGCATCTCTTTGTTTAAATCAAATCTCCTCAAAATCCTCAATCTTCATGAACACATTACCTAGGACCTCAATCAATAAATCACAAAAATCTCCCACTCAACTTATTCTTCCTTAAGTGTACTGCCATAACCTTACATACTAAGCAATCGATGAATCCCACTCATCATAACTACAATCACATGCCAACCAATGTCAAACTCAGCCAAGTTCAAGCCTAATTCATACTCTACCTACCTCAACACTTAAAAATCTACCATTTACCCAATGTTATCACAGTTCACATTCTAATCATTCAAAACCTGTAACATCAGTTTTCTAATAATTATTCATCTGTCAATTTCTACATAATTGTACAAATTCACAAACTATATGAATTCCATATACAAGCCTCCTCTACTCTAATTCATCAGGGTCCCACCAATACAAGCCTAATTAAACAAATCATCAAATCAACTTTTTGCCTCCAAGCATTTCACTCAACAACCCAAAATTAACACACTAACCTTACCTATACCACAACCAAGATTCCTATCTTGGCATTTTCTCATCGGTTTGTTCTTGGGAACTCCTCCTCGAGTACCTCGCTCATGCCCATGAGATTCCATTCGGGTCCTGTCCATACCAAACAAGAGATATAAAGGTGATCAGTCTCAATATCTCAAGTTAAGTACTTCAAATTACCAAAGGCACACTCATGAACTTCATGCTAGATGTATCAGTTAGATACCCTAACTAGAACAGGCACAGACTCAAAGTATGCATTAAAGCATAAGCAGTCCCTCCCTCAGGCTCACGAGGACGAATTGCTCTGATACCATAATGTAACCCTAATATACAAATCCTTATGCTCAAGTCATACGTCAACAATATTATGGTGGTACAACTCAAGGTTCGCGAACGAACAACACTCTCGTATAGATAACCGACGTAAGGTTAAGTGAGCTTCGGAAAGCAATGAGAATAAGATAAGTACAAGATGTATATAACAAAAGTTACTAGCCATTAGTCATGACATGCGAAAGTTTAGGCCGACTAGAGTACAGAATTTAAAACTAGTTTGACAACAGTATTTCTTATCTCTCCCAAAAATACATCAAGGCCTCTATAGGTAAGCTTTAAAAGAATACATACATACATCATAATTGGTTTTACAAAATAAGGGGAGAGATCTGCACAAAACAGAATCAGATAAACTCTGTCATCATTCAGATAAATCCAGCTCACTACTGAGCGCCATGACTTGCATTTGAAAAATAGAAAATATACACGGAATGAGAACCCCCGACCCATGGGTTCCCAGTATTGTAAAAGTGTCAAATAAATACAATTCACTATAATATAAATTTTCTAAGCATCTTAAACTTCTTTTCTCACCATATCCAACCTAAGTTCTCACTAATCTATGACTTGGTCACTATCATAGGGGATTCTATTCTAACCCAATTTCCTTCATACTTTCACTACCTTCCAACCGAATAAAATAAGAGCCGAATCCTCACTATTTCTCTTCTTCCACAAACATCCAAAACACCAATAGAGTCACACAGACAAACAAAACAGACAAAGTCAAGCAGATACAGAAAGCATATATAACAAGTAGGTAGTTAGCAGTTAACATGAATAAAAAATTAAACAAGTCAAGACAATGCACACTCAAACAAAGCAACCAAATTCGCATGATGCATGCCTTTCCTACTGGCCGTGAGCTCATGTGTCGATTGTCTGCCAGGACCCGACACACCTGGTAGCTAACTCGGACAGCATCTCTCAGCTGCGCATCTCCAAGAGGCATAAAATTGGGGGATTAGTGCCCTACCACCTTTTCCTGGAGGCATACACCAGGGAAAAATAAATTGGGGGATTAGTGCCCTACCACCTTCCCCTAATGAGGCCATGCCATATCAGTCAGGGGATTAGGGCCCTACCACCTTGCAAACAGAGAGAGAAAGAATATGAGGGGAATCCGTCAGGGATTAGTGCCCTACCGCCTTCCTCACATCCCACCAAAACACAATCACAAGGAATACGGGAGAATGAATCGGTGGATTAGCACCTACCACCTTCCCCACATGCAACACATTCATACCATCATCATGTTCATTCATTCTCAATTCATTAATCATACATCATCACCAATTCTACACCTTCCCAACACCAATTTATCCTACAAAACCTTTCTTCACTTTCAAGTAACCTCTATTTCCTAACTTCATCTCATTACTAGACCTATTACTAAGATTTAGGGTTAAAATGGTGAAAATAGAAGTTTAGAGGTTTAAAATTAAGCTTTAAAACACAAAATTCATGTTTGCTGAAACAGGAGCCACGCGTATGCATAGGCGTGCGTTTTTCCATTCTCGCATAGGCAAGCACCATGCTCGCATATGCAAAGGTCTCTTTTTGCCCATGATGCGTACACATACTCATGTCCGCGTACGCATACATGCAAGATAGAGATGACCCTTTGCGTATGGAGGGGTATACGTGCGCATGCAGTGCAGAACAGTAAAAAGTGGTTAAGTCTGCAGAATTTCAGCTTTACATACTGAACTTCTGACATGCATAACTTTCTCAAACATCTTTCATCCGTTCTTTGAATGGCGTAAACTTCACAAATCCAATTTTTATATGAAATAAGTTTGAATCAAGTTGGGGGTCTAGAAGCCGAGTTATGGCTCGCCAAAGTTCGGCCAAAAATCAGATTTTCACAAAATCTTCTAAACCTTTATTTTCACAAAATTTTGTTCTCAAACCAAAGTTTCTCAACCTACAACAACCCAATTTCTAACCAAAATCCTTCCATACCCTTATCACCCCTCTTTCTCTACATATCAATATCCAATTCTATCAATTGACGAGCGGATAAATGTTAGTCAAGATTACCAAAAATATTTTTTCCAAACCAAAGTCGCAAGTATAGTCTTAATCGACAAGATTTCCACTAATCAGAGTTAAAAAGTGTGTCACAATTAAATTCAATAACCGGGAGTAGAATCCCGAATTGTTTTCCTAAGAGTTGACACAAGATGCAAATTATTGGTTATGGTTTTCCTGGAGATTTTTGAAGTTGAGAATAAGAAAAATAAGTAACTGGAAAATTAGAGCAACAGTTAACTAACAAGAGTTGGTAATTAATCAATATAAAAAGGCCTTGGTTCGGGGTGAGAATCGGAATTTCTATTCTTATAGTGGTTTATCAAATCTCCCCACACTTAAACATTAGCATGTCCTCATGCTAAGCTCAAGGGAACCAAAAAAAGTGTAGGAAAAATGGTGAGACTTATGCAATGCAACTTATCTATATGAATGCAACTACATGCTAAATGCTTCTACCTACTTGGTTAAAAGTAAATAAATCTACCAAGAACAAATATGAACTAAATTCCACTAAATCAAATCTCAAAATGAAGTACAATTAGACTTGCAAGAAAGAAGCTCGTGAAAGCCGAAAACAAAGAATCGAGTATCGAACCCTCACCAGAAGTGTATACACTCTAATCGCTCTAGTGTTTGAGGGTCGATTCTCTCAGTTCTCTACTAATCTTGTTTTCTAAAGCTTTCACTTCTTCTAGCAATCAACAAAAATTTAATGCACGAATACACATATCAAGAAGTCTTTTCAAGGGTTGTAATGGGGTTAGGATCAAGGTAGGAATGTATTTGGTTAAGTGGACTAAAATCCAAATCCTTGATTAACCTAAACTTTTCACCTAACCTAAGACACTCTATGTAATTACAATGCAAATCCTAACTACCTATTTACTATCTTTACACACATTCATGCACCTTGATATTTTTTAATACAAATCATACGCATTGATATCATTATTTACCTTGGCGCATTTTGTCCCCCTTTTTATTGCTTTCTCTTTTTCTTTTCTTTATCTCTTTTTTTCCCTTTTTTTTCTTTTTTTTCTTTTTTTTTCTTTTTATACAATGAGTTAATGCATATGATTAAATTGTTGGATGCATGAATAAGTGCCCAAACTATTTTCACATTTTCATATAAGAATATAAAATACCGAATTTTCGAACCAAGTATTCCCTAAACTCAATTTCCCACACCTAATTCATGTGCACTCTCATTAGTTTAAACTAACTAAGGATTCAAATTAGGGACATTTATTGTTTTCTGCTTATAGTTAATAATGTGCTAAAATAAAGAACAAATGGGATAACATAGGCTCAACATTGGATTACAAAGGATAAAGAAAGAGTAAGGCCATATGGGTATGTGAGTTATAGTGAAACAAAGGCCTCAATCATATTAGTGCATGCATACATCAAACAATAGAAATATAGAATCAAGCAAGACAAAGATCACAATTTTAGAGAGAACAACACACACCAAAATAGAACATTGGTTGATAAGATGCAACCAATCAAATAGGTTCAAAAAGCTCACTAGGCTTGTGTGTTCGAGCTCTAAAATCATGTTCTAAATTAAATTTTCTCAGGCAAGTTCAACAAAAATTTTAATTCAAATTAGTGAAATGCTCTAAAATAGTTTCTTGGACAAGAAATTATCACTTCAACCAAGTAGAACCTAAATGCAAGCAACTAACTACACATGCAAGTTATCCTATCTAACAAAAGAAAATTAAAAAATATTGGTGTTGAGAGAGAAGAGGGTTGTTACCTTCGGGAGTCAGTTACCGACTTCCATGCTGTGATCTGAAGTGCATTTCAGAGTGTCGGGCTCCTCTGGAGGTGGGTGAATACAACCAATGAGCTCCTTCAAGTAGTTGTAGCAGCACTTATTGCGGCGCTCAATCTGCTCAATCTTTTGGCCTTACCGGTCTACCTTCTCAAAGAGCTCAAGTAACAATTAGTGGGCGGATGGTGGTGGTGCATGTGGTGTTGATGACGGTGGAGCGGAGGATGATGGAGTTTCAAAAGATGGGTTCTCATTCCGGCTCACGGGTGGAATTGGCGGCTTAACATATTTTTCATTCAGGACAAATTCGTTGTCCCTAGGAATCTTGGTCTTCACATCTCCAACTTGATAGGAAACTCTCGCCGCAGATACCAAGTTTGTAACCAATGCGAAAAAAGGTAGGTTGCCAACTATTTGCACTCGGCCCATAGCTTGTCGAATGAGTCGTGGCAAGTTGAGAAGTTTCTCTGTGAGGATGCACCAGACAAGAATGGTCATGTCATGTCGGCAGTAAAAGTGGACTCATGAGTGCTCGACAGTATATAGTGGGACATGATCTGTGCCTACACTCGATCCTCCATAGTGAGCTCTTGTGCTGAGATGCACTTGGGTTGACGCTTGCCTGTCCCACGGATCTAATCGCTACCGGGTTGAGCAATGACCCTAAGGATGGGATCCCAGTTAAGATTGAATTTCTTGCGCTCAAGTTGTGCTTCTTGGTAGGCATCCATCCCATCCGGACTTGGTAAAAGATCAAGTACTCACTGAATAGCATCTTCTGAGATAGGAACTTGCTTTTGGCGCACAAAAACTAACTGAAGGGTAGGCGAGTGATAATGGGTGTAGAATTCAACTACCCAAGAGAGATTAGCTTCGCTCGGCCTCCTGTTTAAGAATCCCCAATGCCTCCTCTCAATACGGGGCACCACAAATTGAACGAAGTATTTTGGAAGAATTAGGAGGTGCTCATTGTGGTGGTTTCTCTCTACCTAGATTGGGAACATCCGCTCACAATAGCGGTTAGTGAATCTTGCAGAGTCCTTTGTGGAAAATTCCTTCTCCACTTTAGCAACTCGGATGGTCCTCTTCACCTGCTTAGAAGGGGACTTGACCTTTGAGGAGGTTTGCGCCTTATCCGGTGCTCTTTTAGTTGCCTTCTTCGCTTGTGTCTTGTTAGAAGCCTTCTCTTTTCCTTTCTTGATGGACATCCTAAAAAAGGAAGAAAAAGAAGGAATATTAAACTCAGAGAGATAAACACCAGAAGCAGGAAAGTGCAAGTGAGAATGAATGCCAAAGAAAAGGAAAGTGTCTTAAATACATGGTAGCTACAACATGTAAGTAAGACATCAATTAAAATCATGAAGGCATGTCACTAACACTAGATGCAAGAGGGCTAGAAGCATGCAAGTATAAAGCATGAGAAGAATAGCTCAAGCATCAATAACAACAATGATAATCACATGTGAAGCAAGCACAAACTAATGAGCACTTTAATGATGAAAATTAATGGGTACCAAGCTCAATGACATGTATTGCAAGTGTTGTGAAAAAGAAGCAATAGGTTGGAAGAATAGGGTCAAAGATGAATCAAAGTGTCATTGGTGCTTTTTCATAAATACTTGGGGTGCATATCATAAACAACAAGCAAGTTGATAAGTTTAAGTGTGAAACAATCCTCAAAATAAAATACTAGCTGCCATGGCAATACCACATAACACAAATAAGCCAAGAAAAATCAAAATAATCCACCAATTCATAGAATATTCAATTGGAAACTCCAACACCAATACAAAATGCAAGGAGAGAAAAAGAACAAAAAGGGAAACTACAAAGAACAAAATTAATTGGCAATTAAAAATAATTAAAATGTTCGAATGCAAGAAACAAAAGAAAAATTAAAGAGTAGAAGAGAGTAAGAAAAGAGACCTTGAGAAGAAGGGGGAAGAGAGGGGATTAAATGTAAGTAAGAAGAAAAAGAGAGGAGTGAGAAGAGAAAAGAAAAAGAAGAGAAAAGGAGTTTGGATCGCCGGAGGTGGTGGTCGCCGGTGGTTGTCCGCCAGAGGTGGTGGAAGAGGGGAAGAAAGAAAGAAGAAAGAAGAAAGAAGGAAGAAAGAAAGAAGAAAGAACTAGGATTAGAGAAAGAGGGAGAGTGGCGGGATGCAGGGCAGTGCGCTGATTTAATTGATTCGGCGCTGTGACACGTGCGCGTTGTCCACGCATACGTGTGGATTACCTGGTGCATGAAATTGTGATCTCTAACAATGGCGCTCAACTTGGTATGCGCGTTCATAATCTCAGCACTTTCTTCATAACTCTGCATAACTAACCAGGAAGTGGACTGGGTCGTCCAAGTAGTAAACCTTACGTGAGTAAGGGTCGATCCCACAGAGATTGTCGGCTTGAAGCAAGCTATGGTCACCTTGTAAATCTCAGTCAGGCGGATTAAAATGGTTATGGAGTTTGGTAATTAAAATATAAATAAACATAAAGTAAAGATAGAGATACTTATGTAATTCATTGGTGGGAATTTCAGATAAGCGTATGGAGATGCTTCATCCCTCTTGAATATCTGCTTTCTTACTACCTTCATCCAATCTTTCATACTCCTTTCCATGGCAAGCTGTATGTAGGGGATCACCGTTGTCAATGGCTACTTCCCGTCCTCTCAGTGAAAATGGTCCAAATGCGCTGTCACCGCATGGCTAATCATCTGTCGATTCTCGATCATGTTGGAATAGAATCCAGTGATCATTTTACGTCTGTCACTACGTCCAACATTCGTGAGTTTGAAGCTCATCACAGTCATCCCTTCCCAGATCCTACTCGGAATACCACAGACAAGGTTTAGACTTACTGGATCTCTGGAATGGCCGCCAATAATTTTAGCTTATACCACGAAGACTCCGATCTTTCGAAATGGAGGCTAAGAGATACATGCTCAATCTAAGGTAGAACGGAAGTGGTTGTCAGGCACGCGTTCGTAGGTTGAGAATAGTGATGAGTGTCACGGATCATCACATTCATCAGGTTGAAGTGCAAGTGAATATCTTAGAACAAGAATAAGCATGAATTGAATAAAAAATAATAGTAATTGCATTAATACTCGAGGAACAGCAGAGCTTCACACCTTAATCTATGGTGTGTAGAAACTCCACCGTTGAAAATACATAAGAACAAAGTCTAGGCATGGCCGAATGGCCAGCCGCCCCAATGTCTAAGGAAAACGTTCCAAAGATGTCAAATTCCAAAGGTTATCAAATACAATAGTAAAAGGTCCTATTTATAATGAAACTAGCTACTAAGGTTTACAGAAATAGGTAAATGATGTAGAAATCCACTTTCGGGCCCACTTGGTGTGTGCTTGGGCTGAGCATTGATCTTTACACGTGTAGAGGTCTTCCTTGGAGTTAAATACCAGCTTTGGTGCTAGTTTGGGCATTTAACTCCAACTTTTATGCCAGTTCTGGCGTTTTGACGCCATTTTACATCATAAAAACTCGCGCAAAGCCCTGGATGTCTACTTTCCAACTCAGTTAAGAGCGCGCCATTTGGAGTTCTGTAGCTCCAGAAAATCTACTTCAAGTGCAGGGAGGTCAGAATCCAACAGCATCTGCAGTCCTTTGTCAACCTCTGAATTAGATTTTTGCTCAGGTCCCTTAATTTCAGTCAGAAAATACCTGAAATCATAGTAAAACACACAAACTCATAGTAAAATCCAAAAATGTGAATTTTGCTTAAAAACTAATAAAAATATACTAAAAACTAACTAAATCATACTAAAAACTATATAAAAATAGAGCCAAAAGTATATAAATTATCCGCTCATCACAACACCAAACTTAATTTGTTGCTTGTCTCCAAGCAACTGAAAACAAAATAGGATAAAAAGAATAGAATATACAATGAATCCCATAGTATCAATGAAACTTAGTCCTAATTAGATGAGCGGGGCTTGTAGCTTTTTACTTCTGAATAGTTTTGACATCTCACTTTTTCCTTTGAAATTCAGAATGATTGGCATCTATAGAAACTTAGAATTTTAGATAGTATTATTGATTCTCCTAGTTCAGTGCGTTGATTCTTGAACACAGATACTTTATGAGTCTTGGCCGTGACCCTAAGCACTTTGTTTTCCAGAATTACCATCGGATACATAAATGCCACAGACACATAACTAGGTGAACCTTTTCAGATTGTGACTCAGCTTTGCTTAAGTCCCCAGTTAGAGGTGTCCAGAGTTCTTAAGCACACTCTTTTTGCTTTGGACCATGACTTTAACCACTCAGTCTCAAGCTTTTCTCTTGGGCCTTCATGACACAAGCACATGGTTAGGGACAGCTTGATTTAGCCGCTTAGGCCTGGATATTATTTCCTTGGCCCTCCTATCCATTAATGCTCAAAGCCTTGGATCCTTTTTACCCTTGTCTTTTGGTTTAAAGGGCTATTGGCTTTTTTTGCTTGCTTTTTTTTTCTTTTTCTTTCTCTCTCTTTTTTTTGCCATATTTTTGTTTCACTGCTTTTTCTTGCTTCAAGAATCAATTTCATGATTTTTCAGATTATCAATAACATTTCTCTTTGTTCATCATTCTTTCAAGAGCCAATAGCTTTAACATTCATAAACAACAAGATAAAAAATATGCACTGTTCAAGCATTCATTCAGAGAACAAAAAGTATTGCCACCACATCAAAATAATTAAACTAGTTTCAAGATAAAATTTGAAATCCAAGTACTTCTTGTTCTTTTGTAATTAAGCACATTTTTCATTTAAGAGAGGTGAAGGATTCATGGAATTATTGATAGCTTTAAGACATAGACACTAGACACTAATGATCATGTAGTGAAGACACAAACAGAGATAGAACATACAGCATAAAAATCGAAAACAGAAAAATAAATAGACAAGGAGATTAAGGAATGAGTCCACCTTAGTGTGGGTGGTGTCTTCCTCTTCTTGAAGAACCAATGGTGCTCTTGAGCTCCTCTATGTCTCTTTCTTGCCTTTGTTGCTCCTCCCTCATAGCTCTTTGATCTTCTCTCATCTCATGGAGAATGATGGAGTGCTCTTGGTGTTCCACCCTTAATTGGTCCATGTTATAACTCAAGATTTCCAAAGAGGTGTTGAGTTACTCCCAATAGTTGTGTGGAGAAAATTGCATCCCTTAAGGCATCTCAGGGATTTCTTGATGAGGGACTTCCTCATGCTCTTTTTGAGTCCATAAATGGGCTCTCTTGTTTGCTCCATCCTCTTTTTAGTGATGGGCTTGTCCTCTTTAATGAAGATGTCTTCCTCTATGACAATTCCAGCTGAATTGCATGGGGATCACCTTTTTCTTGGCCACAACTTCATAGAAGTGATCTTGATGAACTTTGGAGATGAATCTCTCCATCTCCCATAACTCGAAGGTGGAAGCTTTTTCCTTCCCTTTCTTCTTTCTAGAGGTTTCTCCGGCCTTAGGTGCCATAAATGGTTATGGAAAAACAAAAAGCAATGCTTTTACCACACCAAACTTAAAATATTTGCTCGTCCTCGAACAAAAGAAGAAGGAAAGATGTAGAAGAAGAAGAAAATAGAGGAGATGGAGGGTGTATAGGGGGAAGTGGCCGAATGGTATGGGTGGGTTTGGGAGGGAAATGGTTTTGAATTTTGAAGGTGGGTGGAGATTTTTGGGGAAGAGTTAAGGAAGTGATTGGTTAAGGGTATTTGGGGAAGAGTGTTGTAGAAAGGAGTGAAGAGGAGAGAGAGGGAGTTGAGGTTGGTGGAGATCCTGTGGGGTCCACAGATCCTGAGGGGTCAAGGAATTTGCTTCCCTGCTCCAATTGGGCGTTCAAAATGCCTTAGAGTGCAATTATGGCATTTAAACGCCAGTCTGCTGCCCTGTTCTGGTGTTTAAACGCCAGCCTTCCTTCCTGTTCTGGCGTCTAAACGCTACTTTGTTGCCCTGTTCTGGCATTTAAATGCTAGTCTGGTTCCCTATTCTGGCGTTTAAACGCCCAAAAAGGTGCCAGATTGGGCGTGTAAATGCCCGTTTTGCTACCCTTACTGGCGTTTATAAGTCCTTCCTCCAGGGTGTGCTATTTTCAATGCTATTTTTGATTTTTTTTCTTTATTTTTGTAATTGTCTTTGTGGCTTCACATGATCATCAACCTAAAAGAAAACAAAATAATATAGATTAAAATAAAATTGGGTTGCCTCCCAATAAGCATTTCTTTAATGTCAATAGCTTGACAGTGAGCTCTCATGGAGTCTCACAGATGATCAGAGTATGGTTGAGATCTCTCAACTCCAAACTTAGAGTTTGGTTGTGGCCTCCCAACACCAAACTTAGAGTTTGAATGTGGGGGCTCTGTTTGACTCTGTATTGGGAGAAGCTCTTCATGCTTACTCTCCATGGTTACAGATGGAGAACCTTGAGTCTTTACTACAAGGCATTCTTCATTCACATGAAGGATTAACTCTCCTCTATCAACATCAATCACAGCTCTTGCTGTGGCTAGGAAGGGTCTTCCAAGGATGATGGATTTATCCTCATCCCTCTTAGTGTCTAGGATTATGAAATTAGCAGTGAAGTAAAGACCTTCTACCTTCACTAGCACGTCCTCTACTAGTCCATAAGCCTTTTTTATAGATTTATCTGCCATCTCTAAGGAGAATTTGGTAGCCTGTACCTCATAGATTCCCAGTTTCTCCATTACAGAGAGTGGTATCATGTTTATCCCTGACCCCAGGTCACACAGAGCTTTTTCAAAGGTCATGGTACCTATGGTAAAAGGTATTAAAAATTTACCAGGAACTTGTTTCTTTTGAGGTAAATTGTGCTGAACCAATGTATTCAGTTCATTGGTGAGCAAGGGAGGCTCTTCCTCCCAAGTCGCATTACCAAATAGCTTGGCATTCAGCTTCATGATTGCTCCTAAATATTAGGCAACTTGCCCTTCAACAATGTCTTCATCCTCTTCAGAAGATGAATAGTCATCAGAGCTCATGAATGGTAGAAGGAGGTCCAAGGAAATCCCTATGGTCTCTGTATGAGCCTCAGATTCCTTTGGTTCCTCATTAGGGGATTCCGTACTGGCCATTAGACATCTTCTGAGGTCTTCCTCATTGGGATTCACGTCCCCCTCCTCCTCTAAGGTTTTGGCCATGTTGATTATATCAATGGCCTTGCACTCTCCTTTGAGATTCTCTTCTGTATTGCTTGGGAGAGTGCTAGGAGGAGTTTCAGTAACCCTTTTACTCAGCTGGCCCACTTGTGCCTCCAAATTTCTAATAGAGGATCTTGTTTTAGTCATGAAACTAAGAGTGGCCTTAGATAGATCAGAGACTATGTTTGCTAAGTTAGAAGGATTCTGCTCAGAATGCTCTGTTTGTTGCTGAGGTGATGATGGGAAAGGTTTGCTATTGCTAAACCTGTTTCTTCCACCATTGTTATTATTGAAGCCTTGCTTCTGTTGATCCTTCCATGAAAAATTTGGATGATTTTTCATTGAAGGATTATAGGTGTTGCCAAAGGCTTCACCCATGTAATTCACCTCTGCCATTGCAGGGTTCTCAGGATCATAAGCTTCGTCTTCAGAAGATGCTTCTTTAGTACTGTTGGATGCATTTTGCAATCCATTCAGACTCTGAGAGATCATATTGACTTGTTGGGTCAATATTTTTTCTGAGCCAGTATGGCATTCAGAGCATCAATTTCAAGAACTCCTTTCTTTTGAGGCATCCCATTACTCACAGGATTCCTCTCGGAGGTATACATGAACTGGTTATTTGTAACCATTTCAATAAGTTCCTGAGATTCTGCAGGCATTTTCTTTAGGTGAATGGATCCACTTGCAGAGTGGTCCAGTGACATCTTAGAAAATTTAGACAGACCATCATAGAATATATCTAATGTGGTCCATTCTGAAAGCATGTCAGAAGGACACTTTTTGGTCAGTTGCCTGTATCTTTTCCAAGCTTCATAGAGGGACTCACCCTCTTTTTGTCTAAAGGTCTGAACATCCACTCTAAGCTTGCTCAACTTTTGAGGAGGAAAGAACTTGGCTAAAAAAGCCGTGACCAGCTTATCCCAAGAGTCCAGGCTATCTCTAGGTTGTGAGTCCAACCATATTCTAGCTCTGTCTCTTATAGTAAAAGGGAAAAGCATAAGCTTGTAGTCTTCAGGATCAACTCCATTGGTCTTAACAGTATCACAAATCTACACGAACTCAGTTAAAAACTGATAAGGGTCTTCTGATGGAAGTCCATGAAACTTGCAGTTCTGTTGCAGTAGAGAAACTAATTGAGGCTTTTGCTCAAAATTGTTTGCTCCTATGGCAGGGATTGAGATGCTTCTTCCATAAAAGTTGGAAGTTGGTGTAGTAAAATCACCAAGCATCTTCCTTGTATTGTTGTTTGGTTTGGCCATAATTGTTTCTTTTGCTGCCTCCTTTTCAAAAATTTCAGTGAGGTCCTCTTCAGAGTTTTGTGCTTTAGATGCTCTTAGCTTCCTCTTCAGAGTTCTGTCAGGTTCAGGATCAGCTTCAACAAGTATGCCTTTATCTTTGATCTTGCTCATATGAAAGAGAAGAAAATAAAGAAAATATGGAATCTTCTATGTCATAGTATAGAGATTCCTTGAGGTGTCAGAGGAAAACAAGAATAGAAGGATGAGGTAAGTGAAGAAGAATTCGAACATTCAAAGAGAGATGGAGTTCGAATTGACAATGGAGGAGGAATGTTAGTGTTTAAAAAGAAAAAGATGAGAGAGGGGAAGGAATTTTCGAAAATTAAAATTTAAAATATTTAGTTAAATAAAAAAATGAATTTTGAAAAAGGTTAATGTTTTTCGAAAATTAAAAGTGAAAAAGTGGTTAGGTGGTTTTGAAAATGATAAGAAATAAATTTGAAAAAGATAAGAAGTTAAAAAGATTTTGAAATCATGGATTATTTTTTAAAAAGATATGATTTGAAAAAGATATGATTTAAAAGATATGATTGAAAAGATAAAAATTAAAAAGATTTAATTTTAAAAAAATAATGACTTGATTATCAAGAAACTAAAAGATATGATTCTAAATTTCAAATATTGAACTTTTCTTAACAAGAAAGTAACAAACTTGAAATTTTTGAATCAAGATTTTTTTTGAAAAAATGAGGAAAAATTTTGATTTTTGAAAAAGATATGTTTGAAAAGATATGATTTTGAAAAAGATATGATTGAAAATATTTGATTTGAAAAAGATTTGATTTGAAAACAAAATTCCTCTCCTTGTGTCATCCTGGCGTTAAACGCCCAGGAGCTGCATGTTTTAGGCGTTTAACGCCCAATTGTTGCATGGTTTGGGTGTTTAAACGCCCAGCCAGGTACCCTGGCTGGCGTTTAAATGCCACTTTTCCTTCTTTACTGGGCGTTTTGAACGCCCAACTTTTTCTCTGTAATTCCTCTGCTTTATGTTCTTGGATCTTTATTTTGCTAAATTCTTTATTCAAGAAGAGATGTTTTCAATTTTGAAAAATAACAAAATGATTCGAAACATATAATTCTTGCATCAAAACACAAGATATATGCAAGAACATTATGAATGTCAAGATGAACACCAAGAACAATCTTGAAGATCAAGATGAACATCAAGAACTCAGTTTTCTTAATGAAAGAAAACATGGAGGACACCAAACTTAGAACTTTCTCATGTTTGGGCCATATGAATGCAAGAATGCATATGTAGAACATCATGCAGTGTATTCAATATATCATGAAGATCAAACAAGGCAATTCATCAAGAACGGCTTGAAGATCATCAAGAACACAATGTATGTGTTTCGAAAATTGCAAGACAATTAAAATCATGCAATTGACACCAAACTTAAAATTTGGCCCTAGATTCAAACAAGAACCATGAAATATTTTTGAGTTTTTATGATTTTATGAATTTTTTTCAAAAATTATATTTGGAAAACCGAAAAAAAGAAGAAAATTTTTTTGAAAGATTTTTGAAAACTTTTTGAAAATAAAATGATGGTTAAAACAAAAAGAAAATTACCTAATTTGAGCAACAAGATGAACCGTCAGTTGTCTAAACACGAACAATCCCCGGCAATGACGCCAAAAACTTGGTGCACGAAATTGTGATATCTAACAATGGCGCTCAACTTGGTATGCGCATTTATAATCTCAGCACTTTCTTCACAAGTCCGCACAACTAACCAGCAAGTGCACTGGGTCGTCCAAGTAATAAACCTTACGTGAGTAAGGGTTGATCCCACTGAGATTGTCGGCTTGAAGCAAGCTATGGTCACCTTGTAAATCTCAGTCAGGCAGATTAAAATGGTTATGAAATTTGGTAATTAAAATATAAATAAACATATATTAAAGATAGAGATACTTATGTAATTCATTGGTGGGAATTTCAGATAAGCATATGGAGATGCTTCATCCCTCTTGAATCTCTACTTTCCTACTGCCTTCATCCAATCCTTCATACTCCTTTCCATGGCAAGCTGTATGTAGGGGATCACCGTTGTCAATGGCTACTTCCCGTCCTCTCAGTGAAAATAGTCAAAATGCGTTGTCACCGCACGGCTAATCATCTGTCGGTTCTTGATCATGTTGGAATAGAATTCAGTGATCCTTTTGCGTCTGTCACTACGCCCAACACTCGCGAGTTTGAAGCTCGTCACAGTCATCCCTTCCCAGATCCTACTCGGAATACCACAGACAAGGTTTAGACTTTCAGATCTCAGGAACGACCGCCAATAATTCTAGCTTATACCACGAAGACTCCGGTCTTTCGGAATGGAGGCTAAGAGATATACGCTCAATCTAAGGTAGAATGGAAGTGCTTGTCAGGCATGCGTTCATAGGTTGAGAATAGTGATGAGTGTCACGAATCATCACATTTCATCAGGTTGAAGTGCGAGTGAATATCTTAGAACAAGAATAAGCATGAATTGAATAGAAAATAATAGTAATTGCATTAATACTCGAGGAACGACAGAGCTCCACACCTTAATCTATGGTGTGTAGAAACTCCACCGTTGAAAATACATAAGAACAAGGTCTAGGTATGGCCGAATGGCCAGCCACCCCAATGTCTAAGGAAAACGTTCCAAAGATTTCAAATTCCAAAGGTTATCAAATACAATAGTAAAAGGTCCTATTTATAATGAAACTAGCTACTAGGGTTTACAGAAATAGGTAAATAATGTAGAAATCCACTTCCGGGTCCACTTGGTGTGTGCTTGGGCTGAGCATTGAGCTTTACACGTGTAGAGGTCTTTCTTGGAGTTAAACACCAACTTTGGTGCCAGTTTGGACATTTAACTCCAACTTTTATGCAAGTTCTGGCGTTTTGACGCTAGAAAAGGGCAGAGAGCTGGCATTCTGATGCCATTTTACGTCATCAAAACTCGCGCAAAGTATAAACTATTACATATTACTGGAAAGCCCTGGATGTCTACTTTCCAGCGCAGTTGAGAGCTCGCCATTTGGACTTCTGTAACTCCAAAAAATCCACTTCGAGTGCAGGGAGGTCAGAATCCAACAGCATCTGCAGTCCTTTGTCAGCTTCTGAATCAGATTTTTACTCAGGTCCCTAAATTTCAGCTAGAAAATACCTGAAATAAAAAAAATACACAAACTCATAGTAAAGTCTAGAAATGTGAATTTTGCTTAAAAACTAATAAAAATATACTAAAAACTAACTAAATCATACTAAAAACTATATAAAAACAATGCCAAAAAGCGTATAAATTATCCGCTCATCATTACCCAATAGTGGAAGTGACGCGTAAGTGTTGGTCACGCGTACGCATGATGAGTTTTCGTGCTAGACACACAAAGCTGGCACAGTTCCATCACAACTATCTGGTTTTTGTACCAGAGACATCATTAAGCAACGACGTGTGCGCGTTAGCCACGCTATCGTGTGGAAAGCCTGAAAACAAAGAGATGCATACGCATCAACTAGGCACACGTGTGGATTGGGTTATGCGCCTAACACCCCACTCGCACAGTTCCAGCACAACTTTCTGGTTCTTGTACCAGAGATTGCAGTAGTGGCATGCGACGCGTGCGTGTCGCTCATGCACATGCGTGGAAAGGTAAAATTGCTGGGTGACGCGTATGCATCAGCGAGGCATACGCGTGGGGTGGGTTGTGCACCTAGCACCCCACCTGCATGGTTTCAGCACAACTCTCTGGTTTTTGTACCAGAGGGTGCCAGCATCAAATATGACGCATGCGCATCGGCCATGCCCACATGCCAGACAGACTTTATATATATAATTGAAATATATCTCACACATGTAATGAAAGAAAGATAAGCAAATAAATAAAATAAAATAAAAACTATAGAAAAAGAAGATCATACCATGGTGGGTTGCCTTCCACCTAGAACTTTTTTTAACGTCTTTAAGTTGGATGATCTACAAGCTTAGTCCTTTTCCCTGGCCAGGTCCTTCAAGAGAAAGATTTTTAGCTCCTTATTGTTCTTCACTTTTGCACCATGATAAAGCTTTAAACGGTGACCGTTGACCTTGAAGAAGGTAGGGCCTGAGGGGTGACTCAAGTGGACAACTCCATATGGTTCAACCTTTTCCACTACATATGGTCCATCCCACCTTGACCTCAGTTTGCCTGGCATTAATCTCAAACTCGAGTTATAGAGAAGCACTTGATCCTCAGTTCTAAACTCTCTTCTCTTGATGTTCTTATCATGTACCGCATTCAACTTTTATTTGTAGAGCCTTGAGTTGTCATAAGCCTCTAGCCGAATGCACTCCAATTTTTTCGGCTGCAGTTTCCTTTCAATTTTGGCTCCTCCCAATCCTGAGTTACATTCCTTCACAGCCCAATAAGCCTTGTGTTCCACCTCTACCGGAAGGTGGTAAGCCTTTCCTTAGACTAGCCAGAATGGACTCATGCTAATTGGTGTCTTGTAAGCTGTCCGATAAGCCCTTAGCGTATCTCCAAGCCTAGAGCTCCACTCCCTTCTATGAGGTTTAACAATCTTCTCGAGTATGCTCTTGATCTCTTTATTAGACACTTCAGCCTGGCCCTTTGTTTGGGGATGATAAGCCGTCACCACCTTGTGAATGATGCCATGTTTCTTCGTTAAACATGTCATTCTTTTGTTACAAAAATGAGAGCCTTGATCACTCACGATCGCTCGTGGTGATCCAAAGCGACAAATAATGTTATTTTGCACAAAAGAGACAACCACGTTAGCATCATCAGTACGGGTGGGAATTGCTTCCACCCATTTAGAAACATAATCAACAGTTAACAGAATATATAAGAAACCATTCGAGTTTGGAAATTGACCCATGAAGTCAATACCCCAAACATAAAAAATTCCACAAAATAACATGAGTTGTTGAGGCATCTCATCCCTCTTGAATATTTTTCCAAACCTTTGGCATTGGTTGCAAGAGTTACAGAAAAGATTAGCATCCTTAAAAAGTGTGGGCCACCAAAATCCGCAGTCTAATATTTTTTGTAGTTCTTTGAGGACCAAAGTGGTACCACTTTCAGAAGAGTGGCATGCCTCCAATATAGACTAAATTTCGGATTGTGGAATACATCTCCTAATTATTTGGTCAGCACCATATCTCCACAAATATGGGTCATCCCATATGTAATACATGGACTCGCTCTTGAGCTTGTCCTTTTGATGTTTAGAAAAATTTGGAGGAAAGGTGTGAGTAACCAAATAATTAGAAATGGGTGCATACCAAGGAAGCACTTCAGATATTACTTGCAAGCTATCAAGAGAAAATGCATCATTGATAGGAGTGGAGTCACTTTTAATATGCTTTAGGCGACTCAAGTGGTTCGCCACTAAATTTTGAGAACCACTCCTATCCTTGATCTCTAAACCCAACTCTTGCAATAGCAATATCCAACAGATTAACCTTGGCTTTGACTCTTTCTTAGCTAGCAAGTATTTCAAGGCCGCAGGTCTGAATATACTACCACTTTGGTTCCAAGTAAATAGGCCCGGAATTTATCCAAGGTTAAAATAATTGCTAAAAGTTCCTTTTCAATGGTAGTATTGTTAGATTGGGCACCATCTAAAGTCTTAGAAGCATAAGCTAGAATATAGGGATCCTTACCTTCGCGCTGAGCCAGCACCGCTCCTACCACATAGTTAGATGCGTCGCACATTATCTCGAACAGCCTACTCTAGTCAGGCCCTCTCACAATAAGAGCTTGGATTAAGGCAATCTTCAGCTTGTCAAATGCTTCCATGCACTCTTCACTCAAGTCAAACTTTACATCCTTTTGTTGTAAATGGGAAAGGGGTAGTGCAACCTTACTGAAGTCCTTAATGAAACGCCGGTAGAAACCTACATGACCAAGAAAGGAACGGACTTCCCTCACAGAAAAGGGGTAAGGTAAACCAGAAATAACATCAACCTTTGTAGGATCAACAGATATACCAGTATTAGAAACAACATGACCTAGAACAATACCTTACTTTACCATAAAGTGACATTTTTCAAAGTTAAGCACAAGGTTTAAACTAGCACATCTCTCTAATACTCTAGCAAGATTATCCAAACAAAGGTAAAAAGAATCACCATAAACACTAAAATCATCCATAAATACTTCCATACAGTACTCAAGAAGATCCAAAAAGGTACTCATCATGCACCTTTAAAACATAGTCGGTGCATTACATAAATCAAAAGGCATGCATACGTTCCAAAGGGGCATGTGAAAGTAGTTTTCTCTTGGTCTTCTGGAGCAATATGGATCTGAAAATAACCGGTATAGCCATCTAAAAAGCAATAATGGGATTTACTTGACAGGCGATCAAGCATTTGATCGATGAATGGTAGTGGATAGTGATCCTTGCGAGTGGCCAAGTTCAAGTGCCTGTAGTCGATGCGAACTCTCTATGAATTCTGCACCCTTGTAGTCATGAGTTCCCCACTCTCATTCTTGACTATGGTGACGCCAGACTTCTTCGGAACCACTTGTACCGGACTAACCCACTCACTATCCGAGACTGGATAGATAATGTCTGCCTCAAGTAGTCGGGTTACTTCTTTCTTCACAACTTCTAGAATTGTGGGGTTCAACCACCTTTGAGGTTGACAGATAAGCTTGGCTCCCTCCTTAAGAAAAATGCGATGCTCACAAACTTGGGGGTCTTATACCAACTATTTCTGCCAAACTCCACCCAATAGCTTTCTTGTTTCTTCGCAATACATTAAGCAATCACTCCTCTTGTTGGGAAGGGAGCTCCTTTACAATGATCACCGGGAGCTTTTGATTATCTTCAAGATAAGCATACTTAAGGTGAGATGGAAGGGGCTTCAAGTCCATATTTAGCTCATGGCTTGGCACTTGATCATCCGGAATCATAGGAGGTGGCAAGGTGTCTTCAGTATATTCAGGAGATTTCTCCACACTTGCACCTTGAACCATGTTCTTCTCATCAACTATATCATGGTGGACTTCAAGCCACAATATCATCAATCATATCGCACCGGGAAGATAGAATGGTCTTCCGGTGGATGCTTCATAGCTTCATCAAGATTGAAACTCACTATTCTTCCATCAATTTCAAAGGAATATGTACCCTAAAAATCATCCAATTTAAACCGAGAGGTTTTCAAGAACGGCCTCCCAAGCAAGATAGATGACGGTCTTCCAGATTCATTAGGGGGCATCTCAAGAATGTAGAAGTCAATTAGAAAAGTCAACCCCTTAATATTTACCAACACATCTTCCGCAATGCCAACCACTGAGATTATGCTTTTATCTACAAAAACAAAATGGGCTGTCAACCTTTTCAACGGCGGAAGCTTTAATGCATCATAAACAGATAACGGCATAATGCTAACACAAGCGCCTAAGTCACACATGCAATCAACAAACTGTATACCACCTATAGTGCAAGTGACTAGACAAGGACCGGGATCACCATATTTCTCCGGTATAGCACTCATCAAAGCAAAAATTGAGCTACCCAAAGGAATAGTTTCTAAATCATGAATCTTCTCCTTATTCATGCACAAATCCTTTATAAACTTAGCATACTTAGAAACTTGTCGAATAGCATCAAAAAGGGGAATAGTTATCTCAACCTTTTTGAATATATCCACCATCTTGGGATCTAGCTCCACTTGCCTTTTAGTCCTCCTAGCTAGGTGTGGAAAAGGGGTTGGAATAGCCTCTTTCAAAACATTTTCTCCCTTAGAAACTTCATCTTTCCGTTGAGCAACTTCTTCTTCAACCACCTATTGTACCTCATCCCCTTCTTTAACATCTTCTACCTCAACAACATCTTCATCTTGAATAGCTTCTCTTGAACTTGGCTCCTCAGGACTCCTCTCTTGTAATATAGTGCTGGACCTCAAGGTAATGATATTGATTCCACCCTTGGGGTTGGGTAAGGGTTGAGAGGGAAGTGCACTAGAGCTTGAAGGTTGAGTATTGGAGGTAGAGGGTGGGTCCATACGGGATAAAAGAGCTTGGATGGTAGAGGTGAGACTGGTGATGCTAGAGGCAACTGTGGCTTGAAGCTCCTTTTTCCCTTGAATAAGAGAGCGAAGCGTCTCATCTTAGTTGGAGGAAGAAGGAGGGTAGGTAATTTGGGGGGCTTGTGGTTGGGTGAGTTGAGGTATTTGATTCTATCTTTGGTGAGGTGGTTGGTACCTTTGACTTTGATTTTGTTGTTGGTAAAGGGGGTTTAGTTGATACTGATTTTGTTGGTAATTATTGTTCCAACTTTGGTTTCCACTATTGTCTCTTCCTCCTTAGTTCTAGTTGTCTCTCCATCCTTGATTTGGATTATCTTGCCAACCTTGGTTGTAGTTACCACCTTGATTATAATTACCGCCTTGTTGATGGTACCCTTGATTCGGACAGTTGTAATAAGCATTGGTAGCTGCCAAGGTGTTGTCCTCTTGGAGTTGTGGACACTTATTGGTATAGTGAGAATTAAAAGCGCAAATTCCACATACTCTTTGAGGGACTAACTGTTGACATTGTTGTTGTGGAGGAGGTGGAGGTTGTTGTTGATTGAGTTGGAGTTCCTTGAGGATATTGGTCATCTCTCCCAATGTCTTGGTGAGAGTGGACTCAGTACTAGAGGAAACTTCCATAATAGCCTTGGGATGATTATTCCTGTGCCTCGCACGTTGAGTAAACTCGGCTAAATCGATGATAAGTTGCCATGCTTCCACCGCCGTCTTGAGGCTTCATGCCTTGGGAAAAGAAACTAATAAGCACCAACTCGTCAATCATGTGATGGGGCACGAATCAAGGAGCTTCCTAAACCGTTCCCAATACTTATGGAGAGTTTCTAATTCACCTTGAATGGCACAAGAAATTTCCTTACTCAATCTATCCGTGACCTCTGGTGGGAAGAACTTATCCAAAAATTTCTTTCTAAGCAAATCCCAATTAGTGACAACATTCTCGGGTTGAGTGTAGAACCACTCCTTCGCCCTTTCCTAAAGAGAAAACGGGAAGGCATATAACCAAATGGCAACCTCATCCGCAACATACCACCTAGCAGTTGAACAAGCCGTTTGAAAGTCTCTAAGGGGCTTAATGGGATCTTGAGCAGGTAGACCATGGAACTTAGGAAGTAGATTAATCAATGAGGTCTTTAGCTCAAAATCGGCATTCAAATTTGGATCACGTGCTTGAAATGGTTGAAGAGTAAAATTCGGAGCTTCTGCCTCCTTGAGAGTGATTCTTCTAGGAGCTGCCATAGTATCGATACCTAAATCAATAGAAGAGGTGTCAATAAATTTAGTGGGAGAGGAGTTAGTTTCTTCCTCAAATGACGCATCGGATTCAACCTCGGGTAAGATTGGTAAATTGAGTGAAACCCCTTCACCATCCTCGGAAGCTAACCGACGTCGAGCTCACCTAATAAGTGAAACGGTTCTTTCAATTTTAGGATCAAATGGGACTAATCTCGAATCAGGTAATGAATGTGTCATTCAATAAAAGAAACATAGAGCTCATTGTAACAAAATATATTAAGCAAAATAACTAATAAATATTACTAATAACCAAAAAGCACACAAATAAAAGATGCAATTATATATATTTACACTAACCGAAAACTTAGCACACATATGCAACTCCCTAGCAACGGTGCCAAAACTTGACGAGCAGATAAATTTTGGTCAAGATTACCAAAAATATTTTTTCCAAATCAAAGTCGCAAGTATAGTCTTAACCAACGAGATTTCCGCAAATCAGAGTTAAAAAGTGTGTCACAATTAAATTTAATAACCGGGAGTAGAATCCCGAGTCGTTTCCCTAGGAGTTGACCCAAGATGCAAATTATTGGTTATGGTTTTCCTGGAGATTTTTGAAGTTGAGAACAAGAAAAATAAATAACTAGAAAATTAGAGCAACAGTTAACTAACAAGAGTTGGTAATTAATCATTATAAAAAGGCCTTGGTTCGGGGTGAGAATCGGAATTTCTATCCTTATTGTCTTGCCCAAGTGTGATGGTAAAAGCTCTTTCCTCTCACTTAGTTATCCTCTAACGATTGAAGGAAAGTCAAGTGAAACGATTAACTTTAGCTCACAAGTCCTAGTTACTTCATAAAGAAGAACTAGAGTTGGTGAGTTTCAAGCTAATCAACAGTATTCAATTACTAATCAACACTTGAATATAACAATTCAAGTGTCTCCAATTACTCAACCCCAAACCAAGCAAGGAAATCTACTCCCTAATCATGAGAGATATTTCTTCAAACAGTTGGTGAGTAAAGATAAAAGACATGATAAAAAACTAAGAAAATAACTCAATTCAAATTACCACTAAAAATAATTAACAAGAATAAAATAAGCAATAGCAATAAATATGGAAATAACTCAATGCATTAATAAAAATCAATAGTAATAAGATCCAAACATGAATTCAAGTAACGAAATTGAAAAGAGTACTAAAGGAATTAGAGAAGATACTATAAGGAAAATGACTAGAAAATGAAAGTAACAGCAATTTTTCTCAAGATCCAAGAAAACCAAAAACCCTATAGAGAAGTAGGAGTTTCTCTCACTAGAATTCAAAACTCAAAAACTAAACTAAAGTGTGAAGTATGTTTAGTCCTAGCTCCATCCTAGCCTCTAGTCTGCATTTTCGCACATGAAACTAGGCCAAAATCAGCCCAGAAATCGCCCCCAGCGTATTCCTTTGATTGCAGCATGTGACGCTCGTCACGCGTACGCGTCAACCATGCGTACGCATCGGTAGGCTCTGCATAAGGTCACGCGTACACATCAATCATGCGTACACATCGCTTGGAAACTGGCTTGATCACACGTACGCTTCAGTCATGCGTGCGCGTCGCTTTCAACTTCTTAAATCTTCAAATTCTTGTGTTCCTTCTACTTTAGCATGCTTCCTCTTCATCCTCTATGCCATTCCTGCATTTAAAGGCCTAGGAAGCATGTTTTTAATTATAGCACAAAATTAGGAAGGAAACTTAAAAACATGCAATTTACATGACTAAGTGTGAGAATAGTTTACAAAAACCCACTCAATTCAATCCAAAAAATACCATAAAATAGTGATTTATCATCGATCTCAATCCAACAAATTCACAATTAACCAACATTATTCATAAATCATCAATCAATTATTATCATTATTCATAACCATTATCAAATCACCAATCATCAACCATCACTTACCGACCTTACCTCTTTCTGGCCTCTGGCCTAAATTCACGACCTCTGACCCAAATTCACAGCCTCTGGCCCAATATACATAAACTCATAACCATATAATTCACTATCCAATACCAATATCAACAACAACAATGCATCATCCAACATATCCATTATCAGAACATGTCTCCTACACATAGCAACTCCATCTAAATACTAAATTCAAGCTTATTCCTAGGGGCATCTAACCTAGGAATTCACATCACCCGCACGGTACTTAAATAAAACTTATACCGTACCTTAGCCGATTCCTGGTAAAACCCAAAGACATCTCAAGGTTGACTTTCCTCAAGAGTCCACAGCCCAAAGCCTCACTGAACCAAATTCCAGCCACCAATGTCCAACAATCAAGCTCCCAACATCATCAATGTACTCCAAATCAACAATATTCAATCTGATTCCACAAAATATCACTATAATTAACATTCAAGATTACTAATTCATTAATCAACAAAAGGTTTGAGATTCTTACCTTTGTCAAGAATCATAGGACCAAAACCCAACAATTTCCTCGAGCTAACTCAAGCCTAGAAATCACATAATCTATCAAACTCAAACCCCCCTAAATTCGAATTTAAGAAGAGGAAGGTTGGGTGAGAATCTGAGATTTTCTTACCAAATTAGTTAGTAGGCTTTATAGATAATTTCAAGATAAATGCGTGGCTGTTGACGGCTCATCAATCGAAGTTTCAGATCAAAAGTTATGGCAGAATGAAATTGGAGCCAAAGGTTTGCTCTTCTTCTCCCCCTTACTATGTTTCAGCGTGTTTCCCCCTTTGTTTGGGGAAGAAGGGCTGATGCCCTTCATTTGTATGGCAAGTGGGCTAGGCCTTGGGCGCCATATAAGCCCAGTTTGTCCAATTCGACCCATTTGATCCAATTTTGAGCCAAAACCTTTAAAATTAGTGTCAAAATTCTTATTTTAATTAGTTCTATCTCATTAAACCATAAAATTCTATTTTTTATTTTTTTAAATAATAATTAATTTATTCATTAATTGTTTACTAATTTTGCAAGTTTTACACGTCGCATGCAGGTTCTCGCATACGCAAGCCTCTCTTTTTCATCAAAATGACTAAGTTGCAGAAAAATAAGACTTTTGCACCAAACTTTAGACGTGTATAACTTTTTTGTTTTAAATGATTTTTCATCCGTTTTTCGAATAAAATAAACTTCACAGATCCAATTTTTATCTGAAATAAGTTTTACTGAAATTGGAGGTTCGAAAACCAAGTTATGGTTTGCCGAAATTGGTTAAAAGTTAAGTTTTACCAAAAAGCACAAAACCTCTATCCTTTCCAAATTCTCAAATTCAAAACCAAGGTTCATACCCCAAAACAACACCAACTACATTGAAACCAGATTCCTACACTTTCCATCCCTTCCACAATATACCAACATCTCATTTTTATAAATTTCATTCTAGATAAGCCATGATCAAAACAACACAATCATTATTCTTCAACATATCATCATCATAACTCATAATCATTCTAAGTCATCACCAATATCAATAATCATCACATTTTCATAATAACTTAACACTTTCATATTATATACATACACCACACATACTCGATCAAAATAATTGTTCATACCCTGGGTCGAGCTGTCTGACCCGGGATGTTCTACTGACAAAGCGACCGACCTCTTCAGGTCAAGGACAATCCGACCTCTTCTCAAAGAGCTCAGCCAAACTACCAGGAGAGCCCAATAAAGGGCCCAAACAGAGGAACACGACCCGAATCCAAGGGCAGCCCAAGCCTATAGAGATAAAGGCGGTTTCCTTAAAAGATAAGATGACCTCGCTCGAAGATAAAAATAAGATAAGATAAGATAACTAACTTATCTTATCTAAGGAAGGCTCTTGACAACATTATAATATACTGGAGAACCCAGGTATAACTCATACTCTGATTCTACTAAAAACCTACTTAATACCCTTGCTAACTTAAGCATCGGAGTCCCTTGTAGGTACTACCACCCTCCGGTGATGAAGGATCAGCAGCAGCACCAAGCCCAACAAGTCAGACACGGCGGCTCCGGCCACCATCAACAAGTCGGACACAACCATGCCGACCAGCACAGAAGATCTCGTCCAAGATCGACCTACAGTTTCAGGTAACCCTCGGAACATTGGCGCTGTTGCCGGGGAACCTGGAAGTCATCCAATCATCATGGCGGATGATCATGACAACGACCACACTTCAGATCTAGAAGATAGAACACCACACAAAAATGCGGATACCACACCAATAGATACTTCCTAACTTAACAACAAGAAAAACTCTCCAAATGCGGAAGCCATGGATGCACTTCAAGACCGTTTAAAATAACTTGAAGAAGAAGCCCTACGTCAACGAGAGGCCGAGAAGGACCTACAGAGGGAAATAAGGCGACGCTGGGAATCGGAGGACAAACTCCTAAAACTTGAAGACGATATCAAGACCAAAGCCAACCGATCCTCTCTTGAGGATAGCTCCCGCATGGAACAATATCCATTCACCAAGGAGATCATGAAGACCAAAATCCCAAAAGACTTTAAACTCCCAGATATGACCTTATACGACGGCACTACAGATCCCGACCATCATCTCAGTAATTTCAGAAGTAGAATGTACCTCACCGATGCCTCAGATGCAGTTTGTTGCAAATCCTTTCCGACTACTTTGACGAAGATGTCAATTAGATGGTTCGACAATCTACCTCCTAGGTCCATCTCGAGTTTCGACGACTTGGCCAAGAAATTTTTGGCCAGATTCTCTATCCAAAAAGACAAAGCTAAACACCTCCAAGTCTATTAGGAATCAGGCAAGGAGAACGGGAAACCCTTCATAACTACATGGAAAGATTAAACAAGACTTGCTTTGACATACAGAACCTACCAACAGAGGCCGCCATTATGGGCCTCATTAATGGCTTGCGAGAAGGACCTTTTAGTCAATCTATATCAAAAAAATACCCCACATCTCTGAACGAGGTGCAAGAACGAGCAGAGAAGTACATCAACATGGAGAAAAACTCCCGACTAGGAGAAACCTCGAAAGCCGGATTCGCCTCCCGGGATAAGGATAAAAATTCCAAAAAGAAGGAAGATCGACATGGAGAGAAAATAAAAAATACCATAATTACACCCCCTTAGGGTATCTCTTGTGGATGTTTACAGAGGTTTGCAACACTGAAAAAATACCCCCAGCTCAGCCACTCAAAGGCAAAAAGGAGGAGGAAACCGGGCTGAATATTGTGAATACCATCGGATCCGCGGGCATTCCACTAATAAGTGTTTCGATTTAAAAAATCTCATAGAAAAATTAGTAAGAGAAGGAAAGCTAGATCGGTATCTGGCCACCCATGACGATGAGCAAAGAAAAAGAAGAAGAGCAGAAGATGTTGGACAAACCGAGCGATCACCTCGTACACCAGAAAGACATGTCCACATGATACACGGCGGATTCGCTGGGGGAGGAATCTCCAAATCATCTCGCAAAAGACATCTCAAAGACGTATATCATGTCGAAAGGAAGGAGGAAGCACCCGACATCCCCGCGATTACTTTCACCAAAGAAGACGCATCCGGCATCACATCAGGACATGACGATCCCATGGTCATCACTATTATACTGGCAAACGCAAATCTCCACCACACATTGATAGACCAGGGGAGCTCCGCCAATATCTTATTCAAAACTGCCTTCGACAAGGTCGGCTTGGAAGAAAAAGAACTCAGAGCATATCCGGATAGCCTGTTCGGACTAGGAGATACCCCGGTTCAACCGATGGGATACATTTCGCTACACACAACTTTTGGAAAGGGAAGCCAGTCAAGAACCCTCAAGATAGATTACATCGTAGTCGATGTAAGTTCAGCCTACAATACCCTAATAGGTCGGAAAACGTTGAATCAGCTCGGTGCAATAGTCTCAACTCCACATCTATGCATGAAGTTCCCAACTGTAAGGGGGATAGCTACGATAAAAGCATATCAAAAGATGGTGCGCCACTGTTACAACGAAAGTCTAAACCTCAGAGGCAAAGGAGAAGAATTCCACACAATCGAACTTGGTGGAATTCAGAGGCGGGAAGAACTCCGCCCACAACCTGAAGGTGAAATAGAGAAAATCCAAATCGGGGATACCCTAGACCAAACGACCAATATCGGCACACTCCTAAAGGGAGACATAAAAGAATCACTCATACAGTTTCTACGAGATAACGTCGACCTCTTTGCGTGGAAGGCCGCAGACATGCCAGGCATAGATCCCAAGTTAATGTTCCACAAGCTAGTAGTTTATCCAGGATCTCGGCCGGTGCAACAGAGGTGTAGAAAGCTGGGACCAGAATGCTCTCAAGCTATGGAAAAGCAGGTACAAGTTCTACTAGAAGCAGGTTTCATAAGAGAAGTCAAATACCCACTATGGCCTGCTAACATCGTCTTGGTGAAAAAATCAAACGGGAAGTGGCAAATGTGCACTGACTACACCGATCTCAACAAAGCCTGCCCAAAAGATCCTTATCCACTCCCAAGCATCGACGCACTGGTCCATACCTCCTCCAGATATAAATACCTCTCTTTTATGGACACATACTCGGGATACAACCAAATCCCAATGTACCCACCCGACCAAGAAAATACCTCATTCTTAACCCCAAAGGTAAACTACTGCTACATTGTCATGCCCTTCGGTCTTAAAAATGCGGGAGCTACTTATCAAAGATTAATGAATAAAGTTTTTTTGGATCACATCGAAAAAATCATGGAAGTCTACATCGATGACATGCTAGTAAAGACACGAAACGAAGAGATGTTATTATCCGATCTGACCCAAGTATTCGACACCATACGACGGCATAGTATGCGACTCAATCCTGCAAAATGCACCTTCGCAGTAGAAGCCAGTAAATTCTTGGGTTTTATGATCACACAGAGAGGAATCAAGGCAAACCCAGATAAATGTCGGGCCATACTCGACATGAAAAGTCTGACTTATGTCAAAGAGGTACAACAACTCAACGGGAGGTTGGCAGCCTTGTCCAGATTTCTGGCCGAATCAGCAATAAGATCTCTCCCCTTTTACGCCACTCTAAGGAAGGGAAATGAGTTTGAATGGACAGCGGAGTGCGAGCAAGCCTTCCAAGATTTCAAAAGATTCCTGGGACAGCCACTGGTGGACGAAATTGTGATTGCCCTCTTTGTATTTGCATGAGATTTATTTAATGGCTCTTTAGCATATGTGATCACAACTCCGTTCAACTTAACCAGCAAGTGTACTGGGTCATCCAAGTAATACCTTAGGTGAGTAAGGGTCGATCCCACAGAGATTGTTGGTATGAAGCAAGCTATGGTTACCTTGTAAATCTCAGTTAGGCAGATTAAATTGGTTTATGGTTTTCGAAAATTAATAAATAAATAGAAAATAAAAAGGGATAGAAATACTTATGTAAAGCAATAGTGGGAATTTCAGATAAGTGTGTGAAGATGCTGTGCTCCTCTTGAATCTCCACTTTCTTATTACATTCATCCAATCCTTCCTATTCCTTTCCATGGCAAGCTGTATGTAGGGCATCACCGTTGTCAATGGCTACATCCCATCCTCTCAGTGAAAATGTTCCTATGCTCTGTCACAGCACGGCTAATCATCTGTCGGTTCTCACGATCATCACATTCATCAAAGTTAAGTATAACGTATATCTTGGAATAAGGATAGAAGAGAATTGAATAGAAAGTAATAATAATTGTATTGAAACTTGAGGTACAGCAGAGCTCCACACCCTCAATCTATGGTGTGCAGAAACTCCACTGTTGAAAACACATAAGTAAAAGGTTCAGGCATGGCCGAATGGCCAGCCCCCTGAACGTGATCACAGGATTCAAAATACAATCCAGGATGATAATATGATAGTAAAAAGTTCTATTTATAATAAACTAGCTCCTAGGGGTTACATGAGTAAGTAATTGATGCATAAATCCACTTCCGGGGCCCACTTGGTGT
>NC_029775.3:75701350-75704944 GCF_000817695.3 Arachis duranensis
ATGTTTTGGGCGTTCAACTCCGGATCATGACGTATTTCTGGCGTTTAACTCTAGACAGCAGCATGTACTTGGCGTTCAACGCCAAGTTACGTCATCAATTTCCGAATAAAGTATGGACTATTATATATTGCTGGAAAGCTCTGGATGTCTACTTTCCAACGTCATTGAGAGAGCGCGCCAATTGGAGTTCTGTAGCTCCAGAAAATCCATTTCGAGTGACAGGAGGTCAGATTCCAATAGCATCAGCAGTCCTTTTGTCAACCTTTTTCAGAGTTTTGCTCAAATCCCTCAATTTCAGCCAGAAATTACCTGAAATCAAAGAAAAACACACAAACTCATAGTAAAGTCCAGAAATGTGAATTTAGCATAAAAACTAATGAAAACATCCCTAAAAGTAGCTTGAACTTACTAAAAACTACCTAAAAACAATGCCAAAAAGCATATAAATTATCCGCTCATCAGCCACCTATACTAAATCGACCACGAGAAGGAGAGCCACTCATAGTGTACCTCACGGTCGGAAGTCGGGCGGTAGCCTCAGCACTAGTCCGAGAAGACGACAGTGGGCAACAGCCCATATACTTCATCAGCAAAGCATTAGAAGGATCCGAGCTGAACTACCAAAAAATAGAAAAGTTTCCTTACGCTCTCATACTAACATCACGATGACTTTGCCCATACTTCCAGGCCCACACCATTAAAATTCGGACCAACCAGCCCATAAAAGGGATCTTACAGAAAACAGACCTGGCGGACAGAATCTTGCAATGGGCAGTCGAGTTGTCCGAATTTGATCTTCAATACGAAGCTCGGACGGTCGTCAAATGACCATACCTGGCCGACTTCATTGCAGAATTCAAAGACACACCGGAAATCCCCACAGAATGGAATCTTTACATGGACGGTTCCTCAAATAAAATGGGAAGCGACGCGAGCGTGATAATTGAAAGAAGCCAGGGAACCCAAATCGAACTCTCCCTCAAATTCGGGTTCCCTGTCTCAAACAATCAAGTGGAATATGAGGCACTACTAGCTGGTTTGAAGGACCCGACATGATGAAGTCAACCCAAAACATAAAGCTACAAAAGTAACCCCTGAAAGAGACCTAAATGAGGTCCAAAAAAGAGGGTTACAAACAACAACTCGGACAAAAACCGACCTGAAAAAATCGGCAACCTCAGTATTATAATTCCTAACAAAGACCTGAACAAAGTTCAAATAAAATGAATTGCTGAAAACAGCATCAAGCAAAGGAATCAAGCCGATCATGTCAGACAAAGTTCCAACACTCCCAAAGCCTACGAGGATACCAAGACAAGCGCAGACAGACATGATATAAAAACACAAAGTTATAATAATAGCCAGCTTCAGAGGCCACCAAGTTCAGCCCAAAAAGCCTAGAAACTACTTTGTTTATCAAAATAAAGTTGCTAAACCAGCAACTAAAAAAGTGTCAAAAGTCAGCAAAATAAAGAGTTTAAAAGCCCACAAGCCGGGCTATCTACACAAGTAATTATAGAAATCAGTTAAACACCCCAAGGCTTCTCGGCAGCATCAACACGGGGTGAAGGAGGGCGAGTCTGGAGAGGCACTGCGTCCACTGTCCCGTTATCCCGATTCAATATTTGACAATCAGGATCTAATTCGGGATGAGCAGGAGCTGCAGAAGCCGACACAACAGAAGCTTTGGCGACAGGTTCAGAGGGAGGCTCAACATCATCATCATCATCAGGATCATCGGGGACAATCTTGCCATCCTTCACAAGATTATCCAAACTAAATAAAGCAAGGTCGACTTCTGGGGCAAGAACCTGAACCTGCTCCTTCAGGTTCTCATAAGCAGCAGTTACGCTGCCTACAATGTGACCCTGGAGCTCAGAATAATCAACCCGGGCCGACTCTAACTCCCCCCAGAGACGCATCACTTCTCGGTAGGTCGTGACATAGCTGTCTTTGTGCTTCAATACCGTATCCTCAGCCAACTGCACAGAAGCCGCCAAGGCAAGAGAACTGGCCTTCTCCCCCTCCAGCTCCTTCTCCAGCTTAGTCACCTTCACTTCGAGCTCCTCCTTCAGACCCTTCATCCAATCGAACTCTCGCTTAGCTTCCTCTATAAAGGCTTTGGTAGCATGCAGAGGAAGATTTTGAGCAGTTCGATACAGGGCAGCTCCCATATGAGCCATCTTAACGCTATTTCAAGTTATAAAATCTATGTGATGAAGGAAAGAAACATCATCCATGGAGAGGGCACCATAAGGAGCAATCTGCTGGTTGACAAAGCCAATGGGGTCAAAATCAGGGGCATCCAGATTGAAATGTTCAATGGTTCGAGGTCTATTGGAAGGAGGGATGGCCGAAGAAGAAACCTCAGCAGCAGTGGAAGAGTGTGGAGGGTCCACTAAATGAACCCGAGGAGTAGGGATCATTCTCCTCGGGCCAGGGGAACTCGGCACAGACGGCTTCAATGGAACCTGAGAGGACCCTTCCCCATCCACCCGGGCTGAGGTGTTTTGAGTTGCAGCAGCTTTTCTCACCTTTTTGAAGGCCTTCATTGCATCATTATTCTTGGCCATTGATGAGCGGATAATTTATACGCTTTTTGGCATTGTTTTTAGTATATTTTTAGTATGTTTTAGTTAGTTTTTATTATATTTTTATTAGTTTTTAGTTAAAATTCACTTTTCTAGACTTTACTATGAGTTTGTGTGTTTTTCTGTAATTTCAGGTATTTTTTGGCTGAAATTAAGGGACCTGAGCAAAAATCTGATTCAGAGGCTGAAAAGGACTGCAGATGCTGTTGGATTCTGACCTCCCTGCACTCGAAATGGATTTTCTGGAGCTACAGAAGCCCAATTGGCGCGCTCTCAACTGCGTTGGAAAGTAGACATCCTGGGCTTTCCAGCAATGTATAATAGTTCATACTTTGTCTGAGATTTGATGGCCCAAACAGGCGTTCCAAGTCAGCCCAAGAATTCTGGCGTAAAATGCCGGAACTGGCACAAGAATGGGAGTTAAACGCCCAAACTGGCATAAAAGCTAGTGTTTAACTCCAAGAAGAGTCTCTACATGAAAATGCTTTAATGCTCAGCCCAAGCACACACCAAGTGGGCCTAGAAGTAGATTTTTATATCATTTACTCATCTTTGTAAATCCTAAGCTACTAGTTCTCTACAAATAGGACATTTTGCTATTGTATTTTCATCTTTTGATCACTTTAGAACTTAGATCAGATCTTGGTTCTTCTGGTTCCCTCTCTGGGGCCGAAGCCAATGACCACCATTATCACTTATGTATTTTCAACGGTGGAGTTTCTACACACCATAGATTAAGGTGTGGAGCTCTGCTGTACCTCGAGTATCAATGCAATTACTATTGTTCTTCTATTCAATTCAGCTTGTTCTTGTTCTAAGATATCACTTGTTCTTCAACTTGATGAATGTGATGATCCGTGACACTCATCATCATTCTCACCTATGAACGTGTGCCTGACAACCACCTCCGTTATACCTTAGATTGAGTGGATATCTCTTAGATCCCTTAATCGGAATCTTCGTGGTATAAGCTAGAATTGATGGCGGCATTCAAGAGAATCCG
>NC_029775.3:75705006-75705190 GCF_000817695.3 Arachis duranensis
CTATCTGAAATTCTCACCAATGAATTGCATAAGTATCTCTATCTTTATCTTATGTTTTATTTATATTTTAATCATTAATCCTCCATAACCATTTGAATCCGCCTGATTGAGATTTATAAGATGACCATAGCTTGCTTCATACCAACAATCTCCGTGGGATCGACCCTTACTCGCGTAAGGTTTA
>NC_029775.3:75705290-75706080 GCF_000817695.3 Arachis duranensis
TGGAATTCTTATTAAAAATTTTGAATTTCTTTATTTTCTTTTCCATATAATTTTCGAAAAATCCAAAAAAATTACAAAGTCATAAAAATCAAAAATATTTCTTGTTTGAGTCTAGTGTTTCATTTTAAGTTTGGTGTCAATTGCATATTTCTGTTCTTCTTGCATTTTTCATGTGTCTTCATTGATCTTCAAGTTATTCTTGATGATTTACTTGCTCTGATCTTTAAATTCTCTTGTCTTAAGTGTTTTGTTGTTTCTCATATGCATTCTTAATTCGTTAGTGTCAGTAGTATACAAACTTCTAAGTTTGGTGTCTTGCATGCATTGTTTATTTGATTTTAGTTGCATTTTGATTATTCCTCATCATTAAAAATCCAAAAAAAATTTAATTTGTGTCTTTTCAAGTCAAAAATACAGAGAATTGAAGATTTAGAACATACAGCAGAGGAATTACACAGAAAAAGCTGGGCGTTCAAAACGCCCAGTGAGGAAGGAAAACTGGCGTTTAAACACCAGCCAGGGCACCTGATTGGGCGTTTAACGCCCAAAATGCTACCATTTTGGGCGTTAAACGCCAGAATGTATACCATTTTGGGCGTTTAACGCCAGGATGGCACAAGAGGGAAGATTTTGTTTTTAATGCAAATTTTTTTAAGTTTTCATAATTTTTCAAAATCAAATCTTTTTCAAATCATATCTTTTCAATCATATCTTTTCAAAATTGATTTCTTTCCATTTTCAAAAATACTTGCTAATAATTAATGATTTGATTCAACATTTCAAGTATGTT
>NC_029775.3:75706146-75708556 GCF_000817695.3 Arachis duranensis
TTTCTTGTTAGCCAAGTCATTAATTTTCAAAATCAAATCTTCTTAAAATGTTTTTCAAATCATATCTTCTCAATCATATCTCTTTAAAACCATAACTTTTCAATCATATCTTTTTAATCACATCTTTTTCAAAATAGTTTTCAATCATATCTCTTTCATTTCCAATTTCAAAATCTTTTTCAAAATCACTTTATTTCTTTCTCAATCTTAGTTTTCGAAAATCAATTACCATTTTTTCAAAATTTCTTTTAATTAATTCACTTTAATTTTCGAAAATTTCTTCCTCTCTTCTCACATCCTTCTATTTATAGACTAACACTCCTCCTCAATGCACAATTCGAACTCTATCTTTCTAAGTTCGAATTCTTTTACCTCTTCCTTCTATTTTTCTTTTCCTCTGACACCTCAAGGAATCTCTATACTGTGACATAGAGGATTCCATATTTTCTTGTTCTCTTCTCTTTCATATGAGCAGGAACAAAGACAAAAGCGTTCTTGTTGAGGCTGACCCTGAACCTGAAAGGACCTTGAAGCGAAAGCTAAGAGAAGCTAAAGCACTACTCTCTGTAGAGGACCTAACAGAATTCTTCAAACAAGAAGAAGACATGGCAGCCGAAAACAACAACAATGCCAACAATGCAAGGAAGGTGCTGGGTGACTTTACTGCACCTACTCCTGACTTTTATGGGAGAAGCATCTCTATCCCTGCCATTGGAGCAAACAACTTTGAGCTTAAGCCTTAATTAGTTTCTCTAATGCAACAGAATTGCAAGTTTCATGGACATCCATTGGAAGATCCTCATCAATTTTTAGCTGAATTCTTGCAAATTTGTGACACTGTCAAGACCAATGGGGTTGACCTTGAGGTCTACAGACTTATGCTATTCCCTTTTGCTGTAAGAGACAGAGCTAGGATATGATTGGACTCACAACCTAAAGAAAGCCTGAACTCTTGGGAAAAGCTAGTCAATGCCTTCTTGGCAAAGTTCTTTCCACCCCAAAAATTGAGTAAGCTTAGAGTGGAAGTCCAAACCTTTAGACAGAAGGAAGGTGAATCCCTCTATGAAGCTTGGGAAAGATATAAACAATTGATCAAAAAGTGTCCCTCTGATATGCTTTCTGAATGGAGCATCATAGGTATCTTCTATGATGGTCTGTCTGAACTGTCCAAGATGTCATTGGATAGCTCTGCTAGAGGATCTCTTTATCTGAAGAAGATGCCTGCAGAAGCTCAAGAACTCATTGAAATGGTTGCAAATAACCAATTCATGTACACTTCTGAAAGGAATCCTGTGAACAATGGGATGAATCAGAAGAAAGGAGTTCTTGAGATTGATACTCTGAATGCCATATTTGCTCAGAACAAAATATTGACTCAGCAAGTCAATATGACTTCTCAAAGTCTGTCTGGAATGCAAGCTGTACCAGGCAGTACTAAGGATGCTTCATCTGAAGAAGAAGCTTATGATCCTGACAACCATTCAATGGAAGAGGTGAATTTCATAGGAGAACCCTATGGAAACACCTATAATCCTTCATGGAGAAATCATCCAAATCTCTCATGGAAGGATCAACAGAGACCTCAACAAGGTTTCAACAACAATAATGCTGGAAGAAACAGGTTTAGCAATGGTAAGCCTTTTCCATCATCTTCTCAGCAACAGATAGAAAATTCTAAGCAGAACCACTCTGATTTAGCAACCATGGTCTCTGATCTAATCAAAACCATTCAAAGTTTCATGACTGAAACAAGGTCCTCCATTAGAAACCTGGAGGCACAAGTGGGTCAGCTGAGTAAGAAAGTTACTGAACTCCCTCCTAGTATTCTTCCAAGCAATACAGAAGAGAATCCAAAAGGAGTGTGTAAGGCCATCAACATGGCCGAATTTGGAGAGGAGGAAGAGGCAGTGAATGCTACTGAGGAAGACCTCAATGGACGTCCACTGGCCTCCAATAAGTTCCCTAATGAGGGACCATCGGAATCTGAGGCTCACACTGAGACCATAGAAATTCCATTGGATTTACTTCTGCCATTCATGAGCTCTGATGAGTATTCTTCCTCTGAAGAGGATGAAGATGTCACTGAAGAGTAAGTTGCTAAATACCTTGGAGCAATCATGAAACTAAATGACAAGTTATTTGGTAATGAGACTTGGGAGGATGAACCCCCTTTGCTCACCAAAAAACTGGATGACTTGTCTAGGCAGAAATTACCTCAAAAGAGACAGGACCCTGGAAAGTTCTTAATACCTTGTACCATAGGCACCATGACCTTTGAGAAAGCTCTGTGTGACCTAGGGTCAAGCATAAACCTCATGCCACTCTCTGGAATAGAGAAGCTAGGGATCTTTGAGGTACAAGCTGCAAGAATCTCACTAGAGATGGCAGACAATTCAAGAAAATAAGCTTA
>NC_029775.3:75708659-75708963 GCF_000817695.3 Arachis duranensis
GACTGGGAAGTGCATGGATGAATCCATCATCCTTGGCAGACCCTTCCTAGCCACAGCAAAGGCTGTGATTGATGTTGATAGAGGAGAGTTGATCATTCAAGTGAATGAAGAATCCTTGGTGTTTAAGGCCCAAGGATATCCCTCTGTCATCATGGAGAAGAAGCATGAAGAGCTTCTCTCAAAACAGAGTCAAACAGAGTCCCTACAGTCAAACTCTAAGTTCGGTGTTGGGAAGCCACAACCAAACTCTAAGTTTGGTGTTGAACCCCCACATTCAAACTCTAAGTTTGGTGTTGGGAGGTTC
>NC_029775.3:75709092-75710275 GCF_000817695.3 Arachis duranensis
CAACCCAATGTTATATTTTTCTATATTTCCTTTGTTATTTTATGTTTTCTGTAGGTTGATGATCATGGGAAGTCACAAAATCAATTGAAAAAGCAAAAACAGAATGAAAAACAGAAAGAAGAATAGCACACCTTGGAGGAAAACTTGCTGGCGTTTAAACGCTAGTAAGGGCAGCAAATGGGCGTTTAACGCCCAGTCTGGCACCATTCTGGGTGTTTAACGCTAGAAAGGGGCACCAGACTGGCGTTAAACGCCAGGAAGGGGCAAGAAGCTGGCATTAAATGCCAGAAATGGGCACCAGCCCGGCGTTTAACGCCAGAATTGGCAAAAACAAGCATTTTTGCTCGCCACTTGGTGCAGGGATGAATTTTCCTTGATACCTCAGGATCTGTGTGTAGAACCTATGCACAATTACTCAAGAGGGGGGGTGAATTGAGTATTGCAACAACAATGAATCTTTTTGCGAAAGTTAAAGACAATATACAAAAGTGTTATTGTACTAGTATTTTTCCAAGAGCTTAACTCAATTGCTAAGCATTTATAAGGAGCTTTTACTTTCCAATAGACACCAACTCAAATAAATTGATCAAGCTTTTCACCAATCGGACTTAAGCTACTCCTTAAGTACTTACGAAGCTACTTTTCGATCACAATTTATTTGCTCAAAGGTAAAAGACAATAATATTGAAGAGATGAGTTTGGAGAGATGCAAACGCTATTTAGAGTGGTTCGGCACAATCCTTGTCCTACGTCCACTTTCTTTCTCAATCGCAATTGAGAAGTTCCACTATTGCCAAGCTTCAAGGTGCTCGCGCAAAACCTTTTACAATCCGAGTCCTTAGTTTCTAACACCTCACGGTATATGATCACCACTCGTATACTAACCCACTCCACTTAAAGATACCTTCTCTAAGATTTGCCTTGAGTACTTAGTATACCTCTTTGGTATCCTCACCGACTATAGTGTTTATAACTCTTGACTCAACCTTGGAGATCACACTCCAATTTACAAAGTGTACAAGAAAACAATTCTCAAAGAATTGTTGAGATGAAATGAGTACTCTCTAGAAGAGTGTATGATTACAAGTTTAGCACTATTGAACCAATTGATATTGCTCTCACAAATTGTGTATTATATCACTTTAAAAAAGTGTAGAATGAAAGAATATGAACAAGATAGTTT
>NC_029775.3:75710862-75714047 GCF_000817695.3 Arachis duranensis
CCCCTTTTTGATAATGACAAACCAATTTTGAGGATATGCATTTATAAATGATTTTGAAAGCAACAATAATGCACTTTGTTTTATAGAAAGTGGAGAAGACTTCACAAAAAAAATTTTGCAGGAGTTCCCCCTAAATATGTGCATTTGTTCCCTTAAAGGGCGTTTATCAAAGAAAACGATTTAGATATCAAAGTTTTTTGCTTAGCGGAAGTCTTTTTGAGATTATTGTTTCGCAAACTTATTTCTTCTTTTCAAATCCTCAAACTTCTTCTTTTTCAAAAGTTCAAAACTTCAAATATCCTCAAACTTCTCTTCCCCCTTTTGACATTATCAAAAAGAAAGGAGTTTAAAATGTGTCATAGAAGCATGCATAAAACAATAAATTTTTTTAAGTTCAATTTCTCTATTAATCTCAAGGATGAGATATTCCCCCTTTCAAAAAGAATTTGATTTCCTCTATTTATATATAACAAGCATGCATAATTCCCCCTAAAGAAGTGAAATTTATCAAAGCATGCTCATTAACTTAAAATAGGGGTACCAAGCCTATTTTGAGTTATTCACCAAATAAGCATACAAGCATTAATCATTAAACAAAATTATGAAGGAAATATTAAAGTATTTAAACCATAATAGAAATCCTTAGCTTACTAGGAGTTAGTTTAACAATTCATATAATCAAATAAACATAAAGCAATAAAAAGTGACTTGATGAAGAGGAGACAATCAATCTTGGTCTTCATCATCATCATTATCCTCTTCATACGGTAGGTGGATGCCGAAATGCTCATATAAGTCATCAATACGACGATCCAAGCGACCCGTGCGATGATCTACACGAGACACACGACGATTAAGTGTTTCAAGTTGCCTACCATGCTCTACTTCAATCCTTTGGATGTTTTGGTTGATGGATTGTAATTCTCTCATTACATCAACCAAGGAGGGTGGTTCTTGAGCTTGAGGTGCTTGTGGAGGAGCTTGCTCTTGAGGACCTTGTTCATCAACATTTCTTCTTCCCATTTTGTTGAGAAGATGAGTGTTGATACAAGATTGAGGTAGTACTTCCTTGGCAATCTCATTTGATACATCAATACCAACATAATCAAAGACTTTAGACCATAGGCAAAGGAATCCTAATCCACCATTCTTATCCTTCATCTTGAGCCTAATCATATGTTGTACTATAAAGTATGGCCAATTAATCTTAATCCCATTCATCATAGCCCACATGACAATCAAATCTTCATCATTTACATTCGCATGCCCAGATATTCTAGGTTGCAATACATAGGTGACTAGATATAACAAAGTTCTATGTTCCGCACTCATTGAATTGCAACTAATTTTGGAGTGAGCTCCTTGTACAAGGTTGAACAAATGCATGGCATTGTCCTTTGAATAACCCCATTCATCAATTGGGGTTTTACCACCTTGAAACAAGTCACCTTGATTTGGCAACTCCCAAATGGTGGCTAACTCATCACCATCTAGCCTATAATCCTTTCTTCCTATCTTGAAGAACAATGTGAAATTTGATTCATCTCCCTCAACAATCTCAATCATGAGTGTACTATAGGCTATGGCAACTAAATCCGGATAATATTTACTCTTAATTTGAACAAAATCCATGAGGCCTTGTTGAACTAGAATAGCCTTAAGAGTATCAAACTTATGAATGACAAGAAGGGTCGGATCCAAATACCTCGGAGGAATTTCCTTTCTTCCGGCGAGCTTCTCCTCATAGAATTGAAGATCTTCATTAGAAGCAAAGTACCTTGCCAAAGGATGATCATTTGGAGGTGGAACCACACTTGAAGAGCCTTTTGACTTCTTCATGGTTCTCTTGATTCTAGGCATTGTAGATGATTTTGTTTTATGGGTTTTGTAGAGAAGAATGTGGGGACTTCAAATATGTAATTTGTTTGTAGTGGGTATCAAAGTTTTGTGAGTTGTATGAAGCTATATGTGAGCTTGTTTTGGAGGTTATGGAGGTTTGAATGTTGGGATATGAGTTGTGAGGTTGAAGATGATGAAAAAGTGGGGTTTTGTTGCTCAAAAATGCCAAATTCACGTGTTTTTGTGCAATTTGGTCGTGTTTGCATCGATGCAATAGGCTTTGCATCGATGCACATAGCACGTTGTGTGCTTTGCATCGATGCAAAGCTTGGTTGCATCGATGCAACATGCATCATTTGAGTTCCATCATGTATATACTCACTTAAACCATTATAAACTTCAATTTGTTGATCCTCCATTGTTTATAATCTTCAAATTCTTCAATCTATCTCAAGATTAATCACTCATTCATCAACTCATAAACCTACAAAACAATAGCTAATTGGATATCTCCAATGCTTAAGTTAGTAAGAGATACAAAAAAAAAACGATATGAATACAATGAATTCAAACAAATCATATTAGATTAGAATCCAAGATACCAAGTTCATTTCGGATGTTAAAAAAACTTTCTTTACATAAAGGTTTAGTGAAGATGTCCGCTAGTTGTTTACTAGTTTCGACAAATTCAATAACCACATCACCCTTTTCAACATGGTCTCTTATGAAGTGATGTCTAATCTCAATATGCTTGGTTCTTAATTGTTGAACCGGATTCTTGGTTAAATTTATTGCACTAGTATTATCACATTTGATAGGAATGTGATCAAGCATGAGTCCATAGTCCACAAGTTGTTGTTTCATCCATAAAATTTGGGCGCAACAACTACCGGCGGCTACATACTCGGCTTCGGCGGTAGACAAGGCTACACTTACTTGTTTCTTACTATGCCATGAAACAAGAGAGTTTCCTAGCAAGTGACAAGTGCCGCTAGTGCTTTTCCTATCCAATTTGCAACCGGCAAAATCAGAATCGGAATAACCAATCAAATCACAAGTGGATCCTTTCGGATACCACAATCCAACATTTAATGTTCCTATGAGATACTTCATAATCCTTTTCACCGCACTTAAGTGAGATTCCTTAGGATTAGCTTGGTATCTCGCACACATGCATACACTAAACATGATATCTGGCCTACTTGCCGTTAGATAAAGTAATGATCCTATCATGCCTCTATACTTCTTTACATCTATGCTTTTACCTTGTTCATCTTTGTCAAGGTAGCAAGTAATGCTCATTGGTGTGTCCATTGCCTTAGCATTGTCCATTCCAAATCTTTTGA
>NC_029775.3:75715503-75718603 GCF_000817695.3 Arachis duranensis
AAGCCAATTACTAACTCTTTAGAGACCAACTTGCTAAGATGGTCTATGTTAGCATGAGCTACTCTACGATGCCATAACCAAGTTTCATCATTTTTACTAACAAGGCATTTCACATCATTTGAGGAAACTTCATTTAGATTAATCATGTATACATTGTCAACACGGTGCCCAATTAGCACAATTTCATTAGTGTCTTGCCTTTTTATCAAACAACATTTTGAATCAAAGGTGACTAAGTTTCCTTTGTCACAAAGTTGGCTAACACTAATGAGATTATGTTTGAGACCTTTGACAAGTATAGCATTATCTATGGAGGTAGAAGTATTTTTACCAACTTTTCCAACGCCGATTACTTTGCCGGTGTTGTTGTCTCCATAGATCACGTTTCCTTCGTTTGTAGGCTCTATTGCGGTGAACTTTGATTTATCGCCGGTCATGTGTTTGGAGCATGCACTATCAACATACCAATTTGTATCCTTAGCTCCAACACGTACCTACAAAATAATTTAAAATTGGGATTTAGGTACCCAAGTGAATTTGGGTCCTTGATGGTTAGTATGAGCATAATGCCCATAAGGTGCCCATCTTGTATCTTGACTACGAAAGTTTATATTTTTAATTCTAGTAAAGCATACGGGTGCTATATGACCTACTTTATTACAATAATGACATATGACATTTGGATTATGCATCCTATGCATGTTTCTAAATGGTTGCCTAGGTTGTTTCCTAAATGCAACATCTTTTGATCTATATGCATTGTGATTATAATTTCTAAATGAAGCATGTTGAGGGGGATGTTTAAAGGCTTCATTCCTTTTAGGCATGCTTGCCTTTTGGGCTTGCGGTTGCTTAATAGGAGTTTTAGCATTTTTAAATTTTCCTTTTTCAAAACCTAAACCTTCCTTATTATGAACATGCTTTTGGTTTTTCAACATTTTATCTAAGTTCTTTGAAGATTCATTGAACTTAGCTAAAGTGTTCTTAAGATTTGTAATTTCATTTTCATGCATTTTGCAAGATTTGTATGGATCACTACTTGTGCTATACTTATCTTTTCCAAGATTGATATTCTTGTTTTTCAACATCTCATTTTGTTTTAAAAGATCCATATTCTTTTTCTTTAGGAGAGAATAATCTTGGGTAAGTTTTGTGTACATCTCAAGTAAGGCATCATATTCATCTTGTAAATTAAAAGAAGTGGAGTTGTCATCACTAACCTTTTCTTCGCTTGCCATTAAGCAAATATTTGCAACCTCGTCGTCATCGGAGTCGGATTCATCCTCGTTCTCCCATGATATGTATGCTTTCTCCTTCTTCTTAAATTTCTTGTTTTTGTCCTCCTTTTGAAGTTTTGGACAATTGGGTTTGATGTGTCCAACTTCTCCACACTCATAGCATTTTGGTACCTTTGTTTTGTTCTTGAAGTTTTTCTTCGTTGCAAACTTATTGAATCTTTTCAATAAGAGTGCAAATTCTTCATCTCCTTCTTCTTCATTGTCATCACTCTCTTCTTGTAGTGATGTTGTTTTAAGGGCGAGACTTTTCTTCTTGCTTTCTTCACCTTTTTGTCTATTTAGCATAGTCATTTCATAAGTGAGAAGATTACCTCGTAGTTGATCAAATGTAAGTTGATCATAGAGCCTTCCTTCCACAATGGCGTTCACTTTAGAGTTCCATTTTGGTGTAAGGCTTGTAAGCACCTTGGTCACAATTTGTTTATCATTGTATTTTGTGCCAAGCATGCTTAGATTGTTGAAGATCTTGGAGAGTCTTTCAAGAGCTTCTTCAATGCTCTCTTCATCTTTCATTTTAAAATTTTCCCATTCATGAACCAACATAAATACCTTTATTCTTTAACGTGGTCGGTTCCTTCGTAAGTGATTTATTTGATTCTTTAACGTGATCGGTTCCTTCGTAAGTGATTTGGAGTTTATCCCAAATCTCTTTAGCGGTTTCACATGTAGAGATCTTCATATAATCATGATCGTTAAGTGCACAATGAATGAAGTTGATGGCTTTATCATTCATTGCCACTTTCTTCCAATCATCGTCACTATATTCATCTTCTCCTTTCGCTACTTGCTTTGAGACGGAGACTTCTCCTTCTTTAGTGCTTGTTGTCTTTGTTGGAATGTGATTTCCATTCTCAATCACTTTCCAAATTCTCACATCTTGAGAACGGATCCAAATTCTCATCTTATTTTTCCAATAAGAGTAATTTGTTCCGCTAAAAAGAGGAGGTCTAGCGGTTGAGTTACCTTCGCTAGTGTTGTTGTTGTTAAAGCCTGTGCTTGCCATGATCTTTTCCCTTAAACGGTTAAGTCTTTCAAAGGGTTAAGCTCTGATACCACTTGTAGAACCTATGCACAATTACTCAAGAGGGGGGGTGAATTGAGTAATGCAACAACAATGTATCTTTTTGCGAAAGTTAAAGACAATATACAAAAGTGTTATTGTACTAGTATTTTTCCAAGAGCTTAACTCAATTGCTAAGCATTTATAAGGAGCTTTTACTTTCCAATAGACACCAACTCAAATAAATTGATCAAGCTTTTCACCAATCGGACTTAAGCCACTCCTTAAGTACTTACGAAGCTACTTCACGATCACAATTTATTTGCTTTAACGGTAAAAGACAATAATATTGAAAAGATGAGTTTGGAGAGATGCAAACGCTATTTAGAGTGGTTCGGCACAATCCTTGTCCTACGTCCACTTTCTTTCTCAATCGCAATTGAGAAGTTCCACTATTGCCAAGCTTCAAGGTGCTCGCGCAAAACCTTTTACAATCCGAGTCCTTAGTTTCTAACACCTCACGGTATATGATCACCACTAGTATACTAACCCACTCCACTTAGAGATACCTTCTCTAAAATTTGCCTTGAGTACTTAGTATACCTCTTTGGTATCCTCACCAACTATAGTGTTTATAACTCTTGACTCAACCTTGGAGATCACACTCCAAATTACAAAGTGTACAAGAAAACAATTCTCAAAGAATTGTTGAGATGAAAAGAGTGCTCTCTAGAAGAGTGTGTGATTACAAGTTTAGCACTATTGAACCAAATGATATTGCTCTCTCAAATTGTGTATTATA
>NC_029775.3:75719760-75720863 GCF_000817695.3 Arachis duranensis
GGGGGAGGCAACATTGCCCTCCACAAGAGCAGACTGCCCTCTAGGAGGGCAACATAAGAGAACCAAACAAGGAAGGCAAATCTGCCCTGCCCACTACAAGGGCAGAGCACAAAATGTGCCTTGGGACCAAGAGAAAGAGAACCTTGCCCTGCCCTTGTGGAGGGCAGAATCGGGCTCTCCAAGGAAAGAAATCAAGGGAAAAATGTCACCCATGCATGCTACAAGGATCGAACAAGGAACCATGAGGAAGCCAAGAACTAAGGTTGAGTGCCGTGCCAAGAAACCAAGGAAATTATTGTAGCGTGTGCGTCCGCCCAGATTCGAACTCGGGAATGCAATGTGGGAATTCTACCCTGCCCTTGGCGCGGGCAGGGCAGCATTTGGAGTGGCGCACGACCTTGGCGCACCACACACAAATCTGGCGCACCAAATCCTTCCCTGGCAGCACCACAATTTTCTGCCCTGCCCTTGGCGCGGGCAGGGCAGTGTTTTACGATCCTGGCGCACCAAGCTCGAATCTGGCGCACCAATCTTCGACCCTGGCAGCACCAACGCGCACACTCTTCGACCCTGGCAGCACCACAATTTTCTGCCCTGCCCTTGGCACGGGCAGGGCAGCGTTTGGCGTTCCTGGCAGCACCAAGCCGCACCAAACTCGCGCCAGACTCGCACCACGCCGCACCAGCTCGCACCACTATGCATCAATTTTCTGCCCTGCCCTCCACAAGGGCAGGGCAGCCTCCTGGGAGTGAATTTTCATGGGCCGAAAATTCAAATTAAAACCCCATTTTAATTCATTTCTTCACCAAATCAAAAGCCCATCCAAATCCCAAAATCCAAGAATAGAAAGTGTATAAATAGAAGCTAGTTTGATGTAATTAGGACCTTTACCTTCTTTTGAATTTTTACCTTTTGACTTTCTTTTGTCTTAGCTTTTGAATTTGCACTTTCTTTGAGCTTTCTTGAGAGACTTGTCCGAGCACTAAGAGGATCAAGGGAGAATTGATTGATCTCCTTCCTCATTCTTACTTGGGCAATTCTACTCTTCTGTTTTTGAGTTTTGGGTGTGTGAAATTGAGGAAATTCTGTCTCAATTCCCATTC
>NC_029775.3:75721112-75723895 GCF_000817695.3 Arachis duranensis
ATTTACCTTTCTTGCACTTTAAGTTTCAGTCATTTACTTTCTTGTTCTTTAAGTTTCTGCACATTTACTTTCCTGTTCTTTAATTTACTGCACTTCTCCCTTTCCCCTTTACATTTACTGTCATTTACTTCATGTTAAACACAAATCACTCAACCAAAACTTGATTCGCTTGACTAAATCACCCACTAAACTAAAATTGCTCAATCCTTCAATCCCTGTGGGATCGACCTCACTCATGTGAGTTATTATTACTTGATGCGACCCGGTACACTTGCCGGTGAGTTTTGTGTTGGATCGTTTTCCACACATCAATCCCCACCTACCCTACCACTCTCTCTCTTCTTCACCCATTCACCAATCACCTCAACATATCTTCCCCAAAAAACCCCTCACCTATCAAATCCCACTATTCTCTTCACCACTCACATCTATCCTTCATAAAACCCCACCTACCTCACCATTCAAGTTCAAACCACTTTCCCTCCCAAACCCACCCATTATGGCCAAACCACACACCCTCTCTCCACTCTTATATAAACCCATCTTCACTCCTTCATTTTCACACAACCTACACACTACTTCTCCCCTTTGGCCGAACCACAAAGCCACCTCCATCTCCTCTATTTCTTCTTCTTCTACTCTCTTCTTCCTTCTTTTGCTCGAGGACGAGCAAACCTTCTAAGTTTGGTGTGTTAAAAGCATTGCTTTTTGTTTTTCCATAACCATTTATGGCATCTAAGGCCGGAGAAACCTCTAGAAAGAGGAAAGGGAAGGCAAAAGCTTCCACCTCCGAGTCATGGGAGATGGAGAGATTCATCTCAAGGGTGCATCAAGACCACTTCTATGAAGTTGTGGCCATGAAAAAGGTAATCCCCGAGGTCCCTTTCAAACTCAAAAAGAGCGAATATCCGGAGATCCGACAGGAGATCCGAAGAAGAGGTTGGGAATTTCTTACCAACCCCATTCAACAAATCGGAATCTTAATGGTTCAAGAGTTCTATGCTAATGCATGGATCACCAAGAACCATGATCAAAGTGTGAACCCGGACCCAAAGAATTGGCTTACAATGGTTCGGGGGAAATGCTTAGATTTTAGTTCGGAAAATGTAAGGTTGGCATTCAGCTTGCCCATGATCAAAGTTGACCCTTACACTAGAAGGGTCAACTTTGATCAAAGGTTGGACCAAGTCCTCATAGACATTTGTGAAGAGGGCGCTCAATGGAAGAGAGATTCAAGAGGGAAGCCGGTTCAACTGAGAAGGTATGACCTCAAGCCCGTGGCTAGGGGATGGTTGGAGCTTATCCAACGCTCAATCATTCCCACTAGCAACCGGTCCGAAGTTACTATAGACCGGGCTATCATGATTCATAGCATCATGATTGGAGAGGAAGTAGAAGTTCATTAGGTTATATCCCAAGAACTTTATAAGGTGGCGGACAAGTCCTCTACCTTGGCAAGGTTAGCCTTCCCTCATCTCATTTGTCATCTCTGTTATTCAGTTGGAATTGACATAGAGGAAGACACCCTCATTGATGAGGACAAGCCCATCACTAAGAAAAGGATGGAGCAAACAAGAGATCCCACTCATCATGAAATCCCTGAGATGCCTCAAGGGTTGCATTTTCCTCCTCAAAACTATTGGGAGCAAATCAACACCTCCCTAGGAGAATTGAGTTCCAACATGGGACAAATATGGGTGGAGCACCAAGAACATTCCATCCTCTTCCATGAAATTAAAGAAGATCAAAGAATCATGAGAGAGGAGCAACAAAGGCAAGGAAGAGACATTGAGGAGCTCAAGCACTCCATAAGACCTTCAAGAGGAAGAACAAGCCGCCATCACTAAGGTGGACCCGTTCTTTAACTTCCTTGTTCCTTATTTTCCTGTTTTTCGAAAATTATGCTTATGTTTATCTATGTTTGTGTCTTATGATCATTAGTGTCTTAGTGTCTATGCCTTAAAGTTATAAATGTCCTATGAATCCATCACCTTTCTTAAATGAAAAATGTTCTTAATTGAAAAAGAGAAGAATTGCATGAATTTTGAATTTTATAACAGATTAATTATTTTGATGTGGTGGCAATACTTTGACTTCTGAATGTATGCTTGAACAGTGCATATGTCTTTTGAATTTGTTGTTCATGAATGTTGGCTCTTGAAAGAATGATGAAAAAGGAGATATGTTACTGAGGATCTGAAAAATCATAAAAATGATTCTTGAAGCAAGAAAAAGCAGTGAATACAAAAAAAAATTCGAAAAAAAAGAGAAAGAGAAAGAAAGAGAGGAAAAAGAAAAAAAAATATAAAGTTGTGATCCAAGGCAAAAAGAGTGTGCTTAAGAATCCTGGACACCTCTTAGTGGGGACTCTAGCAAAGCTGAGTCACAATCTGAAAAGGTTCACCCAGTTATGTGTCTGTGGCATGTATGTATCCGGTGGTAATACTGGAAGACAGAGTGCTTTGGGCCACGGCCAAGACTCAAAAAGTAGCTATGTTCAAGAATCATCACACTTAACTAGGAGAATCAATAACACTATCTGGACTCTGAGTTCCTAGAGAAGCCAATCATTCTGAATTTCAAAGGATAAAGTGAAATGCCAAAACTGTTCAGAGGCAAAAAGCTAAAGCCCCGCTCATCTAATTAATACTGATCTTCATAGATGTTTTTGGAATTCATTGCATATTCTCTTCTTTTTATCTTATTTGATTGTCAGTTGCTTGGGGACAAGCAACAATTTAAGTTTGGTGTTGTGATGAGCGGATAATTTATACGCTTTTTGG
>NC_029775.3:75724124-75724816 GCF_000817695.3 Arachis duranensis
AAGAGGCTGAAAAGGACTGCAGATGCTGTTGGATTCTGACCTCCCTGCACTCGAAGTGGATTTTCTGGAGCTACAGAAGCCCAATTGGCGCGCTTTTAACTGCGTTGGAAAGTAGACATCCTGGGCTTTCCAGCAATGTATAATAATCCATACTTTGCCCGAGATTTGATGGCTCAAACAGGCATTCAAAGTCAGCTCAAGAATTCTAGCGTAAAACGGTGGAACTGCACAAGAATGGGAGTTAAACGCCCAAACTGGCATAAAAGCTGGCGTTTAACTCCAAGAAGAGTCTCTACACGAAAATGCTTCAATGCTCAGCCCAAGCACACACCAAGTGGGACCGGAAGTGGATTTTTATGTCATTTACTCATCTTTGTAAACCCTAAGCTTCTAGTTCTCTACAAATAGGACCTTTTGCTATTGTATTTTCATCTTTTGATCACTTTAGATCTTAGATCAGATCTTGGTTCTTCTGGTTCCCTCTCTGGGGCCAAAGCCAATGACCACCATTATCACTTATGTATTTTCAACGGTGGAGTTTCTACACACCATAGATTAAGGTGTGGAGCTCTGCTGTACCTCGAGTATCAATGCAATTACTATTGTTCTTCTATTCAATTCCGCTTGTTCTTGTTCTAAGATATTACTTGTTCTTCAACTTGATGAATGTGATGATCCGTGACACTCATCAT
>NC_029775.3:75724977-75727277 GCF_000817695.3 Arachis duranensis
TGGAAGGTCTAAACCTTGTCTGTGGTATTCTGAGTAGGATTCAAGGATTGAATGACTGTGACGAGCTTCAAACTCGCGATTGTGGAGCGTTAGTGACAGACGCAAAAGAATCACTGGATTCTATTCCGACATGATCGAGAACCGATAACTGAATAGCCGTGCTGTGACAGAGCGCGTTCAACATTTTCACTGAGAGGACGGGACTGTAGCCATTGACAACGGTGATGCCCAACATACAGCTTGCCATGGAAAGGAGTAAGAAGGATTGGATGAAGACAGTAGGAAAGCAGAGAGACGGAAGGGACAAAGCATCTCCATACGCTTATCTGAAATTCTCACCAATGAATTACATAAGTATCTCTATCTTTACTTTATGTTTTATTTATATTTTAATAATTAATCCTCCATAACCATTTGAATCCGCCTGACTGAGATTTATAAGATGACCATAGCTTGCTTCATACCAACAATCTCCGTGGGATCGACCCTTACTCGCGTAAGGTTTATTACTTGGACGACCCAATGCACTTGCTGTTTAGTTGTGCGAAGTTGTGATAAAAAGTTGAGATTGCAATTGAGCGTACCATGTTGATGGCGCCATTGATGATCACAGTTTCGTGCACCAAGTTTTTGGCGCCGTTGCCGGGGATTGTTTGAGTTTGGACAACTGACGGTTCATCTTGTTGCTTAGATTAGGTATTTTTCAGAATTTTTAAGAATGAATTCTAGTGTTTCAAGGTGATGTTCTTATCATCACCAAAGCTGATTGATCTTCATCGATTTAGCTCTTGAATGCAATGTCCTGCTGAAGTTTGGCTAACCATGTCTAATTCCTTTAGACTGAAGCTTTAGACTAACATTGCATGATTCCTGGAATTCTCATTAAGAATTTTGATTCCTTTATTTTCTTTTTCCACTTAATTTTCGAAAAAGCACATCTTTATTTTCTTTTCCATATAATTTTCGAAAAATCCAAAAAAATTACAAAGTCATAAAAATAAAAAATATTTCTTGTTTGAGTCTAGTGTTTCATTTTAAGTTTGGTGTCAATTGCATGTTTCTGTTCTTCTTGCATTTTTCATGTGTCTTCATTGATCTTCAAGTTGTTCTTGATGATTTACTTGCTCTGATCTTTAAATTCTCTTGTCTTGAGTGTTTTGTTGTTTCTCATATGCATTCTTAATTCGTTAGTGTCAGTAGTATACAAACTTCTAAGTTTGGTGTCTTGCATGCATTGTTTATTTGATTTTAGTTGCATTTTGATTATTCCTCATCATTAAAAATCCAAAAAATTTTTTAATTTGTGTCTTTTCAAGTCACTAATACAGAGAATTGAAGATTCAGAATTTACAGCAGAGGAATTACACAGAAAAAGCTGGGCGTTCAAAACGCCCAGTGAGGAAGGAAAACTGGCATTTAAACGCCAGCAAGGGCACCTGGTTGGGCGTTTAACGTCCAAAAGGGTAGCATTTTGGGCATTAAACGCCAGAATGTATACCATTCTGGGCGTTTAACGCCAGGATGGCACAAGAGGGAAGATTTTGTTTTTAATGCAAATTTTTTTAAGTTTTCATAATTTTTCAAAATCAAATCTTTTTCAAATCATATCTTTTCAATCATATCTTTTCAAAATTTATTTCTTTCCATTTTCAAAACTACTTGCTAATAATTAATGATTTGATTCAACATTTCAAGTATGTTGCCTTTTCTGTTGAGAAAGGTTTAATGTTTGAATCATATCTTTTCTTGTTAGCCAAGTCATTGATTTTAAAAATCAAATCTTTTTTAAAATTGTTTTTCAATCATATCTCTTTAAAACCATAACTTTTCAATCATATCTTTTTAATCACATCTTTTTCAAAATAGTTTTCAATCATATCTCTTTGATTTCAAATTTCAAAATCTTTTTCAAAATCACTTTATTTCTTTCTCAATCTTAGTTTTCGAAAATCAATTACCATTTTTTCAAAATTTCTTTTAAGTAATTCACTTTAATTTTCGAAAATTTCTTCCCCTCTTCTCACATCCTTCTATTTATGGACTAACACTCCTCCTCAATGCACAATTCGAACTCTATCTTTCTAAGTTCAAATTCTTCTACCTCTTCCTTCTATTTTTCTTTTCCTCTGACACCTAAGGAATCTCTATATTGTAACATAGAGGATTCCATATTTTCTTATTCTCTTCTCTTTCATATGAGTAGGAACAAAGACAAAAGCATTCTTGTTGAGGCTGACCCTGAACCTGAAAGGACCTTGAAGCGAAAGCTAAGAGAAGCTAAAGCACAACTCTCTGTAGAG
>NC_029775.3:75727359-75728538 GCF_000817695.3 Arachis duranensis
GAGACAGAGCTAGGATATGGTTGGACTCACAACTTAAAGAAAGCTTGAACTCTTGGGAAAAGCTAGTCAATGCCTTCTTGGCAAAGTTCTTTCCACCTCAAAAATTGAGTAAGCTTAGAGTGGAAGTCCAAACCTTTAGACAGAAGGAAGGTGAATCCCTCTATGAAGCTTGGAAAAGATACAAACAATTGATCAGAAAGTGTCCCTCTGACATGCTTTCTGAATGGAGCATCATAGGTATCTTCTATGATGGTCTGTCTGAACTGTCCAAGATGTCATTGGACAGCTCTGCTAGAGGATCTATTCATCTGAAGAAGACGCCTGCAGAAGCTCAAGAACTCATTGAAATGGTTGCAAATAACCAATTCATGTACACTTCTGAAAGGAATCCTGTGAACAATGGGACGAATCAGAAGAAAGGAGTTCTTGAGATTGATACTTTGAATGCCATATTGGCTCAGAACAAAATATTGACTCAGCAAGTCAGTATAATTTCTCAAAGTCTGTCTGGAATGCAAGCTGCACCAGGTAGTACTAAGGATGCTTCATCTGAAGAAGAAGCTTATAATCCTGAGAACCCTTCAATGGAAGAGGTGAATTACATAGGAGAACCCTATGGAAACACCTATAATCCTTCATGGAGAAATCATCCAAATCTCTCATGGAAGGTCAACAGAGACCTCAACAAGGTTTCAAAAACAATAATGGTGGAAGAAACAGGTTTAGCAACGGTAAGCCTTTTCCATCATCTTCTCAACAACAGACAGAGAATTCTAAGCAAAGCCACTCTGACTTAGCAACCATGGTCTCTGATCTAATCAAAACCACTCAAAGTTTCATGACTGAAACAAGGTCCTCCATTAGAAACCTGGAGGCACAAGTGGGTCAGCTGAGTAAGAAAGTTACTGAACTCCCTCCTAGTACTCTTCCAAGCAATACAGAAGAGAATCCAAAAGGAGAGTGTAAGGCCATTAACATGGCCAAATTTGGAGAGGAGGAAGAGGCAGTGAACGCCACTGAGGAAGACCTCAATGGACGTCCACTGGCCTCCAATAAGTTCCCTAATGAGGAACCATGGGAATCTGAGGCTCACACTGAGACCATAGAAATTCCATTGGATTTACTTCTGCCATTCATAAGCTCTGATGAGTATTCTTCCTCTGAAGAGGACGAAGATGT
>NC_029775.3:75728563-75728917 GCF_000817695.3 Arachis duranensis
GATGTCACTGAAGAGCAAGTTGCTAAGTACCTTGGAGCAATCATGAAGCTAAATGACAAGTTATTTGGTAATGAGACTTGGGAAGATGAACCCCCTATGCTCACTAAAGAACTGGATGACTTGTCTAGGCAGAAATTACCTCAAAAGAGACAGGACCCTGGGAAGTTTTTAATACCTTGTACCATAGGCACCATGACCTTTGAGAAAGCTCTGTGTGACCTAGGGTCAAGCATAAACCTCATGCCACTCTCTATAATCGAGAAGCTAGGGATATTTGAGATACAAGCTGCAAGAATCTCACTAGAGATGGCAGACAATTCAAGAAAACAAGCTTATGGACTTGTAGAGGATGTT
>NC_029775.3:75728979-75745365 GCF_000817695.3 Arachis duranensis
TCCCTGCTGATTTCATAGTCCTAGAGACTGGGAAGTGCATGGATGAATCCATCATCCTTGGCAGACCCTTCCTAGCCACAGCAAAGGCTGTGATTGATGTTGACAGAAGAGAATTGATCATTCAAGCGAATGAAGAATCCCTTGTGTTTAACGCTCAAGGATATCCCTCTGTGACCATGGAGAAGAAGCATGAAGAGCTTCTCTCAAAACAGAGTCAAACAGAGCCCCCACAGTCAAACTCTAAGTTTGGTGTTGGGAGACCACAACCAAACTCTAAGTTTGGTGTTGAACCCCCACATTCAAACTCTAAGTTTGGTGTTGGGAGGTTCCAACATTGCTCTGAGTATCTATGAGGCTCCATGAGAGCCCACTGTCAAGCTACTGACATTAAAGAAGCGCTTGTTGGGAGGCAACCCAATTTAATATTTATCTATTTTTCCTTTGTTATTTTATGTTTTCTATAGGTTGATGATCATGGGAAGTCACAAAATCAATTGAAAAAGCAAAAACAAAATGAAAAACAGAAAGAAGAACAGCACACCCTGGAGGAAAACTTGCTGGCGTTTAAATGCCAGTAAGGGCAGCAAATGGGCGTTTAACGCCCAGTCGGCACCATTCTGGGCGTTTAACGCCAGAAAGGGGCACCAGACTGGCATTAAACGCCAGGAAGGGGCAAGAAGCTGGCGTTAAACGCCAGAAATGGGAACCAGCCCGGCGTTTAACGCCAGAATTGGCAAAAACAAGCATTTTTGCTCGCCACTTGGTGCAGGGATGAATTTTCCTTGACACCTCAGAATCTGTGGACCCCACAGGATCCCCACCTACCCCATCACTCTCTCTCTTCTTTACCCATTCACCAATGACCTTAACACCTCTTCCCCAAAAAACCCCTCACCTATCAAATCCCACTATTCTTTTCACCACTCACATCCATCCTTCATAAAACCCCACCTACCTCACCATTCAAATTCAAACCACTTTCCCTCCCAAACCCACTCATTATGGCCAAACCATACACCCCCTCTCCACTCTTATATAAACCCATCTTCACTCCTTCATTTTCACACAACCTATACACTACTTCTCCCCTTTGTCCGAACCACAAAGGCATCTCCATCTCCTCTATTTCTTCTTCTTCTACTCTCTTCTTCCTTCTTTTGCTCGAGGAGGAGCAAACCTTCTAAGTTTGGTGTGGTAAAAGTATTGCTTTTTGTTTTTCCATAACCATTTTTGGCATCTAAGGCCGGAGAAACCTCTAGAAAGAGGAAAGGGAAGGCAAAAGCTTCCACCTCTGAGTCATGGGAAATGGAGAGATTCATCTCAAGGGTGCATCAAGACCACTTCTATGAAGTTGTGGCCATGAAAAAGGTGATCCCCGAGGTCCCTTTCAAACTCAAAAAGAGTGAAATCCGGAGATCCGACATGAGATCCGAAGAAGAGGTTGGGAAGTTCTTACCAACCCCATTCAACAAATCGGAATCTTAATAGTTCAAGAGTTCTATCCTAATGCATGGATTACCAAGAACCATGATCAAAGTGTGAACCCAGACCCAAAGAATTGGCTTACAATGGTTCGGGGAAAATGCTTAGATTTTAGTCCGGAAAATGTAAGGTTGGCATTCAACTTGCCCATGATCAAAGTTGACCCTTACACTAGAAGGGTCAACTTTGATCAAAGGTTGGACCAAGTCCTCATAGACATTTGTGAAGAGGGCGCTCAATGGAAGAGAGATTCAAGAGGGAATCCGGTTCAACTGAGAAGGCATGACCTCAAGCCCGTGGCTAGGGGATGGTTGGTGTTTATCCAACGCTCAATCATTCCCACTAGCAACCGGTCCGAAGTTACTATAGACCGGGCTATCATGACTCATAGCATCATGATTGGAGAGGAAGTAGAAGTTCATGAGGTTATATCCCAAGAACTTTATATGGTGGCGGACAAGTCCTCTACCTTGGCAAGGTTAGCCTTCCCTCATCTCATTTGTCATCTCTGTTATTCAGTTGGAATTGACATAGAGGGAGACACCCTCATTGATGAGGACAAGCCCATCACTAAGAAAAGGATGGAGCAAACAAGAGATCCCACTCATCATGAAATCCCTGAGATGCCTCAAGGGATGCATTTTCCTCCTCAAAACTATTGGGAGCAAATCAACACCTCCCTAGGAGAATTGAGTTCCAACATGGGACAACTAAGGGTGGAGCACCAAGAACATTCTATCCTCCTCCATGAAATTAAAGAAGATCAAAGAATCATGAGAGAGGAGCAACAAAGACAAGGAAGAGACATTGAGGAGCTCAAGCACTCCATAAGATCTTCAAGAGGAAGAACAAGCCGCCATCACTAAGGTGGACCCATTCTTTAACTTCCTTGTTCCTTATTTTCCTGTTTTTCGAAAATTATGCTTATGTTTATCTATGTTTGTGTCTTATGATCATTCGTGTCTTAGTGTCTATGCCTTAAAGTTATGAATGTCCTATGAATCCATCACCTTTCTTAAATGAAAAATGTTTGTTCTTAATTGTAAAAAAGAAGAATTGCATGAATTTTGAATTTTATAACAGATTAATTATTTTGATGTGGTGGCAATACTTTTGTTTTCTGAATGTATGCTTAAACAGTGCATATGTCTTTTGAATTTGTGGTTCATGAATGTTGGCTCTTGAAAGAATGATTAGAAAGGAGACATGTTACTGAGGATCTGAAAAATCATAAAAATGATTCTTGAAGCAAGAAAAAGCAGTGAATACAAAAAAAAAATTCGACAAAAAAGAGAAAGAGAAAGAAAGAGAGGAAAAAGAAAAAAATATAAAGTTTTTATCCAAGGCAAAAAGAGTGTGCTTAAGAATCCTGGACCCCTCTAAGTGGGGACTCTAGCAAAGCTGAGTCACAATATGAAAAGGTTCACCCAGTTATGTGTCTGTGGCATGTATGTATCCGGTGGTAATACTGGAAGACAGAGTGCTTTGGGCCATGGCCAAGACTCAAAAAGTAGCTATGTTCAAGAATCATCACACTTAACTAGGAGAATCAATAACACTATCTGGACTCTGAGTTCCTACGCCTTTTGGCATTGTTTTCAGTATGTTTTTAGTATGTTTTAGTTAGTTTTTATTATATTTTTATTAGTTTTTAGTTAAAATTCACTTTTCTGGATTTTACTATGAGTTTGTGTGTTTTTCTGTGATTTCAGGTATTTTCTGGCTGAAATTGAGGGACTTGAGCAAAAATCTGATTCAGAGACTAAAAAAGGACTGCAGATGTTGTTGGATTCTGACCTCCCTGCACTCGAAGTGGATTTTCTGGAGCTACAGAAGCCCAATTGGCGCGCTCTCAACTGCGTTGGAAAGTAGACATCCTGGGCTTTCCAGAAATATATAATAGTTCATACTTTGCCCGAGATTTGATGGCCTAAATAGGCATTCCAAGTCAGCTCAAGAATTCTGGCGTAAAACGCCGGAACTGGCACAAGAATGGGAGTTAAACGCCCAAACTGGCATAAAAGCTGGAGTTTAACTCCAAGAAGAGTCTCTACACGAAAATACTTCAATGCTCAGCCCAAGCACACACCAAGTGGGCCCGGAAGTGGATTTTTATGTCATTTACTCATCTTTGTAAACCCTAAGCTACTAGTTCTCTACAAATAGGATCTTTTGCTATTGTATTTTCATCTTTTGATCACTTTAGATCTTAGATCAGATCTTGGTTCTTCTGGTTCCCTCTCTGGGGTCGAAGCCAATGACCACCATTATCACTTATGTATTTTCAACGGTGGAGTTTCTACACACCATAGATTAAGGTGTGGAGCTCTGCTGTACCTCGAGTAACAGTGTAATTACTATTGTTCTTCTATTCAATTCAGCTTGTTCTTGTTCTAAGATATCACTTGTTCTTCAACTTGATGAATGTGATGATCCATGACACTCATCATCATTCTCACCTATCAACGTGTTCCTGACAACCACCTCCGTTCTACCTTAGATTGAGTGGATATCTCTTGGATCCCTTAATCGGAATCTTCGTGGTATAAGCTAGAATTGATGGCGGCATTCAAGAGAATCCGGAAGGTCTAAACCTTGTCTGTGGTATTCTGAGTAGGATTCAAGGATTGGATGACTGTGACAAGCTTCAAACTCGCGATTGTGGGGCGTTAGTGACAAACGCAAAAGAATCACTGGATTCTATTCCGACATGATCGAGAACCGACAGCTGAATAGCCGTGCTGTGACAGAGCGCGTTCAACATTTTCACTGAGAGGACGGGACTGTAGCCATTGACAACGGTGATGCCCAACATAAAGCTTGCCACGGAAGGAGTAAGAAGGATTGGATGAAGACAGTAGGAAAGCAGAGAGACGGAAGGGACAAAGCATCTCCATACGCTTATCTGAAATTCTCACCAATGAATTACATAAGTATCTCTATCTTTACTTTATGTTTTATTTATCTTTTAATCATTAATCCTCCATAACCATTTGAATCTGCCTGACTGAGATTTATAAGATGACCATAGCTTGCTTCAAACCAACAATCTCCGTGGGATCGACCCTTACTCGCGTAAGGTTTATTACTTGGACGACCCAGTGCACTTGCTGGTTAGTTGTGTGAAGTTGTAATAAAAAGTTGAGATTGCAAGTGAGCGTACCATGTTGATGGCATCATTGATGATCATAATTTCGTGCACCAGCCATCTCTGAAAAATAAAAAACAACAGTTTTACAGACTAAGAAAAAAGGAGAAAAGCAAAAAACAAGAAATAGTATATATAAAGTAATACCCAATGCATCTCGGACGAGGGAGGGGTCTCCCAAAGATTTTTTGGTATCCAGATGAGGAGGTTCCCCCCAAAGATCCTCCAAAATCGTCACAAAGGCCTGTTCGATCTCATCAAGCATTTCCCACGTATATCGGGATACTACTACATTTTGCTGCCAATACAAAGGGAAGGATGGCTCACCATTCGCTTCTAGAAAAAAGGGACGAGCTCCCTCAACAGCTCGAACCTTGAAAAAATAATTCTTGAAGTCCCTAAAGGACTCGTCATACATGGTAAAAACCTTATGTCCATGTGCAGATCTAAAAGAAACCCACGAGGCTTTCTTTTTTGAAGAAATCCCGGGCTTAGTTAAAACAAACAAATAAAGGAAAAGAGTTTGAGAAGGGGGTAACATTCAATTCTTGACAAAGAAGTTGAAAAATCTTAATAAAGCCCCAAGAGTTTGGATGAAGCTGGGACGGAGCTACATTACACGACCACAACAAGTCGGTCCAAATGAAGTAAAGGGAAAAGTGATGTCCAATTGGCTGAAGAAATAGTCGTAAGCATAAAATAAAAAGCGCTCCCCCTGGGTCAGGACAGGGAAGAAAACCCTCTTCTCGGAGTCAGGTGCCACCAACTCATAATTCTTCTCTTGATCTCTACTCTTACAGAGACGGTGATGTTTTCTAAGCTCCACACAGAATTCAGCATTGACCACAGAAACACACATCAAAACAAGGGAGTCCAACCAATCAGACATACCCTCAAGAACATTAGAGGATGTCTCTACAATATTTTTGCGAGAAGACATGGCCAACTAGTCCTACAAACAAGAAAAGGAGATTGGATTACTAAAAACATCTCAGACGAAATCAAAACAACTCAGCCAGCACAGTCCAACACAGTACAAGCAGCAAAAGGAAACCCCAGGACCCACACCAAAAAGGTCCAGGGGGCATCCTTTGGGGGCAATCAGGGAACAAAGATTTAGGAAAATCTACAAGGCTAACGTCCCAATAAAAACTCGCAGCAAGAACAAAGAGAAACTGTTTCTCAGAAAGCAACATCCCAAAAAGAAAAAAGAAAGTCATTGCCACCAGAAGGCCATCAAGATAGCTACCTTCCAAATTCATAGTCTTAGCTTATCAACAAACAAAAAGCAAAACAACGCGAAGAAAATCAAATAAGCCACCAAAAGAAAAAGTTCTTTTACGGGATTCATCAGCAAAGAAAGCTGTCAGCATAACGACAAACATCAAAGGAGCAACCTTCTGGAAAAATAAGCAGGTTCATGTAGTTCGCAAAAGAAGAAAAACAAGCAGTATGAACCCTAGAATAGAGAGGGACCATCTCAAAAGCAAGAAAAAACCCCCGAACAATAAACAAGCAGGCGCACAGTGATACGAAAAGGATCAAACTTTTCAGCATGTATTTAAAAATCAAAGCTTTATCAAAAATCGAAGGTAAAGCAACGAAAGAAGTAAGGGAGAAGAAAGTAGAACCAACCTAGAGAAAGGAGAAAAGCTTGGAAAGGCTGAAAGACGAAGTGACGAAAGACGTTCCTCGAAGCAAAAGCATCAACAATTACCAAGAGACATCACAAGAGAAACGCAAAAATGCAAATTTCAGATGAAAACAGAAAGGGAGAAAGAAAAGGGGAAGTTACAGCAAAGAAGCAAGAGAAGAGAAACCGTTTTGTGAAAAAGTTCAAAACGAACGAAGAGACGGAGCATTAAAAGAATTAATGAGGTTATTAAACCCTTGCGCATTCCCAAAGCAGGGAGACGCGCGTTTTCAAAAGAATAAAATTCAAAAGAAATGTTCCGCATTCAAAGGGGAACTCTACAAAAAAAAGAAATCGACAAAATGCTCGAGTTTGGCTTCACCCGAGAAGGTCCGAAGTCCTACAGACTAAAGACTCAACCTCAAAAGGAAGACCGAGCTCGAGCAGGGGCACTGTTCATACCTTGGGTCGAGCTATCCGACCCGGGATGTTCTACCGACAAAGCAACCGACCTCTTCAGGTCAAGGACAATCCGACCTCTTCTCAAAGAGCTTGGCCAAACTACCAGGAGAGCTTAATAAAGGGCCCAAACAGAGGAACACGACCCGAATCCAAGGGCAGCCCAAGCCTATAGAGATAAAGGCGGTTCCCTTAAAAGATAAGATGACTTCGCTCGAAGATAAAGATAAGATAAGATAACGAACTTATCTTATCTAAGGAAGGTCTCACGACAACATTATAAATACACTGGAGCACCTAGGTATAAGTCATACTCTGATTCTACTAAAAACCTGCTTAATAACCTTGCTAACTTAAGCATCGGAGTCCCTTGCAGGTACCACCACCAGCCGGTGACGAAGGATCAGCAGCACCACCAAGCCCAACAGGTCGGACACGGCGGTTCCGGCCACCATCATCAGGTCGGACACAACTGTGCCGACCAGCACAGAAGATCTCGTCCGGGATCGACCTATAGTTTCAGGTAACCCTCGGAACAACAACCAATTCATTTAATAATTTCCAACAAAATCACTAATCCTCAGTTATTCATATAATTCAACTTATCCTACGGTCAACTAGCCTAAGTTTTCACTTGACATTAAACATTAACTACGAGAAACCAAAACCATACCTTGGCCGATTCTTCCCTAGCAAAAAACACCTCAAATTTCCTCTCCTCCACCAGCTCCAAATCACAATTTCCAATTCTGTAAGCCCAATCACCTGAACTTCATTCCAAACCGTTAAATTAAACTCCAAAATAACAAGAGCCACAATGTAACTCACAAAATATCACAATAATTAACATAGAGCTTACTAAATCACCAATTTACAAGGGTTAGGATTTTCTTACCGTTACCCATGGGTCAAGTGGATAGAACCCAGTGATTATCCACTGCTAAGGTATCCCTAAACCATCAAAATCACAAAATCTCTCAAATTCTAAAACCACAAATTCAAAATTTAGGAGAGATTGGCTGAGTAAGAAATTGCCAGATTCTTACCAAATTGCTTAGTGGATTTTGTAGAGAATTTTGAGATGAATGTGTGACCGTTGACGGCTTGTCAATCGGAGCTCCGGATTGAAAATTACGTGGAATTGAATTTTGGAGCAAGGTTTTGGTGTTCTTGAAGCTTCAATTTCTCCTCTTCAACATGAATGGGGAAAAATGAAGGAGAAGGGTTGCTAAAACTGGGTTTATATATTGGGTCTTGGGTCCGGTTTGAATCCGGTCTAATCGGTTTGGTCCGACGGCCCAATTTTGGGTTAAAATCTTTAAAATTAGTGTTAAAATTTATATCTTAATTATTTATACTTCTTTAAACTATAAAATTTAGTTTTCTAATTTCTTTAAATAATAATTAATTTATTGGTTAATTATTCACTAACTACTCGGGGTTTACAAGAGTCACTTAGGGCTATATTCTACAATGAAGGGCCAATACCCAAGCTTAAAAGGAAGAGCTCGACCTCCTCCCAAAAGTCCGAGAATGAGCTCAGAGAAAAGAGGAAGCAATAAAGAAAAGGATGGCCTCGAGGTATAACCAAAAGGTGATCAAAATAAGCTTTACCACAAAGAACCTAGTACTGATCCGAAATGACATCGGGATCCAGAATCTGGCGAAAGAAAGCTAGTTAAAAACTGGAAAGGACCCTATAAGATTGCTGCAGTCTTAGGAAAAAGGTTACTATAAAGTGACCGACCTATAAGGAAGGGTACTCCCGAAGTCATGGCACGCGTATAACCTAAAGAAGTACTACAGTTAGGTAGTACATATTTTTCCCTGGTGTACTATTTTTCTCGACCTTAAGATTTTTTTCCCAAAAAGGGTTTTCTCTGAGGGGAGTTTTAACAAGGCACCATAACAAGAGCTAAGGGCAATAAAGAGCCCTTGGTAACAAACTTATGTAAAATTTTAAATCATTTTTCATTAATGATAATTCATCTTTTCTTTATAAGTTTCCTATAAAAATGCACTAATTTGAGCTCGATAAACCGTGAAAATCATTGCCTAACCTGGAATGGTCGGCAAGATGAAGGGATGAGCTAGAAATTAATGTAAGAAGTTATGTAAACAACTCATGAAACCGACCTCAAAATTAAGGCGGGACAAAAACGAAATGTAAAAGTAACTTGATAAAGTCCAACTACAGGAAGTCGGAACTTACAAAGGAATCAATATGCTGATCTACTCACCGACATTACCTTTTAATTTAGCAAAGAAACAACATTAAAAGTTGCTAAGACACGATCTTTAACTAAATGGTGGAAGAGGCTAAGAACTAACTCGAAAATCTAAATTCAGAATCGAAATGAAGAAAGATTCTTTAACACAGTTTTAAAAAGTTGTTTAAACTACAAATAAACCAAAATAAATTGTTCAGGAACAAGCTATTACAAATAAAAGATTGTTCATAAAGGACTGACGAACTGAATTCCTGCGCGGTCTAGAATTTTTACAAAATAAATCCTCGTTGCAAGTATAGCTTCTAAACCGGCGAGGAATTCCTTTCGTACAAAAACTTTGGGTTGTCACTTAAGCAAACCCAATAAAATTTTTAACCGAAGTATTTAAATCTCGGGTCGTCTTTTCAAGAAATTGAATGGAGGTGTGATTTATTCTTGGTTAAAGAAAACAGTATAATTTTGGGTTTTTAAAATGAGGAACAGGTTATTTAAATGGCAAGGAAAATAAATTAATAATTATAAAATCTCTTGGCAAGTGTTCATACCCTGGGTCGCGCTATCCGACCCGGGATGATTGGAGATAAAGCGACCGACCTCTTCAGGTCAGACTATCCGATCTCTTCTTAAAAAGCTCGGCCAAATCGACAAAAGAGCCAGTAAATGGCCCAAATAGAGGAGCACGACCCAAATCCTAAGGCGGCTAGGCCTATAGAGATAAAGGCGGTTCCGTTGAAGATACGCTGACCTCAACTCAAAGATAAAAGATAAGATAAGAAAACTAACTTATCTTATCCAAAAGGTCACATCTCACCATTATAAATACACTAGAGCATCCAGGTATAACTCATACTCTGATTCTACTCAATACCTGCTTAATACCCTTGCTAACTTAAGCATCGGAGTCCCTTGCAGGTACCCCCCACCCTCCAGGGACAAAGGAATCAGCACCACTGCCAAGTCCAACAAGTCGAACACAACAGCTCCGGCCGTCTCCCATCGGCCGGACACCTCAGCACCGACCAGTACAGAAGATCTCATCCGAGATCGACCTCCAGTTTCAGGTAACCCTCGGAACATTGGCGCCGTTGCCGGGGAACCTGGAAGTCATCCCATCACCATGGCGGACGACCATGACAACGACCACGATTCAGGTCTAGAGGATCGGACACCGCACAAAAACGCAGATGTCACGCTACAAAACACTCCGGAAACCAACAAAGACAAAGACTCACCAAATTCAGGGGCAATAGAAGCGCTCCTGGATCGCCTAAAACAACTGGAAAAAGAAACCCAACAATAACGGGAAATAGGAAGAGATCTCCAAAGAGAGGTGCGGCGACGTCGGGAGTTGGAAGAAAAACTACAGCAATTGGAAGCCAATCTCAAATCAAAAGCCCCCCAGCTAATCTCGAGGAAAATTCATGCAAAGAGCAAGACCCGTCCACCAGGGAAATCATGAAAACCAAAATTCCAAAAGACCTCAAAATCACTGACGCCCCAGATGTTGTTCGCTGCAAGGCTTTTCCAACAACTCTCACAAAGACAGCGATCCGATGGTTCGACAACCTACCCCCGAAGTCCATCTCAACCTTTGATGAGTTAGCTAATAAATTCCTGGCCAGATTCTCCATTCAGAAAGATAAAGCCAAACACGCCCCCAGTTTACTAGGGATCAAACAAGGAGATCGGGAGAGCCTCCGCAACTACATGGAGAGATTCAACAAAACATGCATGGACATACAAAGTTTACCAACGGAGGCCGCCATCATGGGACTCATCAATGGCCTATGAGAGGGACCTTTCAGCCAATCTATATCAAAAAAGTACTCGACCTCCTTAGACGAAGTGCAGGAGCAGGCAGAAAAATATATCAACATGGAGGAAAACGCTCGGTTAGGAGAAACCTCAAAATCGGGGGCCTCCTACCGAGACAAAGACAAGGAATCCAAAAGAAAAGAAGATCGACAAGGGGAGAAAATCAAAAAATACCATAACTACACCTCTCTCAGGGCATCCCTGGTCGAGATATACAAAGAAGTCTGCCATACAGAAAAAATCCCCCCAGCACGGCCACTCAAAGGCAAAAGGGGAGGAGGAAACTGAAAGGAATATTGTGAATACCATCGAGTCTGAGGACACTCCACAAACGAATGCTTTGACCTAAAAAACATCATAGAAAAATTGGTGAGAGAAGGAAAATTAGATCGATTCCTGGCCACCCGAGAAGATGATCAAAGAAAGAGACGAAGGGATGAAGATACCGACCGAGCTGAACGATCACCTCGGACACCGAAAAGACATGTCCACATGATACATGGCGGATTTACAGCAGGTGGGATCTCTAAAACCTCTCGCAAAAGATATCTCAAAGAAGTATATCATGTTGAGGGAGAGGAGGAAGCCCTCAACATCCCAGCAATAACATTCACTAAGGAGGACGCATCCGGAATCATCACAGGACACGACGATCCCATGGTTATCACCATCATATTAGCAAACGCCAACCTACACCGCACCTTCATAGACCAAGGGAATTCTGCCGACATCTTATTCAAGACAGCCTTTGATAAACTCGGCTTAGAAGAAAAAGAACTTAAGGCATATCCAAATAGTCTGTTCGGGCTAGGAGATACCCCGGTGCGACCACTAGGATACATACCGCTACATACAACCTTTGGAAAAGGAAACCAATCCAGGACTCTCAAAATAGACTACATCATAGTCGATGTAAGTTCAGCTTACAATGCTCTCATAGGTCGGACAACACTCAACCAACTCGGCGCAATAGTCTCGACCCCACACCTGTGTATGAAATTCCCAACTCCTCGGAAAAAACAACTAATATCGGCACAATCCTAAAAGGAGATTTAAAAGAATTACTAATACAATTCTTGTGAGATAACGTCGACCTCTTCGCATGGAAAACTGCAGACATGCCAGGTATCGACCCTAAGCTAATGTGTCACAAGTTGGCGGTCTACCCAGGATCTCGACCGGTGCAGCAGAGACGAAGAAAACTTGGGCCAGAACGATCCCAAGCTGTGGAAGAGCAAGTACAAGCACTCCTGGAAGCAGGATTCATAAGAGAAGTCAAATACCCATTATGGCTAGCCAACGTTGTCTTGGTTAAAAAATGAAATGGGAAGTGGCGAATGTGCACCGATTACACCGATCTCAACAAAGCTTGTCCAAAGGATCCATATCCACTCTCAAGCATTGACGCTCTGGTAGATGCTTCATCCGGATACAAATATCTCTCGTTTATGGACGCATACTCGGGATACAATCAAATACCCATGTATCCACCAGATCAAGAAAAGACCTCGTTCCTTACACCAAAAGCATACTACTGCTACATTGTAATGCCTTTCGGTCTCAAGAACGCAAGAGCTACTTACCAAAGGCTAATAAATAAAGTTTTCTCAGATCACATCGGAAAGATCATGGAAGTCTATGTGGACGACATGCTAATTAAAACACAAAGTAAAGAGACATTATTGTCCGACCTAGCCCAAGTGTTCGACACCATTAGGAAGCATGATATACGACTCAATCCAGCAAAATGCACCTTTGCGGTAGAAACAGGCAAATTCTTAGGTTTTATGCTCACACAAAGAGGAATTAAAGAAAATTCAGATAAATGCCAGGCCATACTCAACATGAAGAGCCCAACCTGCGTCAAAGAAGTGCAGCAACTCAACGGGAGATTGGCTGCCCTATCCCGATTCTTAGCAGGAGCCGCGATAAGATCCCTCCCCTTCTATGCTACTTTAAGAAAGGGACAACAGTTCGAATGGACGACAGAATGCGATCAAGCCTTCCAAGACTTTAAGAAGTTCTTAGGACAGCCACCTATCCTATCTCGACCACGAGAAGGAGAACCACTCATATTATATCTCGCAGTAGGAAGCAGGGCAGTAGCATCAGCACTGGTCAGAGAAGACGAAAACGGACAACAACCCGTCTACTTCATTAGAAAAGCACTACAGGGATCCGAACTGAACTATCAGAAAATAGAAAAATTTGCCTATACTCTTGTTCTAACATCTCGACGACTCCGCCCTTACTTCCAGGCCCACACCATTAAAGTTCGAACTAACCAGCCCTTAAAAGGAATATTGCAGAAAACAGATTTAGCAGGCAGAATTCTACAATAGGCAGTCGAGCTGTCAGAGTTCGACCTCCAATATGAAGCTCGGGCAGCCATTAAATCACAAAACCTGGCCGACTTCATCGCAGAATTCATAGATGCTCTGGAAACCCCCATAGAGTGGAATCTCTATGTGGACGGTTCTTCAAATAAAACGGGAAGTGGCGCAGGAGTGATAATAGAAAGCAACCAGGGAACCCAAGTTGAGCTCTCCCTCAAGTTCGAATTCCCAGCTTCAAATAACCAGGCGGAATACGAAGCATTGCTAGCTGGTTTGAAACTGGCTGAAGAGGTGGGAGCTCGAAAACTTAACATTTACAGTGATTCGCAAGTGGTCACATCACAAATAACAGGGAGCTACCAAGCCAAAGATCCCACCATGAAAAAGTATTTGGATAAGACCAAGGAACAGCTCGGACAAATTGGGGAATACAAGATCTGCCACATACCCCGTGAGCAAAATGCCCGAGCTGACGCACTCTCAAAACTAGCGAGCACCAAACCAGGGGACAACAATAGAAGCCTCATCCAGGAAATGTTATAGAACCCATCAATCTCGGAAGCAAAAAAAAGGCCTAACCATAACAGGCCAGGACCAAGGATGGATGATCCCCATAATCAACTACCTCAAAACAAGAACGCTCCCTACAGAAGAAAAGGAAACAAAGAGGCTAAAAAGGGAGGCACAGTACTACACCATCATAAACAACATCCTGTACAAAAGAGGGATCTCGGTACCATTACTAAAATGCGTGCCAACCTCCCACTCCAGGGAAGTGTTAGAAGAGGTACACGGCGGCATTTGTGGCAATCATCTCGGAGCACGGGCTCTCGCCAAAAAGGTACTTCGGGCAGGGTTTTATTGGCCAACCTTACAGAAAGAATCTATAGAATTTGTAAAGACATGTCCACCATGTCAGAAACATGCCAACTTCCACATCGCCCCGCCAGAAGAACTCATTAGCGTGACTTCGCCTTGGCCGTTTGCAAAATGGGGACTCGACCTTCTCGGTCCCTTTCCCCAGGGATCAGGGTAAGTTAAATTCCTCATAGTAGGGGTAGATTACTTTACAAAATGGATCGAAGCATAACCCCTAGCCAATGCCACCGCCCAAAGAAGCCGAAAACTTTTATATAGAAATATTGTCACGAGGTTTGGAGTCCCATATTCAATAACCACAGACAATGGCACCCAATTCACGGACGCAGGCTTCAAAAAATTAGTAGCCGACTTGAAAATAAAGCACCAGTACACCTCTGTCGAACATCCACAAACCAATGGACAGGCCGAAGCCGCCAACAAAGTCATATTGGCAGGGTTAAAATGAAGACTGCAAGATGCAAAGGGAGCCTGGGCAGAGGAGCTTCCACAGGTTCTATGGGCATATCGAACGACGCCACATTCCACCACAAAGGAATCCCCTTTCCGATTAGCATACGGAATGGAGGCAATGATTCCAGTAGAAATTGAAGAAGGATCGCATAGAGTAGTCCATTATAATGAAGGAGCAAACTCCCAACTTCAGAGGGAAGAACTCGACCTACTACCTGAAATCCAGGAAAGAGCTCGGATCAGAGAAGAAGCTCTAAAACGTCGAATGGCTTCTAGATATAATCAAAGGGTAGTACCAAGAAGTTTCGCTGAGAACGATCTCATCTTAATCCGAAACGACATTGGAACAACTCGGCCCGGAGAAGGAAAGCTGGCAGCAAACTGGAAAGGACCCTACCGAGTCATAGAAGTACTTGGGAAGGGCTACTACCGCCTGTCCGAACTCGATGGACGAGAGCTTCCCAGATCATGGCACGCCTGCAACCTAAGAAGGTACTACAGCTAGAAAAGGCAACGGATCTCATTAGTGGATGTGCTCTTTTTCCTGAAAAGGTTTTTTAATGAGGCACCATGTTGAGATCTAGGTCATGCCCGACTTAAAGGGATAAGAAAATTCCCATATGTATATATTTGCATTTTTTCTTTGAATAAAGTTTATTTAGATATTCTACAAAGAATCCAAGACGCATTAATCTGAAGTATGCATCGTCCGATTATAAAGCGACAGGTCGGCAGAAAGTGAAAAACAATTTCACTGCACGACCACGATAAAGATAAATCGTCCGATAAAGGTGAAAATGCGATTCACCCAAAGGACGATCTAAAGATGCCAACCACTTTCTACAAATCGGCAAAGGTAAACACAAAATAATGTAAGAAGTTATCGAAAGCAATCCAAAAAAGAACCTGACGAGGTCTTACGGATAGCTAAAATAATAACTTAAAGGCTGGTCAACGCTCACAAGTCGGACCAAGTCAACCCAAGTTATAAGTAAACCCTGGAAAGAGGTCTGGCCAACCCTATTAAAGAGGATTACTTTAACTTAGAAGGCCTGACATAACAAAGTCAGCCCAAAACAAAAAGTTATACATGTAGTCCCTGAAAGAGATCTGACAAAGATCCAAGAAAGAGGACTACAAAAAATAACTTAAAGGAGACCGACATAACCAAGTCGGACTCCTATCACTAAAAAGTTATACAAGTAGTCCCTGAAAGAGATCTGAAAAAGATCCAAGAAAGAGGACTACAAAAAATAACTTAAAGGAGACCGACATAACCAAGTCGGACTCCTACTACAAATAAGTTATAAAAGTAATCCCTGAAAGAGACTTGACAAAGGTCCAAGAAGGAGGATTACAGAAATAACTTAAAGGGGGACCAGCGCAAAAGAACCACCAGGAAACAAGTTGGACCCATAAGTCACAACCTCAAAGGATCTAAGCTACAAACAATAAAACAAAGCAATCCGAGGAGGTCGAGATACAAGATTTCAAACATCAGTAGAAAACTGAAAAGATGCCAAGTCAAAAAACTACCTCTATTACTCCACAAAAGTTATATGGCCCCGGAAGGCCACCAAAACCTACCGTGAAGGGATAGCGAGCTACCTTTTGTTTTTCAAAATAAAAAGTTGCTAAACAAGCAACTAGGAAATGTCAGCAATTAAGTAAAAAGTTTTAAAGCCCACAAGCCGGGCCAACTACACATCCAGAAAGAGATCAGCAAATATCAGGAGCCTTCTTGGCAGCATCAGGGCAAGGAGAAGGAGGACGAGTCTGAAGGGGCACAGCATCTACGGTTCAATCATCCCGGTTCAGAATCTGGCAATCCGGATCAGATATAACGGGGGGAACAGAGGAGGTCGACACCTTAAGAGAAGGCACTGGGGGAGGATCAGTCTCATCATCATCTTGGTCATCAGGGACAATCTTACCATCCCTCACGACATT
>NC_029775.3:75745597-75751202 GCF_000817695.3 Arachis duranensis
TCTGAACTGTTCGGAATATAGCCGCACCCATATGAGCCATCTTCATGCTACTTTTGGTGATAAAATCCAGATGCTGAAGAAGAGAAACGTCGTCCATAGAAAGCCCACCATAGGGGGCAATTTGCTGGTCAACGAACTCGATAGCATCAAAATCTGGGGCATCCAGGTTGAAGGGCTCGGATGTTTTTTGCTTCTTACTAGGAGGGGCACCAGGAGCTGCAGCAGAAGATTATGGAGGATCGACCAGACGAACCCGAGGAATAGGAATTACTTTCCTCGGCCTGGGAGAACTAGGTACAGGAGGTTTAACTGGAACCTGGGAAGATCCCTCTCTGGCTGCCTTGGCCGAAATGTTTAAAGCAGCAGTTGCCTTCTTCGCCTTCTTGAAGGCCTTCATAGAATCATTATTCTTCGACATCTCTGAAAAACACAAAATCAATCACAAAAAGACAAAGTTACAACATAGAAGAAGAAAAAGCTCGGAAAGCAAGTATAAAAATAAAGCAGACAGTACCCAAAGCAGCCCGAACCAAAGATGGATCACTCAAAAATCTCTTCGTATCCAGATGGGGAGGTTTCCCCCACAAATCTTCAAGAACAACTACAAAGCCCCGCTCAACCTCACTAAGCATTTCCCATGTGTAACATGGCACTCTTACATTCTTTTGCCACTCTAGAGGAAAAGCAGGCTCATCACTTTCATCAAGAAAAAAGGGGCGGGCCCCCTCAACAGCTCGAACTTTAAAGAAGTAGTTCTTGAAGTCCTTAAAGGACTCATCATACATCGCAAACACTTTATGGCCCTGGGCGAACCGGAAAGAAACCCAAGAAGCTTTCTTTTTTGAAGAACCGCCAGGCTTGGCGGAAACAAACAAGTAAAGAAAAAGATTCTGGGAAGGTGTTACATCTAGTTCACGACAGAGAAGTTGGAAAATTTTAATAAAACCCCAGGAATTCGGGTGAAGCTGGGATGGAGCAATGTTACACGACCACAACAGGTCGGTTTCAAAAGTAGTAAAAGGAAAAGAAACATTCAACTGACTAAAAAAGTATTCGTAAGCATAAAAGAAGGGACGCTCTCCCTCAACAGAAGTTGGAAAGCAAACTCTCTCGTCAGAATCAGGGGCAACAAGCTCGTAATCCTCCTCACGGGCATTGTTACCACAAATCCTATGGCGCTTCCTCAGTTCTGTGCAAAACTCAGCATCTACAACAGAAACACACAACAAAACAAGGGAGTCTAGCCAATCGGACATCCCCTCAGGAACTCTGGACGATATCTCTACAACATTATTTCGGGAAGACATGAGGTCAACTAAATCCTACAAAAAGAAGAGAAGAATGGATTACTTAAAAACATCCCGGACGAGGAGCAAAACATCTCGACAAACAGAAAGGGAAAACCCCAAGACTCAAGATAAGAAAGTCTGGGGGCATCCCTTGGAGGCAGTAAACAGGCAAGGGTTTCAAGTTGTTTCTACAGCCTACATCCCGGCACTCATCAAAAAGAAAATAAAATCCCGAAAGAAACAAAAGAAGCAAAAAACGCAAAAACACCACCATTCTATAGTTTATCAAAAAAAGCATCGCTCCTACAGTTTATCAGAAAAACACTACTATCAGAACACCAAAAGGACCAAGAAGAAAAACAGCAAAGGCGCAAACTTTTTTGAAATCAAGTAAAGAATCATCAGCAAAAGCACAGGCAGAAATGGCGGCAACATGCAAAAGAAAAAGATTCAAGCAAACAAAGAAGAGATTCGCACCAAAAAAGGGGAAAAAATCCAGAGCATGCAGCAAGTCAAACATGATAAAAACAGAAAGATCCAAACTTTCTCCAAAAGGAAGATCAAAAGGAAAACTCCATCGCAAAGTCAAAAATAAACAAGGAAACACGAAATGGGACTAACCTGGAGACGAAAGAAGCTTCGAGGAAAAGAATGGAAGCGCAGAAACAAAGGGCTGCCCAGAAAATCGCCAAGTGACGCCGCAACACAAGAAAGCAGAAGCGCAAACGAAAGACAGAGAGCAGATGAGAGAAATAGAAAACGAGAGAGTAAAGGGAGAAGTTACGAAGAAGAAGTGAAGAAGAAAAACCATTTTTGATCGAGAAAATTCAAAATAAAGCCAAGAGAGAATGGGGACAATTAATGCCAGTTAAATGCGGATGTTAAAACCGCTTGCGTTCCCAAAAAAGCGCTAATACAAAAGCGCACGCTTTTAGAGGGAAACGTTCTACATTCAAAAAAGACTCTACAAAGAAAGGAATCGACAAAATGCTTGAGTTCAACTTCACTGAAGAAGGACCGAAGTCAAGGACTCGACCTCCAAAGGAAGAACCGAGCTCAAGCAGGGGCACTGTTCATACCCTGGGTCGAGCTATCCGACCCGGGATGATTGGAGATAAAGCGACCGACCTCTTCAGGTCAGACTATCCGATCTCTTCTTAAAAAGCTCGGCCAAATCGACAGAAGAGCCCAGTAAAGGGCCCAAATAGAGGAGCACGACCCAAATCCTAAGGCGGCCTAGGCCTATAGAGATAAAGGCGGTTCCGTTGAAGATACGCTGACCTCAACTCAAAGATAAAAGATAAAATAAGATAACTAACTTATCTTATCCAAAAGGTCACATCTCACCATTATAAATACACTGGAGCACCCAGGTATAATTCATACTCTGATTCTACTCAATACCTGCTTAATACCCCTTACTAACTTAAGCATCGGAGTCCCTTGCAGGTACCCCCCACCCTCCGGGGACAAAGGAATCAGCACCACCGCCAAGTCCAACAAGTCGGACACAATAGTTCCGGCCGTCTCCCACCGGCTGGACACGTCAGCACCGACCAGTACAGAAGATCTCATCCGAGATCGACCTCCAGTTTCAGGTAACCCTCGGAACATCAAGGTATAAGAAATTGAAGTCATATCCTAGTTATCCTTATCAGGTGTGATGAAAATTGGACTCTGCTCCCACTTTAGTTAGCCCTTACTAAATAAAGGAAAGTCAAGCGGACTAATTAATTTGATCCTCACGTCCTAGTCAACTCCTATGGAAAGACTAGACTTATTGGAGTACAAATTAATCAGCAAAGAATTCCAATTTCAATCAACAGCTGAGTTTGATAACTCAAGTGTTACTAATTACTCAACCAAGGCCAAAGGGTGTAAAAAGCTAAATTAAAGTCATAAGTATGAATTACTTCAAATTGCATAAATAAGAGAAATCAAGTATGACATAAGGGTTCATAAATTAAAGTAATAGAATAAATACAAGTAAAAAATAAATTAAAGAAACATTGAACATGTGATGATGAGAAGTAGTTTGAACATAATAGAAATCCTAAATCCTAATCCTAAGAGAGAGGAGAGAACCTCTCGCTCTAAAAACTTCATCTAAAAATCTAAAATTGTAAATTTGTATGTTGTATAAATTGTTCAATTATGAATGGATGCATTACCCCACTTTATAGCCTCTAATATGTGTTTTCTGGGTCGAGAACTGGGTCAAAAACAACCCAGAATTCGCTGGTTATGAAATCAAACACGCTGATTTTCGTCACTGCGATGCATCCGCGTGGAGCACGCATTCGCATCACCTAGATGTATGGCAACTATAGCAAATTATATATCATTTCGAAGCCTCGGGCGTTAGCTTTCCAACGCAACTAGAACCGCCTCATTTGAACCTTTGTAGCTCAAGTTATGATCGATTTAGTGCGAGAAGGTCAGACTGACAGCTTTGCAGTTCCTTCAATTTCTTGTATTCCTTCCACTTTTGCAAGCTTCCTTTCCGTTCTCCAAGCCATTCCTGCCCTATAATCTCTGAAATCACTTAACACACATATCAAGGCATCGAATGGTAATAAGAGAGGATTAAACATAGCAAATTTAAAGCCCAAAAAGCATATTTTCAATCATAGCACAAAATTAGTAAGGAGAGTGTAAAGACATACATTTTGTATGAACAAGTGTATGAAAGATTGATAAAATCCACTCAATTGAGCACAAGATAAACCGTAAAATAGTGGTTTATCAATCTCCCCACACTTAAATATTAGCATGTCCTCATACTAAACTTAAGAGAAACTATAAGAGTGAAGGGGAATGGTAGAATGTATGAAATGCAACCTATCTATATGAATGCAACTACATGCAAAAAATTATTCTACCTACTTGGTGAAAAGTAAATAAATCTTTCAAGAACAAATATGAATTGGATTTCACTAATTCAAATCACAAAATAAAGTACAAGTAAACTTGCAGAAGAAAATAGTTCGTGAAAGCCGGGAACAAAGAATTGAGCATCGAACCCTCACTGGAAGTGTATACACTCTAATCGCTCAAGTGTTTGAGGTTCAATCTCTCAATTCTCTACTAACCTTGCTTTCTAAGGCTTGCTTTTCATCTAACAATCAACAAAAATTTAATGTACAAAATACACATATCAAGAGGTCTTTTAAGGGTTGTAATGGGGTTAGGGTCAAGGTAGGATTGTATTTGGTTAAGTGGACTAAAATCTGAATCCTTAATTAACCTAAACTTCTCACCTAACTTAGGACAATCCATGTAATTACAATGCAAAATTTAACTACCCATTAATTATGTTTTCCACATATTCATGCATCCTAATTTTGAGTACAGTACATATGCATTGCTTTTACCATGTACTTTGGGGCTTTTTGTCCCCCTTTTTATTATTTGCTCTTTTTTTCTTTTCTTTTTATCTTTTTCTTCTTTTTTTATTTTATTATTATTTTTTTCTAATTTTCTCAATGCATATGATTAAATTATTAAATGCATGAACATATCCTAAACATTTCTTTCACATTTTCATAAAGATATATAACACCCAATTCTTAAACTAAATGTTTCCAAACCTACTTTTTCTCACACTTAATTCGTGAGCACTCTCACTAGTCTAAGCTAACTGATGAGCGGATAATTTATACGCTTTTTGGCATTGTTTTTAGATAGTTTTTAGTAAGTTTAAGCTACTTTTAGGGATGTTTTCATTAGTTTTTATGTTAAATTCACATTTCTGGACTTTACTATGAGTTTGTGTGTTTTTCTGTGATTCAGGTAAATTCTGACTGAAATTGAGGGATTTGAGCAAAACTCTGAAGAAGGCTGACAAAAGGACTGCTGATGCTGTTGGAATCTGACCTCCCTGCACTCGAAATGGATTTTCTGGAGCTACAGAACTCCAATTGGCGCGCTCTCAACGGCGTTGGAAAGTAGACATCCAGGGCTTTCCATCAATATATAATAGTCCATGCTTTATTCGAAGAATGACGACGTAACTTGGCGTTGAACGCCAAGTTCATGCTGCTGTCTGGAGTTAAACGCCAGAAAAACGTCATGATCCGGAGTTGAACGCCCAAAACACGTCATAACTCGGAGTTCAACTCCAAAAAATACCTCAGCTCGTGGATTAATCAAGCTCAGCCCAAGCATACACCAAGTGGGCCCCGGAAGTGAATTTATGCATCAATTATTTACTCATGTAAACCCTAGTAGCTAGTCTAGTATATATAGGACATTTAACTATTGTATTAGACATCTTTTGACAGTTTAATCTCTTGAATATTCGGTCACTTGATCAT
>NC_029775.3:75752373-75753145 GCF_000817695.3 Arachis duranensis
TATAAAAATAAAAAATATTTTGTGTTTCTTGTTTGAATCTTGAGTCAATTTTTAAGTTTGGTGTCAATTGCATGCTTTTAAAAATTTTTCTTGCATTTTTCGAAAATCTCATGCATTCATAGTATTCTTCATGATCTTCAAGTTGTTCTTGACAAGACTTCTTATTTGATCTTGATGATTTCTTGTTTTGTGTCTTTTCTTGTTTTTCATGTGCATTTTTGCATTCATATTTTCCATGCATTAAAGATTTCTAAGTTCGGTGTCTTGCATGTTTTCTTTGCATCAAAAATTTTTCAAAATTATGTTCTTTATGTTCATCATGATCTTCAAAGTGTTCTTGGTGTTCATCTTGACATTCATAGCATTCTTGCATGCATTCATTGTTTTGATCTAAAAATTTCATGCATTGAATATTTTTGTTGTTTTTCTCTTTCATAATTAAAAATTCAAAAAATCAAAAAAATATCTTTTCCTTATTTTCCTCCAAATTTTCGAAATTTTGTGTTGACTTGGTCAAAAATTTTTAAAATTAGTTGTTTTCTTGCAAGTCAAGTCAAAATTTCAATTTTAAAAATCTTATCTTTTCAAAATCTTTTTCAAAAATCATATATTTTTCATTTTTTTATTATTTTCGAAAATTTTAAAAATTAATTTTCAAAATCTTTTTCTTATCTTTTATATCTAATTTTCGAAAATTAACTAACAAGTAATGTGATTGGTTCAAAAATTTGAAATTTGTTACTTTCTTGTTAAGAAAGGTTCAATCTTTAAG
>NC_029775.3:75754710-75755262 GCF_000817695.3 Arachis duranensis
GAACAAAACACTTCTAATTTAGCCAATATAGTCTCTGATCTGTCAAAAGCCACTTTCAGTTTCATGAGTGAAACAAGATCCTCCATCAGAAATCTGGAGGCACAAGTGGGCCAGCTGAGTAAGAAAGTTATTGAAACTCCTCCCAGTATTCTCCCAAGCAATACAGAAGAGAATCCTAAAGGAGAGTGCAAGGCCATTGATTTAATCAATGTGGCCGAATGTACTAGGGAGGAGGAGGACGAAAATCCTAGTGAGGAAGACCTCCTGGGACGTCCCTCAAGCAAGAAGGAGTTTCCTATTAAGGATCCAGAGGAATCTGAGGCTCATCTAGAGACCATAGAGATTCCATTAAATCTCCTTCTGCCATTCATGAACTCTGAAGATTATTCATCCTCTGAAGAGGATGAAGATGTGACTGGAGAGCAAGTTGCTCAATACTTAGGAGCTATCATGAAGCTAAATGCCAAGTTGTTTGGTAATGAGACTTGGGAAAGTGAACCTCCCTTGCTCATTAGTGAACTAGATACCTGGATTCAGCAAATTTTACCTCAA
>NC_029775.3:75756508-75756992 GCF_000817695.3 Arachis duranensis
GTGCACAAAGAGGACAAACTGGCGCTGAACGCCAGGAACAAGCATGAAACTGGCGTTCAACGCCAGAACCATGCATCACATGGGCGTTGAACGCCCAGAACATGCACCAATGGGCGTTTGAACGCCAGAATGATGCATGAAGGCATTTTTCATGCCTATATGGTGAAGGAATGGTATTTCTTTTCACCTCAGGATCTGTGGACCCCACAGGATCCCCACCTACCATATTCCCACCTCCCCACCTAATCCTATTTTTGTGATTTGAATTCCCCATGTCACAATTCCCAATCTTCTTCATCAATCACCTCAAATCCTCTTCCCAATCACCCCATTCACCATTCACATCAACCTCCTCTTCCCCACCCAACCCCACCCATATAGCCGAATCCATCTCCCCTCACTCACCTCCATCTTCTTCTTCTTCTCTTCTTTCTTTTCTTGCTCGAGGGCGAGCAATATTTTAAGTTTGGTGTGGTAAAAGCAT
>NC_029775.3:75757042-75757496 GCF_000817695.3 Arachis duranensis
ATGGAAAGACTTATATATAAGCTGGAATAGCTCAGTTGGTTAGAACATGTGGCTGCAAATCAAGAGATCCCTGAGATACCTCAGGGGATAAGTTGTCCTTCACACAAATATTGGAAGCAACTAAGGGGAGGAACACCAAAATTACTAGGAATCATTCAACAGAAGCAAGGAAGAGACATAGGAGCAACAAAGGCAAGGAAGGGACATAGAAGAGCTTAAGGACATTGTTGGTCCTTCAAGAAGAAGACGCCACTAAAGGTGGATTCATTCCTTGTTCTTTGTTTTCTTTCTGTTTTTCGTTTTTAATATTGTGTTTATATATGTTTTGTGTCTTTACTTCATGATCATTAGTATGTAACCATGCCTTAAAGCCATGAATAAAATCCATTAGTCCTTCACTTATCTTAAATGAAAAATGTTTTAATTCAAAAGAACAAGAAGTACATAATTTTCG
>NC_029775.3:75757646-75758081 GCF_000817695.3 Arachis duranensis
TGTTAAAATTGTTGGCTCTTGAAAGAATGATGAACAAAGAGAAATGTTATTGATGATCTGAAAAATCATGAAATTGATTCTTGAAGCAAGAAAAAGCAGTGAAAAAGGAAGCTTGCAAAAAAAAAATATAAAATATAGAAAGAAAAAGAAGGAGCAGTAGAAAAAGCCAATAGCCATTAAAACCAAAAGGCAAGGGTAAAAAGGATCCAAGGCTTTGAGCATCAATGGATAGGAGGGCCCAAGGAAATAAAATCCAGGCCTAAGCGGCTAAATCAAGCAGTCCCTAACCATGTGCTTGTGTCATGAAGGTCCAAGTGAAAAGCTTGAGACTAAGTGGTTAAAGTTGTGATCCAAGGCAAAAGAGTGTGCTTAAGAGCTCTGGACACCACTAACTGGGGACTCTAGCAAAGCTGAGTCACAATCTGAAAAGGTTCA
>NC_029775.3:75758185-75758385 GCF_000817695.3 Arachis duranensis
GTTTAAGTTTGGTGTTGTGATGAGCGGATAATTTATACGCTTTTTGGCATTGTTTTTAGATAGTTTTTAGTAAGTTTAAGCTACTTTTAGGGATGTTTTCATTAGTTTTTATGTTAAATTCAAATTTCTGGACTTTACTATGAGTTTGTGTGTTTTTCTGTGATTTCAGGTAATTTCTGGCTGAAATTGAGGGACTTGAG
>NC_029775.3:75758661-75758818 GCF_000817695.3 Arachis duranensis
AAGTTAAACGCCAGAAAAACGTCATGATCCGGAGTTGAACGCCCAAAACACGTCATAACTCGGAGTTCAACTCCAGAAAATACCTCAGCTCGTGGATTAATCAAGCTCAGCCCAAGCATACACCAAGTGGGCCCCGGAAGTGAATTTATGCATCAAT
>NC_029775.3:75759426-75776821 GCF_000817695.3 Arachis duranensis
CAGGATATTTCCCCGAGAGGAAGAAAGTAGCCACAGTTGATGGTGAACCCCTATACAAAGCTTGCCATGGAAAGGAGTAAGAAGGATTGAGTAGAAGCAGTAGGAGAGCAGGCGTCCTTGGGCTCTACAGCATCTCCATCCGCTTATCTGAAATTCCCACCAATGAATCTGCATAAGTATTCTATCCCTTTTATTATTCCTTTTTATTATTTATTCCAATAATCATAATTACCCTTTAATCTGCCTGACTGAGATTTGCAAGGTGACCATAGCTTGCTTCATACCAACAATCTCTGTGGGATCGACCCTTACTCACGTAAGGTTTATTACTTGGACGACCCAGTACACTTGCTGGTTAGTTGAACGGAGTTGTGAATTCAATCAGTGCCATAATAAAGCTTTCATTCAAAATCCAAAGAACGTAGATCACAATTTCGTCCACCACTAACCAAGGATTCAAATTAGGGACATTATTGTTTTTCGCTTAGAGTTAATGATGTGCTAAAATAAAGAACAAATGGGGTAAAATAGGCTCAAATTGGTTTGCAAAGGATAATGAAAGGTAAGGCCATATGGGTATGTAAGCTTAGTGAAATAAGGCCTCAATCATATAAGTGCATGCATACATCAAATAATGGGAATATAGAATTAAGCAAGACAAAGATCACAATTTTAGAGAGAAAAACACACACCAAAAATAAAATATTGGTTGATAAAATGTAACCAATCAAACAGGCTCAAAATCTCACTGGTTTTGTGTGTTCGAGCTCTAAACCATGTTCCAAAATAATATTTCTTCAAACAAGTTTCTCCAAAAGTTTAATTCAAATTAGTGAAATGCTACAAAAAATTTCTTGAAAAAGAAAATATTACTTCAACCAAGCAGTTTGTAAAATATGCACAAAATGTAACAAACATGCAATCAAACATGCAAATGGAACAACTAACTACAAAGAAAATTTAAACATTGGTGTTGAGACAGGAAGGTACTAACCCACGGAGATCGGTATCGACCTCCCCACACTTAAAGATTGCACCATCCTCGGTGCATGCTAAGATGTGCAGCAGGACGGGCTGCTACAACTGATGCTTTTCTTTAGAGATTGTGCAGATGGACTTGTCTGTTGCCCCATATAGAAGTTTCTTTTTCCCTTTCTCGGTGTCCAGCTTGAAAGAAGAGGAAAAAGAAGAAAAAGTAACCCAGAAATAAAGATAAGAAAATAAATAAAGTATGGGTGGGTTAATGCCAAATAATAAGGGTCTCATTTATATGGTAGCTACAACATGTACATGAGAAGGTAATAGAAGCACATGGCATACCAATGGTGCAAAATTTGCAACAATGGGGAGGAGTGTGGGTAATAAAAGACAATATAAATTCACGTCAATGCAAAATTAATACAAGTATCATAAAAGATTAGCATTGACTTAAATAATATTACCCAACAGTGTAAAACAAGTCACTGAGCACCAAAATAATACTAGAAAAGACGCAACAGTTGAATATGAACAAGTAACACTACTGGAAAAATAATAAATTTAGAAAAGAAAAGAAAAATATGCACAAAATTAAAATGCAATGAATGAAATATGTAGAATAGAATTGAAGTGAAGAGGGATGAGTAGTTAAAGAGAGGAAGAAGAAAGTAAGAAAGGAGGAAGGAAAAATTAGGATTGGGGAAGAAAAGATAAGATTTTTTTTGGCACTGATCTGGATAAGCTGTGCAGCGCAGGCGACGTGGACGCGTGCCACGCGTTCGCGTGAGTTGCAAAATTTTATGACGACGCGTACGCGTGGGGCATGCGTACATGTGACTTGATTTGTGCCATTGGCGCTAGAGCAGCCTCGTGTTCGCGCAACTTTCTGTTTTGTTTGCATATTGCCAAAAATTTGGGTGACGCGTGCGCGTGGGTGACGCGCACGCATGAATGGCTTGACTTTTAAAAATGACGCGGACACGTCGGTGACGCGTTCGCATGGTAAGGGTTCTGCTTCTGGCACAATTCCAGCCCCACTCCATCCTAACTTTCTGCCATGAACCCATTTACGTTGATTTCGCAGACTTACGCGTGCGTGCGGGTGACGCGTACGCGTGAAGGGCTGGATTTGCAAACGATGCGAACGCGTCAGGGACGCGTTCGCGTGGGCGTGTTTGTGTCTGAGGCACGCCTCCAGCCATGATCCCGCGTGACTTTCTGTTCAAATCCCCTTTTTCGCTAATTCTCCTTTGACTCGGACACGTCAGCGACGCGGTCGCGTGCATCACCTTTTTTTGTGTGCAGTATGCAGAGTGCAGATGCTGACATGATGAATGAGCACTAATAAAAATAGGATAAAATAAAACTAAGAAGAAAACAAAGTAAAATAAAACTAAGACTGGAAAAGAATGATCATACTATGGTGGGTTGTCTCCCACCTAGCACTTTTAGTTAAAGTCCTTAAGTTGGACATATGATGAGCTCCTTGTCATGGTGGCTTATACTTGAACTCATCTTGAAACTTCTACCAATGCTTGGACTTCCATAAAACTCTAACATCTCCAAGTAAATTCACCCATCTTTGATGGAGTTCTTCACAAGCTTTGAGCTCCCAAAATTGATCCTCATATATACCTGGATCCCAAATCTTGTTTCTGCACCCGTCTTCAAGTGAAACATGATGATTCCATCCGGGTGGTAAGCAATCCGAATTCTCACTATGGCATCCAAACAGCTTCCTAGACCCATTCAATCGAGCTCTACACCAATATTTGCACTTCAGCTTGGAGTGTGCAACCGTATTGAACCTTGCAGGGCAACTTCTACCGCTAACCATTTTTCTCTTACTCTTAATGCCACAAAGAGCTCTAAGCTGACCATCCATCTCAAGTAGCTCATATTCAAGTGAGAAAGTAAAGGTTAAGGATAGGTATTTTACCCACTTGAATGTTGTGTTGGACAGTAATGGCCTTGGGAGAGGTGTTTCTAATGAACTTGCAAGCTCCACTCCTTTGTGTTCTTCTTTGACAACTGCCACCTATTTGCAAGCTTCTTCAATATCAACCTCTTCCACTTGGTAGCTTTCTTCCAATTCAATCTCTTCTTCATTGCTCACCAAGAGCATGGGAGGTTGTGCCTCTTCTTCATCTCTTGATCAACCTCTTCCAAGTCTTCAACTATAATATGACTTGGAGGTTGTACACCTTCCTCAACATCAACATCAAACACCTTGGAAGAAGGCTCTATGACTTGACCTTCCCATGGAGGTTCAGCATCTCCTAAGTCTACAACCACTTTTTCCTTTTCAATAATTGCTGCTTTGTCCAGTTGTTTAAGTATAAAATCGTACTCCTCCTTGATGATTTCTTTTCTATGACAACTCCCTTCAACTACTCCTTCATCTACAAAGGTCTCTTCTACCTTCACCTTTAGTGGCTCATCTAGCTCCTTATAAAGTATGGATTCGCGAAGATGATCCCTTTTCTCTTGTTCCATGTCAATAGCATCATTGGGATCATGTTGTTCTTGGATTGATGGTTGTGGGTGCTCTTCCAGGGAGGGTGGTGATGGGATGGAGAGATCATTATGGGATTGAAAAAGAAGTATACTAGAGCTTGAGGGTTAATTGTTGAAGGTAATCGGTGGTCCAATTTGGGCGACGAGAGCTTGTATAGCAGAGTTTAGATCGGTAAGTGCTTTCTCCATGGAGGTTTGGGGTGGATAGGAGGGTTCATTTGTTGGGAGAAAGGGTTCATGGTAGGAAGGTAGTTCATCTTGATAATGATAAGGAGATGGTGTATATTGAGGTGGTGGTTCATGAGAGTAGTTGTGTTGGAATGAGGGTGGTTCTATGTATGGTTCATTTGGCTCATAAGGTGGTTGGTATGTTGTATACGGACTAGGGTCATATGGAGGTGAATGGTGGAAAGGGGCTTGTGAGTATGGTGGTCCAAAGTCATGTTGAGGAGGGGGGTTCATAGGCATATGGTGGTGGTTGTTGATAATCAAAAGAGTGCTCACCATAGCCATTGCCTTGATATGCATCACAGAATGGTTGTTGATAGTCCATTGGAGGTGGTTGTTGCCATGAGGGTTGATCAAATCCTTGTGGCTCCTCCCATCTTTGATTGTTACATCCTTGATGCATGTTCTCATTGTAATCTCCTCTTTCTGCAACATAGTTGTAACCAGACTCATAGCCAAAGGGGTGAGAGTTCATAGTAGTGAGAGAAAATAAAAACAAAAACTAATAAAAAAATTAATGAAAATAAACTCTTAAAACTAGAAACACTCATAACAATATAAGATAAAAATTTGAAAAAGGTTTAAATTTTGAAAAGGTTTGATTTTTAAAATTTTAAATTTAAATTTTGAATTTTGAATTTTGAATTTTGGAATTTAAATATTGAAATTTGAAATTTGATTTTGAAATAAGATAAGATAAGATTTTGAAAAAGATATGATTTTTGAAAAAGATTTGAATTTTGAAATTTAAAACTAAGATAAGATAAAATAAAAATCTGAATTTTTTTTTGTAATTTTTGAAAAAATCAATTAAAAAGAAAATATTTATAATAACCAATAATAAGGCACACATTTGCAATTCCTCGACAACGGCGCCATTTTGACGAACTGAATTCCTGCACGGTCTAAAATTTTCACAAAATAAATCATCGTTGCAAGTGTAACTTTTAAACCGGCAAGGAATTCCTTTCGTACAAAAGCTTTGGTTGTCACTTAAGCAAACCCAATAAAATTTATAACCGAAGTATTTAAACCTCGGGTCCTCTTCTCAAGAAAATGCAGGGAGGTGTGATTTATTATTGGTTAAAGAAAACAGTATAATTTTGGGTTTTTAAAACGAGGAACATGTTATTTAAATGGCAAGGAAAATAAATTAATAATTATAAAATCTCTTGGCAAGGTATAAGAAATTGAAGTCCTGTCCTAGTTATCCTTATCAGGTGTGATGAGAATTGGACTCTGCTCCCACTTTAGTTAGCCCTTACTAAATAAAGGAAAGTCAAGCGGACTAATTAATTTTTCCTCACATCCTAGTCAACTCCTATGGAAAGACTAGAGTTATTGGAGTATAAATTAATCAGCAAAGAATTCCAATTTCAATCAACAGTTGAGTTTGATAACTCAAGTGTTACTAATTACTCAACCAAAGCCAAAGGGTGTAAAAAGCTAAATTAAAGTCATAAGTATGAATTACTTCAAATTGCATAAATAAGAGAAATCAAGTCTGACATAAGGGTTCATAAATTAAAGTAATAGAATAAATACAAGTAGAAAATAAATTAAAGGAATATTGAACCTGTGATGAAGAGAAGTAGTCTGAACATAATAGAAATCCTAAATCTTAATCCTAAGAGAGAGGAGAGAACCTCTCTCTCTAAAAACTACATCTAAAAACCTAAAATTGTAAATTTGAATGTTGTATGAATTGTTCAATTATAAATGGATGCATTCCCCCACTTTATAGCCTCTAATATGTGTTTTTTGGGCCGAGAACTAGGTCAAAAACAACCCAGAATTCGCTGGTTATGAAATCAAACACGCTGATTTTCGTCACTGCGACGCGTCTACGTGGAGCACGCGTTCGCATCACCTAGATGTACGGTCACTATAGTAAATTATATATCATTTCGAAGCCCCGAATGTTAGCTTTCCAACACAACTGAAACTGCCTCATTTGGACCTCTATAGCTCAAGTTATGATCGATTTAGTGCGAGAAGGTCAGGCTGACAGCTTTGCAGTTCCTTCAATTTCTGGTATTCCTTCCACTTTTGCATGCTTTCTTTCTGTTCTCCAAGCCATTCCTGCCCTGTAATCTCTGAAATCACTTAATACACATATCAAGGCATCAAATGGTAATAAGAGAGGATTAAACATAACAAATTTAAAGCCCAAAAAAAGCATATTTTCAATCGTAGCACGAAATCAGGAAAGAGAGTGTAAAGTCATGCATTTTGTATGAACAAGTGTATGAAAGATTGATAAAATCCACTCAATTGAGCACAAGATAAACCGTAAAATAGCGGTTTATCATGGACCTACACATCGGGCCATTTTAAAACTACGAAAAGAAACTACAAAGGATTAAGATCGTCCCTAGTAACAGCGTCCTTGGCTTGGGAAGAAGGCGTCGTGCCATACTCAGAAACTTGCACAACCAGAATAGGTCTAGTCGGCGAAGGAAGAAGCTCGACGTTAATGACCTCAGGGAGAACCTTGGGATTCTGAGGTGTCTAACCGACTTCTGCACCTGAAGCCTTCGGGGCTGGCAAAGGAACCTCCTCATCATTCTTAGAAGTCAGGATGATCTTCCTATCTACTATAGTATTATCTTGGCTGTACAAGGAAAAATCCCCCTCGAGGGCAATAATTTGGATCTGGGCTTTCAGGTTCACAAACATCTCATCCATTCTCTTAGCCACAGACTCTTCAAGTGTTGCATATTTATCCCGGGACTTAGCCAGCTCCTCTTCAAGGTCAAGCCTCTCTCTGAAAACACGGGTATAGCTCTCCTCTACCTTCTTCTTCAGTCCCTCCGACATGGCCAAGGCCACCTCTGCCTTCTTTGCCTTGTTCTAAGCTTTATCCAAGTCAGACGTCAACCCATCCCTCTCCTCCTCAAGCTCCTTATTTATCTCTTTCAACCTCTCCCTCTCAGCCTGAGCAGCCACCAAGGAGATGTGGGTGGTGATAAGGGGAGCTTTCTCCAATTCCTTGCCCAAGGCAGCGCATGCACCTGCTGTCCAAATTCCACCTCGGGTCAAGAGTTGGAGATGGTTCTTGGTGGTCACATCGTCCATACTGATATGGCTGTAGAGAAGAATGTGTTTTTCACTCCAAGCGAGTCCGTCGAAGCCCTTGTCATAAATACTCACCCCTCAGCAATCTTTTGTCTTTTTGGAGGATGTTCGGAGGAGGAAAAAGGAGAAGGACAAACCACAGACTGTTCGGAGGAGAGTCAGAAGGAATTAGTCGAGATGTTGGGACGGGTATAATTTTTTTGAAGCTGCGGCGCTCGAGTCTAACTTAGAGGGAGAAGATCGGGTAGAGGTATCACCTATTTCCTTTAGTTATATGCCACGAGCCACGACGTTCTTTCTGGTGGCCCATAGTGTCTTCATGGCAGCCGACTTGAGAGAAATTCTTTCTGCAAATAAAAGCACATTAGTCGCCAACACAAACTTACAACCAAAATTTATAAGCACAAAGTAAGAAATCTACCTAGCTCGGACTAAAGTTAACTAGGATCCCCAAAAAATTTTTTAGTGTCCAAATAAGGATCCTGACCCAGCACTCTTGAAGCAAGCCAGCTAAACTCTTCTCAAGGCCATCTAAATCATCTATATTGTATTAGCTATCACGGGTTTCTCTTTCCAGTATAACGGGAAATAGGATTCATCATTCTCATATAAGAAGAAAGGTTTGGCATCCTCAACAGCTTGGATTTTGAAGAAGAAATTTTTAAAATCATGAAAGTACTCTTCAAAGATAGAAAAACCTTCTGATGCGTGCGCATCATGTTGTGTTTTTGTATGCTTTTTCATATAAGAAATAAATGCATAATGCTTAATTATGAAGAGTTTTGGTGCTCAAATTGGATATTGCTTTGATTCTTTTGGTTTCATGATTCTTGTAGGGAATTTTTAGAAAAAAAGAAGCAAAAGAACAAGGAAGAACCAAGAATTAAAGACAAGTGCAAAGAGAATTTGTGGATGCTATCAACCCTGACCTTTTCACACTCCAACAAGCATAACTAGAGGTACAGAGGTCCAATTGACTCGGTTTCAACGGTATTGGAAAGCAAACTTTCAGAGTTTTTCAACGATATATAATAGTATACACTTTTTCTCCAGATTGTACGGCCTTGGTGGCGCCTAACTTGGGATTTCCCAAGTTAGACGCCGGATGAAGACAAGCACGCCAAGTCCTTACGGGAAGGGTGGCGCCTTAGTTGAAGCCAAACATGCAAATACACGCTACCATAGTGGTGCCTAACTTGGGATTTTCCAAGTTAGGCGCCAATCATCAAGTTAAGCGCTAGCTTTGGAGTCTGCGTGGTCCCGCGCAATGATTTTATTTATTTTTTATTAAAACTTTATTTTATTTACAAATAGTAAAATATATTATTTAGTTTTAGAAAATATATTTTACATTAATTAGGATTAGATATAAAATGAGAAGAGATCTTGACCTACGGTTTCTCTTCTTCTTCCTCTCCTACTCTCCTAATTTTCATTCCACACTTTCATACTTTTCTCTACTATGGTTTATTTTCTCCATGAGGAACTAAGCCTCCATTGTTAAGGCTAGGAGCTCTATTTACTTTGATGGATTAATAACTATTTGTTCTTCTACTCTTGATTAATGTTTTGATTATTGTTTAAGAATTGGTTTCGTTCTTCATTCTAAGAATTAGTGATTATTGGGAAATAACCCTAATTCAATTTGAATTCTATTTGAATCTTGGAAAAGTTATATCATTAGAATTACATCTTGAAATCAATTCCTCACAACTCTCTATTATTTGGATTTAATGCATATGTGACATATAATCGTCTTATTTTTGGGTATCTAGGTTCTGTATGGCTCAGAAACTAGTTTTGAACTTAACCCTCTAATCGGAATCAAGTGACCAAGGAATTGGCGGTTGATGAAGGTTAGAGGAGACTAAAAAGGTCTAAGGAATTAGGATATAGTCACATATAATTTGCCATGAACATAATCTTTGCATGATCAAGGGAGTCAATATTGAATATTAATATGAAAATTTAAATATCTCTGACACCTTAACTATCTTTATCATATTATTTTTTTAACCAATTTTAGTTTGTTTTTATTTAATTCTCTATTTTTTTGTTATTTGCTATTAAAACCCTAAATTTTGATTGTCTGACTAGAATAATCAATTGACTATTGCTGCTTGATCCATTAACCCTCGTGGGATCGACCCTAACTCACCTGAGGTATTACTTGGTATGACCTGGTGCACTTGCCGGTTAGTTTGTAGATTATAAAATCCCGCACCACCGTCCTACCATGAATGGCACAAAATGAAATCCAGCTAGATTTTTTGAATCAAATGGCTTCGTTAGAATAGAGAGGTAAAAGAAAACTTTAAGGGAAGGTCGAACATCAAACTCCCGACATAGAAGTTGGTATATTTTCAGAAAGGCCCAAGAATTAGGGTGAAGTTGGAAAGGGGCGACATTGTGAGTCGAGAGGACATTAATCTCAAAATTGGAAAATAGAAGCCAAACATCTATCTTAGTTAAAAAGCAATCATAAGCGTAAAAGAAGGGGCGTTTCAACCTATCTAATGGGGGAAGCATACCTTCTCTTCGGGATCAGGCACTACTATCTCATAGTTTCACTCATCTCCCTGGTTCTCACAAAACCTATGGTGCCTACGAAAAGTTTTGGCATACTCTCTATCAATCACAGGAACATGAGCTAGGGTAGAAGTATCTACCCAAGTTAAAAGAGAAGAGGGGACTTTTGTTGACATATCATGAATAACATATCGAGACATAAAGTTATACCTACAAATACAACACACAAAGAAGCCATCACGAAACGAACTCGGACACCAAGCAAAGGAAGTTGACAGAATAGCAATTTCAAAAGAATGTGTTCACAATCAAATTCAACAGTTAAAAAATGATGTCACTTTCGAGCAAGAAAACACAACACCATTTGGGGACAACATAATCAAAGTCTATAGCAACAATCTCAAACAATAGACAAGTTAAAAAAATGTTTTCAAGAACAAACAAGTAGTGGCAGTTAAAGGGAAAAATAAAACTCCCATCATCAACAAATATTTCCAAACATCATTCAAAGTATCATTCAAAATAGATACAAGAACCCATAAAAGTTGAAAACAACAAAAAGATGGGTAAAAACACCAACCTTGGGAAAACACACGAATGGAAGGGCACGTCAAAGAAAGAAAGCTCGAATGTTCCTTTTCGAAGCACAAAAAAATCTTCAAAAGATTCAAGATGGAGAAATATTGAGCTAAGAACGTTGTTGTGAAGCAAGAACAGGGGAAGAAGAGCAAAGGGTTTTGGATGAAGGAAATGAAGAAGAAAGAAATGTTTTCAGAAATGGAAAAGAGAAAAAGAAAGATGTGAAGCTTTTATAAGAAACAAGGGGCAAAAAAGACATTTTGCACCCCTCTTTAAAGCCACGCGCAGATTCCCAGAAAACTATCGTGTAACATTGGCCATATCATAAAAGTGACAACGTTTCAAAATTCGAAACATGTCGAGTACCCGACCTCATAAAGTCGGCGTACCCGAGATAGGAAGCAGGAACTATAAATGCTTGAACGCAACCTCATGAAAGCTCGGATTCAAGCAGGGGCACTGTTCATATCCTGGCCCAAAAATAAAGACAGGCCTAATAAGGATAAAAGGCCCATCCAAAAAAGGGTGGCCTCTCCAAACTTACCCGACCTCTTAAGAGGTCGGACACGACAAAAAGGTCCAGCTTTACTTATCCAAAATAAGCAACTTCCTTCCCAAATCTCTTCTACTATCTCTATCTCTACTTAAAGATATATCCCAACAAACTCTTAAGATAAAAGGAACGATCATCTACCAACAAAGGTGGAACTACTCAAAAAAGGTGGTTACCGACTCTACTATAAATACACTGACACTCCTCAGGTATATTCACGTTCTAATATACTAAAAACCTACTTAAAGCCCTTGCTAATTTAAACATCAGAGTCTTTTATAGGTACCACCCCAGACCTCCTCATGGGGAACTCAAACAGTGACACCTCGGCATAAGAACAAGTCGGACGCTACCTCACAAGGAGACTGGACTTCTCATTTAGGCCCAAACTACCTTTTCAGATAACCCCTGGAACAAGAAGTAAAAATGATAAAGTGAGCAGAGGAAGCGGGTGAGTTTGGACTAAGGTGCATGGAAGGGAGCGCTATTGTACCGGTCAATTCCAATATGGAGGCACCTTTAGTTTTGGAGTTTTTGTCCACATGCTAGTTTTCTGTTAGATGTTTCTTTGTAGAAAATGTGGATTGGCTAAGAGCTCTATCTTCATGTGTATGTTGATTCAGCGTTTTCATGCTTTGAATGCAACTCGGTTCAGCGTATCTACGTCAATATTGCGAAAAAAAAACGATTGCCACTGTAATAAAAAGGATGACAATTAGGTAATAATTTTTAAATTGTGGCATTTTGATAAATAATTTTTAAAATAGTAGGGAAATAATAAAAAAAACCTACATATATGACATAGTTTTTTAGTGTTTATATAACACCTTACTATACAAAGTTTTACGTTTAAATCGTAGAACAGAGGTAGTGTGGTGTTACGGACCTCTGAACAGTAAAATATATATACATAATAGTGGAAAAAGAAAATATACTAGGAGCCTTGAAAAACGGTAAAACAAAATCGCAAAATAAAAAACGCAACGCTCAAGAAATAGGATTACTTGCGTGCTAAGAAACCTAATAGGAAATAATAAGGATAAGTAAGGGAGTAAAAGAAGGCCAAGTATACAACATAACTAGCTCCTGGCTCAGCCAGCGAAGCCAAGGCTGACCGGAGAATATATATATATACATATATACATACATAGGTATCCCAAAATACATCAAACTACCAAAATAAGCTCCTATCTCTCCCTTGCAATGTCGTTAAAATGCCACGCCATGCGTACTCGTGGGCTATGCGTACGTGTGGATGGACGTTTTTCCAAATTTGGCAGAATGCCCAGAAAGCTACTTCAAACCAATTTTTGGTACCCTGCAACACAGTTTTATACACCAAACTTCTGTCGTCCATAACTTTCTCTACAAAATTCCATTTTTCATAAAATTGATATCATTCAAAAACTTGTAAAACCATCTTTCATTTGAAACAAACCACAGTTCCATCCAAAATTTGAGGAGCAAGTTATGGACTTCCAAAGTTCACCAAAATTCATTTTTATCAAATCACACCCAAACCTCATTTTTGCCAAAACCACATTTTCCTTTCAAACCTCATCTCCACCCAATTTAGCATACCACAACCATCAGCATAATCAACCCTTAACCATAACACAACAATTCTAACAACCTAGCTCAATAACATCATATTTCTTCCACTTTACCAATTTAGCCACAAACCACATAGTACTACACATACTAATTCTTACCATTTTCATACAATCCTTCAATCCTCATTACAATACTAATTTATCAAGTTAATACCAACAAGTCCAAATTATACCATTTACTATCTCAACCACACCTTTACCTTGTCATAATCTTCACCATCATACAAGTATATACATATACATACATTTAATTCCCATTATTAATTACTCAACACCATATCATATCAATTTATTCATCAACATCACAAACACTAACCATTTAACATAACAAAGCTTTTCAACCTATCTTATAATACTCTAGCCTAAGTTTTCACACAACCTTATATATTAAATGCGCGAAACCTAAACCATACCTTGGCCACTTTTATTTATTGTCCAAAGCAACACTTAAGCCATGCTCACAGCTCCTCAATTCATAAGATCACCAAGACTTGATACCAATCCAAGGCCTCCAATGTCCATAACATCAAATTCCACTTACAAACACACCACCTAATACAAATATACAACATATATATATATATATATACCCAACTCAATATCCATTACCCAAATTCAGAAATTAGATAGAGCTATGGTTTCCTCACCTTACCCATTGATGATTGGAGTATAATCCAACAATTATCCAATGTTAAATTGCACCTAAACCACCAAAATCATTAAAATCACTCAAGGCTCGCACATAAAGAGGAAACAGAATACTGGGCACGAATTTGAGAAAGACATACCTTTTTGTTTGGATAGAATTGAAGAGAACTCCGAGACGAACGCGTGGCCTCAAATGGCTTGTCAATCGGAGCTCCGGATCGAAAGTTATCTTGGTTTGAAGTTCAACCTAGGTTATGTTCTTTCTCTCTTCTCCTCACCGTGTCTCCCTTCTTTCCCAATGAACAGATGGTTTGTGGCTGAAAGGGGGTGAAAGGGGTTATATGGGTTGGGCTGAATTGGGCCTTGGGCCCATTTTGGGTCCGATTCGGCCCGTTTGGCCCAATTTTGGGCTAAATCTTTCAAAATTTGTATCAAAATTCTCGTTTTGAAGAGCTCTATCCTATTTTGATATTAGTTTTGCATTTTTTAATTTCATAATTAAAATTTAATTTATTGACTAATTATTCGCTAATTTTACAGGATTTACATCCTACCCACCTAATTAGGAATTTTGCCCTCAAAATTCAAATTCAGTTATCTGAAAGGTGGTGTGGGTAGTCCTTCCACCTGTCCGATTTGAGTTTCTAAGTACGTTTCCCACTTCCAGTTCCAATTTTAGCACCCTCTACTAATGTAACTTCTACTCTGCTTGGTATGGTATCCTATTATATATCTTAACTGAGGTTACTCAAAACGTTAGATCATTCCTCAGTTGCACTGGTCCAAGTTCTAATACGTGATTGACATCAGAGGTGTACTCTTGAAATTGATATGTGATACATCGTACCAATTCGAAAGATGTGAGGATAGAGTTACCTGACATCCACTGGCCTAATTCCTTGTAGAATCCAAAAAAGCCATCCTTGCCATAAATCCAAGTCCTAAGACATTTCGGCTTCAATCCCTTAATCTTGACTTATTCATTGATTCCAGCTTGTTAAAGTAATCTTCTCGAGTTCAGAACTTCCTTGCTTCGTATATCTCTTCTGTCGGCTTTTATAGTGAGAATGTTAACTCGAATTTGCGTAGCTCTTCTCCGTTGTACCGGCTATTAAATTCAGAAACTAAGATGTTCAATGCTGCAGTTTTCTATTAATTCAGAGGTGTTTAGCATAATGTGAAGTCTCACCTTCTCTCTGATGTATAGTCTCTTTGATATCCCCAATAAGTAGTTTACTCCGGTAGGCAAAATGGGCTTGGTCACTTGATCCACAATTCCCTAACAGTATCACCTTTTGTCCTAGTCCTCGGCACCCTACTATGAAATCGATGGCTATTTTCTTTCACTCTTAACGTAGAACCTTCGACGGTGGTAGCATTTCGCACAGCTTTTGGTGGTTTCTCTTTTTTTTTCTCATGTGTCGAACATGTAATTACATATATTGTTGCTTCGTTCTTCACTTCTGGCTGCTCAAAATATCTTCTTGGATTCGTGATACATCTTAGAAACCTCAAGGTAACTTCGAAAATCCTCTCTTGTAAGCTTCGAACAACAGTTTTTCATTTCAACTTCCGATCTCGACACCTGACCCTCTCTTGGTATCTTCTTGATTCAACCAGATTCAATACTCTTAGTAGCTCCTTATCACCAGTATTGCACTCCCTAAGTCCTTGACTCTACGATCTCTATTTCGGCATTTGCATTAGGCATATAACTCTCTTTTTAATTCTCCTTTGTTTACCAAACTTCGATATCTTTGGTGGCTCCTTATTATCTCGTTATGTGTCCTGTATCTCGTCGTTACCATGTCATAAACTAGCAATGGATTTAGTCCGGCACGTCCAACCACACTCTCACTCTCTAACTTAGAATTTTAACTTATCTAACATTTTCTCCTTTGGAATTAACATCCAAGAATCCCTTAGAAACTCTTTGCCTAGGGCGTCTATTACAACTTCACGGTGCTACATCAGCACGCATCTTAAGTCCTTCAATAATACATCTTAGTCATTTCCTAAATAGTTCATTAGGCTTAAGCGATACAAGTATTGGCAGAAAGATCAATCTTCTCTCCATGGCTCGAAGGCTTCTGCCGTATCCTGGTATTTCATTCACACGGTGCACCTCATTGCATCTATTTAGTCACGAGTGATATGATCGGCGAGGATTAAGGTTTTGAATTCCCTCGTAATGCCGCTGGTTTACTTTCATGTTCAAAAGTCTTACTCTAAAGGATTGACACTCTAATAATTTCATCTAAGAGTTATGTGCATCGCAAGATCCAATACGAATTGATTTTTTAAAGAAATATTATGTTCAAAGAGACGAACGAGTAACATGAACGGTGTTCATAAGAAATCAAAAGAAACTCTTGCATATAGTTAGCCAGAGTTGTACAGAACCAATAGAATACACCAGGAGAGAAACCTAGTTGCATCTCAAGGGAGGAGTTTGAATCAAAGCTTAAATAGGATGAATAAGGCATGTCAAATTAAAGATGTTCTAGTTGGCTTTTAAATAAATGAGAGTTCCCATAAGAGAGCAACTCTACGCACCGCAGGTCTCCAGGATTCAAGATTTATGTGTTTATATTAGGATGAGTTCAGGCTTATTTCAAAAGAGGCAAGCTTTATATGAGTAAGGAGTAAAATCAGAAGAACGATGAATTGGGCTGGTACAGGAAAAGATTCAAGATAAAGTTTTCAATGTAAGTTATAAGAGAAAGATTAGATTAAGTCATGAAGATTAGTTGGCGCGCTCTCGTTAAGAAACACTTAGATTCACCCTTCCGGTACTCCCTCCAACTCGGTCTTGAGTTTCACCGATTATAATGATGTCTTCACTTGTGGTGCAATTAACACTGACCCGTCTTTTGGGCATTAAGTCTTTCGCAAACTCACGCTCTCTCTAAGGTGGAATTCTGGTATATCTTCAAGAATGGTTTCGAAAACTCTCTCGTATAGGAATTTGGTCTCACTTTGACTCGTCTCTTAATCCATTAGCAACTCAAAGTTGAATCCGCTCTATTCCTCTTCCTCGAAGTTTTAACGTCACTGGATTTCAAACGGTAACTCCGCACAGCTCTCAACGGTTCTAATTCCTTAGGTATAATCCACCCTGCTTCCACTGTGTCATTCTGATTCTCATCCTTTAAGAACCTAGTCACTCATCTAGGTTAGCTAAGTATCGCTCCATCTTAACAACTAATAGTCTTTGACCAACCATCGGCTCGGACTCCATGATCATCAAAACTTGTTATGCTTTACAAATGGATATTACATATTAATGATATACAAGGTAGCTAAAAACTCAACTGCTAATTCACGGTTACCTCAGGTTTGAGGATCGGATTCAGCTACATCCCAGCGTTCTTGTGTGGACAATCTCGAGCTATATGCCCCGGCTTCCCGAACTTGTAGCATACACCTAGCCCGGCTCTATGTGGCTCATCTGGAGTAGTCTCTCCATAGCCTTCCTGTAACATTGCCGACTTCATGAAGTAACTTTCTGCGAATTGACTTTTCTTAACCAATTCAGGGAAATTCATTAACCTTTGCGAATTCACGTAGTTGAAGATGTCTCTTCTAAGTCCTTTCTCATATTTAACACACTTTCATGCCTCATAGTCAGCTGGATTTTCTTGACAAACTTTTGAGAGATGACATAAGTTGTCAAATTCACGGGTATAGTCAGCAATGCAATAGATATATTTTCTTGCCTCAGTTGCATTAACTCCAACTCATTTGCAATGCGAAGTGCATGTAAGAAATATTTCCCATAAAATTCTGTCTTGAATCTATTCCAAGGGATATCTGTTAACTCCATCTGCAAGGTATGATACAACTCCTGCCACCATTCTGAGCATCTTCCTCCAACATGTAAGTCACTATTTCTACCGACTGTACTTCCGATATGTGCTGAGTATATAAAAATCTCTACACGTCTCGAAACCACCAATCAGCCTCTAACGCATTGGCATTTCTATTAAATCGGGGTGGACCACTTTTGAGGAAATCAATAAGGGTCATGGATCTATAGTATTGACCTATGTTGCTCGTACCAGCACCCAACCTTCCATCTTGGGATCCTCGCATCGGTTCCGTCCTAGGATTTTTCCTCCAGTTACCTCGCTTCGATCCGTGAGTCGACATTTGATCCCTGTTCACACCAAATAATTAATATTAAGGTGATCAGTCTCAATATCTCAAGTTTAGTGCTTAAGAGTCCCAAATGCATGCTCACGAATATGTATGCTACTTATATCAGTTAGATATCCTACTAGCACATAGACACATATGCAGAGAATGCACAGAAGCATAATCAAGTCGTACTCAGGCTCTACAGGAACCAACTGCTCTGATACCATAATGTAACACCCTACTACATAGAGTTTTACGCTTAAGTCGTAGAACAGAGGTAGTGTGGTGTTACGGACCTCGAAACAGTAAAATATATATACATAATAGTGGGAAAAAATATACTAAGAGCCTTAAAAAATAGGTAAAACAAAATTGCAAAATAAAAAACTCAACGCTCAAGAAATAGGATTACTTGTGTGCTGAGAAACCTAATAGGAAATAATAAGGATAAGCAAGGGAGTAAAAGAAGGCAAAGTATACAACATACCTAGCTCCTGGCTCAGCGTGCGAAGCCAAGGCTGATCGGAGAATA
>NC_029775.3:75777258-75778822 GCF_000817695.3 Arachis duranensis
ATCTTTGGATCTTTGGATCATTTTAGATCTTTTGATCATCTTTGGACATCTAGTTCTTAGATCATTGGGAGGCTGGCCTCACGGCCATGCCTAGACCTTGTTCTTATGTATTTTCAATGGTGGAGTTTCTACACACCATAGATTAAGGGTGTGGAGCTCTGCTGCACCTCAAGTTTTAATGCAATTACTACTATTTTCTATTCAATTCAGTTTATTCCTATTCTAAGATATTCGTTGCACTTCACCATGATGAATATGATGATCCATGACACTCATCATCATTCTCACCTATGAACGCGTGACTGACAACCACTTTCATTCTACCTTAGACCGGGCGCATATCTCTTGGATTCCCTACTCAGAATCTTCGTGGTATAAGCTAGAATTGATTTTTAACCGGAATCTTCGTGGTATAAGCTAGAATTGATGGCGGCATTCAAGAGAATCCGGAAGGTCTAAACCTTGCCTGTAGTATTCTGAGTAGGATTCAATGATTGAATGACTGTGACGAGCTTCAAACTCCTGAGGGCTGGGCGTTAGTGACACACGCAAAAGAATCACTGGATTCTATTCCGACCTGATTGAGAACCGACAGATGGATAGCCGTGCCGTGACAGGGTGCGTTGAACATTTCCACTGAGAGGATGGGAGGTAGCCACTGACAATGGTGAAATCCTTGCATACAGCTTGCCATGGAAAGGAGTAAGAAGGATTGGATGAAGACAGTAGGAAAGCAGAGAGACGGAAGGGACCAAGCATCTTCATACGCTTATCTGAAATTCCAACCAATGAATTGCATAAGTATCTCTATCTTTATCTTTATGTTTTATTCATCATTCATAACCATTTGAGTTTGCCTGACTAAGATTTACAAGGTGACCATAGCTTGCTTCATACCAACAATCTCTGTGGGATCGACCCTTACTCGCGTAAGGTTTATTACTTGGACGACCCAGTACACTTGCTGGTTAGTTGTGGCTGGCGTTAAACGCCAGAAATGGGCATCAGCCCAGCGTTTAATGCCAGAATTGGCAAATTGGCATAATTTGCTCGCCACTTGGTGCAGGGATGACTTTTTCTTGACACCTCAGGATCTGTGGACCCCACAGGATCCCCACCTACCCCATGGACCCCACAGGATCACCTCAGGATCTGTGGACCCCACAGGATCACCTCAGGATCTGTGGACCCCACAGGATCACCTCAGGATCTGTGGACCCCACAGGATCACCTCAGGATCTGTGGACCCCACAGGATCACCTCAGGATCTGTGGACCCCACAGGATCCCCACCTACCTCAACTCACCTTCTCTCCTCTTCACAAAATCCAATAACACTCTTCCCCAAAAACCCTTCACCAATCACCTTAATCTCTCATCCCCATCACCTCTTCACCACTCACATCCATCCACTCTTTCTCATAAACCCCACCTACCTTCAAAATTCAAAATTTTTTCCCACCCAATCCCACCCTAAATAGCCAAACCTACTCCCTCTCCCCTCACTATATAAACCCCTCCATCCTTCTTCATTTTCACACAACACAACCCCCTCTTCTACACCT
>NC_029775.3:75779675-75780588 GCF_000817695.3 Arachis duranensis
TGTTTTTTCGAAAAAAATCATGCTTATGTTTATCTATGTTTGTGTCTTGTGATCATTAGTGTCTTAGTGTCTATGCCTTAAAGTTATGAATGTCCTATGAATCCATCACCTCTCTTAAATAAAAACGTGCTTAATTGAAAAAGAAAAGAATTGCATGAATTTTGAATTTTATAACAGTTTAATTATTTTGATGTGGTGGCAATACTTTTGTTTTCTGAATGTATGCTTAAACAGTGCATATGTCTTTTGAATTTGTGGTTCATGAATGTTGGCTCTTGAAATAATGATGAAAAATGAGACATGTTACTGAGGATCTGAAAAATCATAAAAATGATTCTTGAAGCAAGAAAAAGCAGTGAATACAAAAAAAAAGGGAGAAAAGAAAAACGAAAAAAAAGGAAAAGAAAGAAAAAAAGAAATAAAGTTGTGATCCAAGGCAAAAAGAGTGTGCTTAAGAACCCTGGACACCTCTAATTGGGGACTCTAGCAAAGCTGAGTCACAATCTGAAAAGGTTCACCCAATTATGTGTCTGTGGCATGTATGTATCCGGTGGTAATACTGGAAGACAGAGTGCTTTGGGCCACGGCCAAGACTCAATAAGTAGCTATGTTCAAGAATCATCATACTTTACTAGGAGAATCAATAACACTATCTGGATTTTGAGTTCCTAAGGAAGCCAATCATTCTGAATTTCAAAGGATAGGGTGAGATGCCAAAACTGTTCAGAGGAAAAAAGCTAAAGGCCCCGCTCATCTAATTAATACTGATCTTCATAGATGTTTTTGGAATTTATTGTATATTCTCTTCTTTTTATCTTATTTGATTTTCAGTTTCTTGAGGACAAGCAACAATTTAAGTTTGGTGTTGTGATGAGCGGATAATTTATACGCTTTTTGGCATTGTTTTTAATAT
>NC_029775.3:75780713-75781400 GCF_000817695.3 Arachis duranensis
ACTTTTCTGGGCTTTACTATGAGTTTGTGTGTTTTTCTGGGATTTCAGGAATTTTCTGGCTGAAATTGAGGAACCTGAGCAAAAATCTGATTCAGAGACTAAAAAGGACTGCAGATGCTGTTGGATTCTGACCTCCCTGAACTCGAAGTGCATTTTCTGGAGCTACAGAAGCCCAATTGGCACGCTCTCAACGGCGTTAGAAAGTAGACATCTTGGGCTTTCCAGCAATATATGATAGTCCATACTTTGCCCAAGATTTGATGGCCCAAACCGGCGTTCAAATTCACCATCAGAATTCCTAGCGTTAAACGCCGGAACTGGCACAAGGATGGGAGTTAAACGCCCAAACTGGCACCAAAGCTGGCGTTTAACTCCAAGAAGAGTCTCTACACGAAAATTCTTCAATGCTCAGCCCAAGCACACACCAAGTGGGCCCGGAAGTGGATTTTTATGTCTTTTACTCATCTCTGTAAACCCTAGGCTACTAGTTTTCTATAAGTAGGACCTTTTACTATTGTATTTTCATCTTGGGACATCTAGTTCTTAGATCACGTTGGGAGACTGGCCTCACGGCCATGCCTAGACCTTGTTCTTATATATTTTCAACGGTGGAGTTTCTACACACCATAGATTAAGGTGTGGAGCTCTGCTGTACCTCGAGTATTAATGCAATCACTATTGTTCTTC
>NC_029775.3:75781605-75805140 GCF_000817695.3 Arachis duranensis
GCGTTGAACATTTCCACTGAGAGGATGGGAGGTAACCACTGACAACGGTGAAATCCTTGCATACAGCTTGCCATGGAAAGGAGTAAGAAGGATTGGATGAAGACAGTAGGAAAGCAGAGAGATGGAAGGGACCAAGCATCTTCATACGCTTATCTGAAATTCCCACCAATGAATTGCATAAGTATCTCTATCTTTATCTTTATGTTTTATTCATCATTCATAACCATTTGAGTTTCCTGACTAAGATTTACAAGGTGACCATAGCTTGCTTCATACCAACAATCTCTGTGGGATCGACCCTTACTCGCGTAAGGTTTATTACTTGGACGACCCAGTACACTTGCTGGTTAGTTGTGCGAAGTTATGTTTATGCCATGGTATTGAACACCAAGTTTTTGGGTTCATCACCGGGGATTAATTGAGTTGTGAAAATTATTGATCACAATTTCGTCCACAAGTAAGCTAAACACATATATACATAAATATAAACAAAAATCTAAAATACACCCAGGAACTACTTCGCTTCAAAGATCCAGACGCCTAGCGAGGAGCCTCTCGACCTGCATCTGAAAACAATAATACAGTATGGAATGATAATTGGAGGTTCTCAGCTTGGTAAATGTGCCAGGCGTATAATAAATAAGGTTCTGGGAATGCCAAAGGTAATCCTAGAACTCCGTCATTCAGTTATCAAACTTAATTACTAAATAGAAGCCATAAATAGGGGTAGGTAATCTAAATCTGCCTAAACTCACTCAATTTCAAACCTAACATAACACCAAACTATTTCACCATTTCCCCCATCCCTCCGTCATCCATAATTCAGCAGAGACAAGCAACCAAATAAGTTCACGCACAAATAATGAGCAGATAGTGCAAGTAGCAAGTATAACAGGTAGCAGAAGGTATATATTCAATTAGGCAAACCCAGGAAATGCATAGCAATCAAAACAAACAAATGCATATGATGCATGCCTGTCCTATGGCTGATGAGGCTCATCTGTCGGTTATCCAGCCAACCCGACAAGTTCGAAAACCTTAGAGTGTCCTCCTCGCGCATCCCCAAGAGCCTATGCATAGATTTCACATTCAAACATCAAGTAATCACTCAATGGGGGCTATCCATACCTGGGAATTCATACGTGCCCGGTCACCCTTCGACGTAGAGTCAACAAAGTATCGAGATTCAACTTGGAACGTGGTGGCAAGCCACGATTCTTATCCAGGGAAACTCGTATCTCAGATATCATCATTCAGAAGCCATTTCATTTTCATAATCAATATATAATCATTTATCAAGTCATGGCATCAAACTTCATTTAACTTTCTCATCTCCTTCACATAACTTATCATTTTATCTCTTACTTTATCTCCAAGTTATCTTATTATCCTAGCTTCAATTTAGCTACTGGACTTAGTATTATACCCTAAGTCTAAAAGGAAGGAAGATGGAGATTTGAAAGTGAAATCTGGTTTAAAACAGCCAAAATTCAGTTTTGCAGCAAGCAGTGGTCACGCGTGCGCGTGGGCCACGCGCACTGATGACTTGCATCTTTTACCATTTTTACTATCTAAAAGGACCATAAAAAGAACACGCATCCATTGTTTTAATTCAATTTCATGAATCAAATGATAGATATTATGGTACATTGCTTTGAAATGGGTTTGTGTTGAATTTCAAATAAAAAGAGCAGCAAAAAGGGGAGAAAATAACAAAACAAAGCTGGGCGTGTGAAACTGGCGTGCCACTTTGAACAAATGCCATGAAAGTATGTGGGCGTGGCACGCTAGGAGCTGGGCATGGCACGCCAGTATCGTTTTCCAGAGAGCATTGTTGAAGGCCACAAAAGGGGCGTGGCACGCCAAGTCCATCACAACCACTTGGGCGTGCCACTTGGTATCGAAGTCCTAGCACGCCAGCTCTAAACCATCACTTGGGCGTGCCACTTGAAGACCCAAGCATGGCACGCCAAGCTAAAAAAACCACCTTAAGGTGGGCGTCCCACTTGAGCATCAAGGCGTGGCATGCCAGTTCAAGTTTCTAGAAGAGAGATTGAAGGCCCAAACACTTGGGCTCGCCACTTGATGTCGAAGGCGTGGCACGCCAACTCTGATCCAACACTTTGGCGTGCCACTTGAAGACCCAGGTGTGGCACGCCAGTACAACTTTCCAGAGAAGGAGGTAATGGGCTAAACATATGGGCGTGCCACTTGGTATCGAAGGCGTGGCACGGCAGCTACCAATTCCTACTTGGGCGTGCCACTTGAGCCTCAGGTGTGCCACTTGAGCTTCAAGGCGTGGCACGCCAAGACTAGGAGGCCATGGGCGTACCACTTGAGTTCTGGGCGTGGCACGCCAACGAAGGAACCAAGCACACATAATGGGTGTGGCACGCCAGACTCTGGGCGTGCCATGCTAGTTTAACTTTCCAGAGAAAAGAAGAAGAAGGAAAAGTCCTGGGCGTGCCACTTGGGCTTGAAGGCGTGGCACGCCAGGCTAACTGACGCGAGCAAAACCGTCAGTTAAGAATTCCTTCTCGGTAAAGGAGAGATAACCTTGTTGCAAGTATAGCTCTCAACCAACAAGTAATGTCTGATCAAAGTTTACAATTTCTAATTAAACCGAGAGTAGTTAAACCTCGGGTCATTCTTCCCTAGGATGCAATTGAAGTGTTAGTTCCTTGGTTGTTAAGGCAAAAGGGGGGTTTCAAGCAAGAAATGAAAGATTAAAAGAACTTAAGCAATAAAAGAACAAAGAGATAATCAAAATTGGAAATTAATGTAAGAAAGAGGAAACAAGATAAAAACTAGTGAAAATGCATAACAGAAGCCTTGACTTGGGAATTGAGGGTCCAAGGAATCCTATCATTCCCATAACCACAACTATGGTAATTATGATGAGTCAATCTCGCCTAGCCAACCCCAACCATCAAGGAGTAAGTCAAGCAAGCATAATTGACCTTAATCCATAAGTCCTAACCAACTTACCAAACTAGTTGGTAAAAGGCTAGCGTCAATGGAAATCAACTAACTACCTAAGAATTACCACTAAATGTCGGACATTATGACTCTAGTATCCTAGGAACTCAAACCACAAGCCAAGGTGTGAAATCTACTCAAAATCTAAGGTTGGCATTTTCACAAACACCTTGTGTGCATAAAAGTAAAACATGGGAAATTGCAAGGAAAATGCTAAAACTATAACCAACTATCAACTAAACCAAAAGTAAACAAGCAATCAAACATAAAGGAAGCATGAAACATAAAATTCATTGATCAAAACTTCAAGAAACACGAAATTGCAAATATGAACAAAGTAACTTGAACCAAGGAAATAGAAGTGCTTTAATTAAAAAAGAAAATTGAGAATACTTACAATTAAGGAAGCAAAATGGAAGATCAAAGCTTGCTATAAAATGCTACAATTGAAATGAAAATGCAAACTACATAAACCCTAGGAGAGCTCTCTATTCTACACTACTCCTACTTTTAATACTATGAAAAACTATAACAAAATAAAATCTAAGTCCTCATGCCTTCAAATGTGTTGAATTCCCCTTCATATAGCATCCAATTTCAGCCTTCAAGCCTTCCAAAATGGGCCAAGAGGCCTTCAAACTCGCGCAGCACATGTTTCATTAATGCAATCACGTGCAGGGGCCTGTGCGCACACTCGGCTAAAAATTGACCTGTGCGTACGCACAGGTGCTTGTGCGCACGCACACATGGAAATTCTCGCTTGTGCGTACGCACACAGGATTGTACGCATGCACACTTCGCTGTGTGTGTTTTTTCCATGTTTTCTCCCTTGTACATGCTTTCTTCCATTTTTGGCCATCCCTTCTTACCTCCAAGGCATGAAATCACTCACAAACCATATCACGACATCGAATGACATAAAAATGGAATTAAAAATCACTAATCTAAGCATTAAAACGCATGTTTTCACATTTAGGATCAAATTAGGGATCAAACACAAAAGTATGCTATTTAGGTGCTTAAGCGTGAGTTTATATGCTAGAATCCATTCAAGTCAAACTAAAATTATCGAAAAATATGAACTCATCACTAACCATGGTTTAGAAAGACCTTGGGTGTGCCACTTGGGCTCGAAGGCGTGGCACGCCAGGAAGTTTAGCACATGGAGCGTGCCACTTGGGGAGCTGGGTGTGGCATGCCAAGCCAAAACCAGTGGCTAGGCATGGTACGCCACTCAAGCACCAGTCACACGCCACGCCTGGAGAGTCACGTTTTTGGAGTTTTTCTCTCCCTCTAGTTGTAATTTTCTTTTCTCTTTTGTATTTTCTTAATTCTAGTGCTGGGAGTAGTATAAATAACCCCTGACACTTGCCTCCAACGAAAGTACTGAGAAGGGGTTGTTGAGTGGTAGTTTTGTTGAAGTATAGTGATATTTGCTTTTCACATCATCTCTTCCATCTCTTGTACTTTTCTTTTAAGCTATGAGTAGCTAAATTCCCTCTTATTGAGAGAGGGAGCTCTGTTGTACTTGATGGATTAATGATAGTAAATTTCTTCTTCTCTTCATCTTCTCTTTGATTTGCTAGAAGGAATTTCGTTTTAATGTTAGTGTTCAATCATCTTGGGAAAGAGGTTGAATGCAAAATGGGTTTTATGGGAACCTTGAAAAAGGAAACATGAAACCATGCTTGAAATCCCTTCTCACACTTGAGTAGAATCTGGGTTTTGGTGATTGGATATGGTGACATATAATCCACCCACTACTTGGATCTATGAGGATGTGTGGTATAATCAGGGACCAAGCATATCTCTCTTCATGAGCAATAAGACCAAGAAATTAGCTGATGATTAAGATTTGAGAGAATGAGTCACCAAGGGATTGGGGCTCAATCAATCATGATTGCTAAAAGGTCAATGAGTTGCATGATTGAAGATGAGATGAGCTGGATTTAATCCAAAGAGAACAATATCTCTTGATCTAAATGAATTTTGCCTATTCTTATCTTCCACATTCTTTATAGCTTTCTTTACATTATGTCAATCCCCATTCCCATTTACAATTAATCATTTATGTTTTTGCACTTTACATTCTTGCCATTTCCTTTTCTGCACCTTACTTCTTTTCTTTACTTTTGAGCAAGGTTCGGAAAACCGGACCGGTCATCAAACCGCTCTAGTTACTGGTTCACTGGTTCATTGGTCCAACCGGTTCAACCGGTGGTTCAACCGGAAAAACCGTTTCAGAATAAAATAATAAATAAATTATATATAAACATTATAAAATATAATTATAGTCTAATATAAATCTTAAATATCTTCCAAATTTAAAACATTATATGAAATATCAACCAAATCCATATGATCTTATCAAAATACAAAGTTAAATAGTGAAAAGAGCAATGGTGCAAACAGCAACAATACAACTAGAAATAATCATTAATCACTCCTAAATTAATTCAAAACAGTAGCATAACAAATAATCACCCCTAAATTAATTCAAAACAGCAGCATAACAAAATCATAAATCACAAATCACAAATTCAAAATTCAAAACACTCAGTGCCATAATTTCATAACAAAACAGCAGTATAAGTGCATAACAAGTTAACAACAGCAGCTTAACAAGCCACAATCAATAATCACAAATTTCAAACTCAAATCAGCAGCATTACAAAAGACCCAAGAAATCACAAATCACAAATTCAACCTCAAATCCCTAAAAGAGTAACACAGACTCAACTTTTCACTAACCTCAAATCAGTAAATCAGTAATCAGTAAATCAGTAAATCAGCATTGATCAAACTAAATGTATACCAGCTACCTTCAATTTATTTTTGTATTTTGCAACCCCTGGTTTTGTTTTGCAGTTTTGCTTCCTTCCACTTGATCACATTAGATGTATTGAATCTAATTGGTGCAGCCCCACTTGCCCATTAATGTCTCCCACAATTTGGTGCAGAAGATTGCATATTCAGCTTGACAAAAATGTTAGAGCTTCCATTTCCACCAACCTCGGAAGTTCAACCTGAAATCCTTGAAAACAGAGTAACACAGACTCAACTTTCCACTAACCTCAAATCAGTAAATCAGTAATCACAATAAAAATAGGAGGATCGACAAGCATGTTATTATTCACAGAAGCTAAGAACAATGAAAAATGGAGAAAGATTCAACAGTTTTCAACCCAATTTTAACAAAGCTCATCACAATCATTAACAACAATAAAAAGCATTGAAGGAACAGTGAATCAGTAACATAGGCAGTGCAAATTTAAAATTTAAAAGCTATCAATTTAAAATTTATCATCAAATACAATCAGAAAGCAAAGCCAATCAACCAAGCACTGAATGAGCATTCTGTTCTGATTATGTGACTGGGAAGCAACAAATTCAGCAACAAATTCAAGTTATAGCAACAAAAACATAATAGAAAATCGTTTATGGTTTTTATTGTATATTGGAAATTTTGCTATTAATTGTTTATGATTTCAACAAAAACACAATGCAGCAGCAGTAGCACAGTGGAGCCACAAAACACACAACAACACACTAGAAGCCAGAAGCCACAGCAGAAAGCCAAAGCCAGAGAAAATCAATGATTTCAACAAAAACACAAAACCCTATCATCATTGAATGATTTGTTGATTTCAGAACAGAGAGTCACATAATAAAACGAAAAACGAAGAACAAAGGCACACCAAAGCCACTGACCTTCGAGAGGGCGACGGCGACAAGACGACGGCAAGCAGGACGAATCCGATGGAGGATGGGCGCCGAGCGAGGAAAAAGACAGCGAACAGGGGGTTTGACTTGGATAATGCCAACAGACGAAGAGAGACTCCTTGGTGACAAACCCCTGACTGCTACAGATGGCGACAAACAACAGCGACAAACAACGGCGACAACACGACGGCGGCCGAGCTCAAGGAAGAAGCAGTGCACCTGCGACTGGTTACTGCGAACAGATCGAAGACTTGGAGAACTCCCTTGACTGTGACGCACGAAGACTCGAGGAGACAAGCCCCTGACTGCGATGGACGGCGGCAAACACGGCTCCTCCCTGCGGCGGTGGTGGCGGCTAGGATTTTTCCCTGGTTGAGGCCAAGCGTGTTCTGCACTTCTGCTCGAAGGAATAAGGAAGGAGATGGTGAAGGGCGTTTTGTTTCTCCCCTTAAGCGCGAAACGGCGCCGTTTTATTCAAACCGGGCGGTTCCGGTTCCGGTTTGACCGGCTGGTTTTTGTCCGGTTTAATGGTTTATATCCGGTTTTATAATTTCCGGTTTTAGGCATCAAACCAAACCGTTTATGTCTCCGGTTCACGGTTGAACCGGTCGAACCGGCCGGTCCGGTCCGGTTTTCAGAACATTGCTTTTGAGTCATTTACATTCTTGCTTATTTACAATTCTACAATCACACTCTATATTACATAGCTTGACTAATTTACCCATTGATTAAAATTCCTCAAATCTTCCAATCTCTGTGGATACGATCTCACTCTACTGTGGGTTATTACTTGACGACAATTTTGATGCGCTTACTGATGAGCGGATAATTTATACGCTTTTTGACATTGTTTTTAGTATGTTTTAGTTAGTTTTTATTATATTTTTATTAGTTTTTATTTAAAATTCACTTTTCTGGACTTTACTATGAGTTTGTGTGTTTTTCTATGATTTCAGGTATTTTCTGGCTGAAATTGAGGGACCTGAGCAAAAATTTGATTCAGAGGCTAAAAAGGACTGCAGATGCTGTTGGATTCTGACCTCCCTGCACTCGTAGTGGATTTTCTGGAGCTAAAGAAGCCCAATTGGCGCGCTCTCAATTACGTTGGAAAGTAGACATCCTGGGCTTTCCAGCAATATATAATAGTCTATACTTTGCCCGAGATTTGATGGCCCAAACCGGCGTTTCAAATCAGCTTAAGACTGCCCGGCGTTAAACGCCGGAACTGGCACAAGAATGGGAGTTAAACGCCCAAACTGGCACAAAAGCTGGCATTTAACTCCAAAAAAAGTCTCTACACATGAAAGCTTCAATGCTCAGCCCAAGCACACACCAAGTGGGCCCGGAAGTGGATTTTTATGTCATTTACTCATTTTTGTAAACCCTAAGCTACTAGTTATCTACAAATAGGACCTTTTACTTTTGTATTTGACATCCTGAAATCTTTTGATCATGTTTTTATGATTGAACCCTCTTTGGGAGGCTGGCCATTCGGCCATGCCTAGACCTTGTTCTTATGTATTTTCAACGGTGAAGTTTCTACACACCATAGATTAAGGTGTGGAGCTCTGCTGTACCTCGAGTATTAATGCAAATACTATTGTTCTTCTATCCAATTCGGCTTATTCTTGTTCTAAGATATCACTTGTTCCTCAACTTGATGAATGTGATGATCCGTGACACTCATCATCATTCTCACCTATGAACGTGTGCCTGACAACCACCTCCCTTCTACCTTAGACTGAGTGGATATCTCTTAGATTCCTTAATCAGAATCTTCGTGGTATAAGCTAGAATTGATGGCGGCATTCAAGAGAATCCGGAAGGTCTAAACCTTGTCTGTGGTATTCTGAGTAGGATTCAAGGATTGAATGACTGTGACGAGCTTCAAACTCCTGAAGGCTGGGCGTTAGTCACAGACGCAAAAGAATCACTGGATTCTATTCCAACCTGATTGAGAACCGACAGATGATTAGCTGTGCTGTGACAGAGCGCGTTGAACACTTTCACTGAGAGGACGGGACTGTAGCCATTGACAACGGTGATGCCCAACATACAGCTTGCCATGGAAAGGAGTAAGAAGGATTGGATGAAGACAGCAGGAAAGCAGAAAGACAGAAGGGACAAAGCATCTCCATACGCTTATCTGAAATTCTCACCAATGAATTGCATAAGTATCTCTATCCTTATTTTATATTCTATGTTATCCTCCATAACCATTTGAGTCTGCCTGACTAAGATTTACAAGGTGACCATAGCTTGCTTCATACCAACAATCTCCGTGGGATCGACCCTTACTCGCGTAAGGTTTATTACTTGGACGATCCAGTGCACTTGCTGGTTAGTTGTGCGAAGTTGTGAGAAAGAGTTGAGATTGCAATTGTGCATACCATGTTGATGGCGCCGTTGATGATCACAATTTTGTGCACCACTTACCAATTGAACGGATTCATCACTTTTATATGGGGAGTGAATTTCGGTCATCAGGTTTTATAGCGCCGTTACTGGGGATTGGTTTGAATTTGACAATGACTAAATTGATGAGAAGCTAGATTAAGCATTTTCATTATCTTGTTAATTCTTTTTCAGTTCTTTAATTTTCCCCTTTATTTTATTTTACTTTTACTTGGATCATTTTAGCTATTCATTGTTCATATTTCCATTTTTTCTTACTGCTTCATTAACTATTTGATTAATTGCATCAACCAAACTAACCACTAGTCTTAACAAGAGTGTCTACTTCACTTGTCCTCTCCTTGTTGTTGTTGAATGTATGACAGGTAGAAGGGGAGAAACTTCATCCTCTTTTGATAGTGAACCTGAGAGGACCTTCCTTAGATTAAGCAGGGAAGCAAGACGCAAAGGCATAGTTGGAGAGGAAGTAGTGGAGGAAGATCTGAGAACTATGGTGGGCAAAATTGTGATCATCAACAATGGCTCCAATGACTTGGTGCTCTCAAACATAAATCACACTTTGTCACAACTCCGCACAACTAACCAGCAAGTGTACTGGGTCGTCCAAGTAATACCTTACGTGAGTAAGGGTCGATCCCACAGAGATTGTTGGTATGAAGCAAGCTATGGTCATCTTGTAAATCCCAGTCAGGCGGAATCAACTATATTAAGAGATTATTGGATTTTCGAATAATAATAATAAATTTAAATAGAAAATAAAGATAGAGTTACTCATGTAATTCAATGATGGAAATTTCAGACAAGTGTATGGAGGTGCTGTGTTCCTTCTGAATCTCTGCTTTCCTACTGCTTTCATCCAATCCTTCTTACTCCTTTCCATGGCAAGCTGTATGTAGGGCATCACCGTTGTCAATGGCTACATCCCATCCTCTCAGTGAAAATGGTCTAAATGCTCTGTCACAGCACGGCTAATCATCTGTCGATTCTCGATCATGTTGGAATAGAATCCCTTGATTCTTTTGCGTTTGTCATCACGCCCAACAATCGCGAGTTTGAAGCTCGTCACAGTCATTCAATTCCGGAATCCTACTCGGAATACCACAGACAAGGTTAGACTTTCCGGATTCCCATGAATGCCGCCATCAATTCTAGCTTATACCACGAAGATTCTGATTAAGGAATCCAAGAGATATGCGTTCGGTCTAAGGTAGAACAGAAGTGGTTGTCAGTCACGCGTTCATAGGTGAGAATGATTATGAGTGTCACGGATCATCACATTCATCATGTTGAAGTGCAACGAATATCTTGGAACAAGAATAAGTCGAATTGAATAAAAAATAGAAGTACTTGCATTAAAACTCGAGGTACAGCAGAGCTCCATACCCTTAATCTATGGTGTGTAGAAACTCCACCGTTGAAAATACATAAGTGATGAAGGTTCAGACATGGCCGAATGGCCCGCCCCCAAAACGTGATCAATAGTCTCCTAAGATGAATAATAAAATAAAACTGAGACCAAAGATGTAACGTGGTCAAAAGACACTGAATACAATAGTAAAAAGTTCTATTTATACTAGACTAGCAACTAGGGTTTACAAAAGTAAGTAATTGAAGTAGAAATCCACTTCCGGGGCCCACTTGGTGTATGTTTGGGCTGAGCTTGATCTTTCCACGAGCTGAGGCTTCTATTGGAGTTGAACGCCAAGTTGTAATGTGTTTTTGGTGTTCAACTCTGGATTGTGACGTGTTTCTGGCGTTTGACTCCAGAATGCAGCATAGAACTGGCGTTGAGCGCCAGTTTGCGTCATCTAATCTCAAATAAAGTATGGAGTATTATATATTGCTGGAAAGCTCTGGATGTCTACTTTCCAACGCCGTTGAGAGCGTGCCATTTGGAGTTCTGTAGCTCTAGAAAAATCCATTTCGAGTGCAGGGAGATCATAATCCAACAGCATCAGCAGTCCTTTGTCAGCCTTCTTATCAGAGTTTTGCTCAGGTCCCTCAATTTCAGCCAGAAATTACCTAAAATCACAGAAAAACACACAAACTCATAGTAAAGTCCAGAAATGTGAAATTAGCATAAAAACTAATGAAAACATCACTAAAAGTAACTAGATCATACTAAAAACTACCTAAAAACAATGCCAAAAAGCGTATAAATTATCCGCTCATCAAACTACTATGGAGGAAGAGGTGCATAACCATGTTAGAGAAGATGCTGGCAATCATGTTGGGTAAGAGAGGAGAGTCTTAGACTCCTACATCAACTCAAATCCAAGAAACTGTGGCAGTAGCATCCTGAAGCCAACAATTCATGCTAACAACTTTGAGTTGAAACCTCAACTTATCACACTTGTCGAGAATAATTGTTCATATGGAGGGGTGCCCAAGAGGATCCAAACCAATATCTCACTACATTCTTGAGGATTTGCGACACTGTAAAGTCCAATGGTGTACACCTTAACACCTACAAACTACTTTTTTTCCCTTTTTTATCTCAGAGATAAGGCAGAAAAGTGGTTAGAAGCATTTCCCAAGGAGAGCTTAACCACTTGGGATGAGGTTTTGAACAAGTTTCTAGCAAGATTCTACCCTCCATAGAGAGTCAATAGATTGAGAACTGAGGTGCAAACCTTTAGACAGCAATATGGTGAAACACTTTCTGAGGCCTGGGAGAGGTTCAAAGACTTGACGAGGAAGTACCCTCCGGATATTGATGACATGTCATCATGTCATGTTTTTCTATACTTTTTCATACAAGAAATTGATGATTAATGCTTAAATATGGCATTCTTTTGTACTTAAATGGTATATTTCTTTGATCTTTTGATTTTATAAACTTTGTAGGAAATAAGAAGAAAAAGAAGCAAAAGAAGCAAAAAAAAAGCTAAAAAGAAGAAAAGAGGAATTTTGGGCACATTTTGAAGTTTGAGCACGCTTTGGATATTAGGCCACGCTTTAAAAAGCGTGACCCATGAAAATAAAGCATGGCGCTCTTAAGCTTGGAAACAAAGACCAGCATCCAAGGTTGGTGCTCAATTAAGTGAGCGTTATGCTCACTCTAGTGAGCATTTGCGTGCTCTTCAGCAAGGGAAGCAAGGCAAAGCAAGACTAGCGCTCAAAGAAGTGAGCATTGTGCTCACTAAAGAGAGCATTTTCGTGTCTTGCTAGCAAGGAAAGCAAGGCAAAGCAAGACTGGCGCTCAAAGAAGTGAGCGATGTGCTCACTAAAGTGAGCATTTTCGGGCTTTTCTTTAAGCCTTGTGATAGCATGACCATGCCTTCTTCAAATGACTATAACTTTAGCTAAATATGTCCAATTTATGCGTTTTCAGTTACATTGGAAAGCTGACATTCAGAGCTTTCCAACGATATATAACAATCTATATTTGGCACAAAATTGAAGTACAAGTGATAGGCATCTTTAAGGCCCCAAAAGCACTCACCAAGGCACCAAACATGCGCTGGCCAAGGTTCGAAGAGGGGGACGCACTCAACACAAGACATAGCGCTCAAATATTGAGAACAATGCTCACTTAGTGAGTGCTACACTAAAAGCATGCTAGGCCAAAGGCTAGTGAGCACTATGCTCACAAAACCAAACGGAGCGCTACACTGGGAGTGCACCAACACACCCTGACTCACTTAAACCAAGCCACTCCTGACCCATTCATTCAAGGCCAATTTTGAAAATCCCATTAACATACCAAAGCAAGCAAAACTCATGGACATCACTCAAAGGCACAAGAAATAGATAGGTTAGGAATTTCATTTAAATTGTAATTTGTTTTCAATTTCAATTTCATTTTTTCACTTTGTAAAGCCTATATAAAGGCATCAGTTTCATTTCATTAGATCTGTTAGGCTGGCTCTGCTAGAGAGCATTAGGAGTAGGATTAGAGTAGGAAACTCTCTTTGATACACTTTTATCTTTCTGCATTTTTTACATTTCAAGTATTGAATTCAATTTGGCTTAGGCAAATTTCAATTTCCTTCTCTGCTACAATTTCCTTTTCTGCAATTCCACTTTCTACAACTTTACATTTGAAGTTTGTTGTGATCTGAATTTCATTCTCCTGCAATTTAATTCTTCTGCAATTGGTCTGAGCTTTGATTTACTACTTTCATTTAATTTTCTAGCATCCAGCCCTCTTTACATTTACTGCAATCTACATTTCTTGTTCTTCAAGCCTCTGTCAATTTACTTCCTACAAGTTAGATCTCCTGCAATTTACTTTTCTTGCTCTTTAAGTTTCTGTCAAATTTACTTTCGGCACTTTAAATTTCTTGTCATTTACTTTCTGCTGCATCAATTATCAGTCAACAATGTTAGCTTGACTAAATTAATCATCTCACTAAAGTTGATTGATCTATCAATCCCTGTGGGATCGACCTCACTCTTGTGAGTTATTACTACTTGATGCGACCCGGTACACTTGCCAGTGAGTTTGTGTGGGAATCTGATTTTCACCCATCAAGTTTTTCGCACTGTTGCCGGAGATTGATTTAGATCAACAATGATTAAGTGGGTGAGAAGTCTAGATTAAGCATTTTCTTTGTTTTAAGCTAATAGCAAGGTGTTTGAGTTATTGCCTCACTAAGAAATTTTTCTCTGTGACATGAATTTTAATTTTCATTGGTGTTGTGTTTTACAAAATTCAAATGGAGTTCAACTCATCTTATGATCAAACAAATTTTATGGGATATTACCCACCATCACCAATTTCTAATGATGGCTGGAAATATCACCAACAAATTATAGATCCTGAGCACTCCAATCCATGGAGATATGTCTCAGAACCACAAGATGAGCCAGAGAATCGTATGGGATACTTCCCACCACCACAAAATAATTCAAGTCATTGTTCTAATGGTGGCTGGGAGTATCACCAAGAAATTGCAAATTCTGAGCACTCCAATCCATGGAGATATGCTCCAGAACCACAGATTGACTTATATCATTATCCTCATGGTGTATGTACATATCAACAAGAGTGTGAACAATCAAGTGAAAGGAATCTCCTCCCAGAGCCACAAAGTAAATCATACTGTTATGACAATTACACAAATCATGGCTGGGAAGGGAATTTTAATGATTCAGTTGATTATGCTGTCAATACATACATGGAGGATTGCTCTCCGTGGTCACAAAATGATTCACACTCTGAGGAATTTTACAATAATATAATTCACATTGTGGATGGGAGAATCAAAATCAAGAAGCATTTGACAGTTCATACTCCACTTATCAAGAGCCATCATCACTTGAGCAAATCTTTAACTCATTCATACAAAATTGTCCAACCTCACCTCACAGTTCCTCATTTAAAAATTCTTCATCACTTGATTATGCATCAACACAAAGTTTCCTCTAAGATCCATACAACTCATCTCACCAACCACAAAATTCATTCCATAATTCACAAAATTCAGTCCATACCACTCTAAACAACCTCACCACAACACATCCATATTCACAAAATTTCTCTCAACCTTCATCTTTTGAGCTAGTAGCTGAGGACCCATTTCAAAAGTCCAGAGAATTATTGAAAAGACAAGAACAACTCCTAGAGGAATAACAACAATCGTGGAAAGAACAAGAAATTCTCCTCCAAAAGATGGATGAGCATTTGGAGAACTTAGGGAAACACTCAGAACCACTAAGTAAGAAAAATAAAGACCAATTGATAGATGTGAAGGAGGAAGTGGAAGAGTAAGAAGAAGAGGCACATGTGTCAAGCAAACTTTCAATGAAGAATGAGGTGGAGGAGGCAACTGAACCTGAAACTGCAGTTGAGATGACAAGGAAACATGAAAACTCACAACCCTCACAAACTTTCCTGAACCAAAGATGCTCAACACTTGAATCTGTGATTGAGAAATATGAAGAGGAGATGAAGAAATCTTGGGAAGAACAACAAACCTCCTCCATAAAAGTGCTATTAAGTCAAATGTTGAGTGTAAAGGAGGAAGTGAAGGAACAAGAAAGTGAGGAAGACAATTAAGAAAGCTCATACTCAAGTGAAGCAAAGAATTACATAGATGAATGGTTCATTGAACTACCAATTCAAAAGGCTTTTGATGAAGATAATGTTCCAACCATCACACAACCACCAAGTACTGATATTCAAGAAATGAAGGCAACTGGCAAGAGCACCAATCCTACCCTTGATCCATCAAGCAAGCTCAATCAAGCCATTAACAAAAGGAAGCTTACTGAAGAGAAGCCAAGACAGGGGACTGATGAGCAAATTATTGTGTCGGTATAGAATTTCACAATTGAAATCTCGTTGCAAGTATAGTTCTACACCAACAAAGAATCATCCCAATCAAAAATTTGGGTTGCCACATGTACAAACCCCAATAAAAATTAACTGAAGTATTTAGACTCTGGGTCGTCTCACAAGGAATTACAATGAAATGGTCAATTATTGGCTATGAAGAACAAGGGGTTTGGTTGATAAAAGGGGCAATAAAATAAATGATAAGAAAAGTAAAGAGGGCAATTAAAGAAAGCAATTAATAAAGAGAGACATTCATGGCAAGTGTTGAGCTCATAGGCTTTCTATCCTAGTCAATAATGACAATAATTAACAAGAATTTATCTTATTTCGTCATCTCCAACATGGAAGAAGGTATGAGTTATCTTCCATGAGAGAAAGTCAAACAAGACTAGTTAATCTCAATCCAAATGTACTAATCAGCTCACTAATTAAATTAGCAAGAGATTAGAGTCAATGGAAATAATATTAACTAACAACTCTAGATCACCAATCCAAATTGGGTATCAATGACTCAAGATTGCCCAATCACTCTTTCCAAGCCAAGAATGCTCAAAATCTACTCTAAAGTCCAACCAAGCATTTTGTCAAACACTTGGTGTGTATAAATGGAAAGCATGGTAAATATGCAAGAATAATAAATCTACCAACTACCAATTGCAAGGAAAGTAAATCAACAACTCAAATCATCAATGAAAGAACATCAAACATCAAATCTCATTAAAAGAAAATCCAAATCCAACATGAGTGTTCATGAACATATAAGAGACATAAAAGTAAAATTAACAAGAGAACTAAGAAGAATAGAGTAGTAGAAACAAGAAATTATAGAAGAAACAAGATGAGAACAATAATTAAAACCTAGATCTAAGATGGAATTAAGCTAACCTAACCTAATTCTAGAGAGAAGAGGGAGCTTCTCTCTCTAGAAACTAACCTACATGATGCTATACTACCAAACAATTGCTCCCCCCTTGCCCCAAGCTTGAATTCTGCATGAAATAGTATTAGAAATGAGTTGAATTGGGCCCAAAATGCTTCAAAAATCGCCCCCAACGAATTGCTTAAAGTGGACCCATGTGCTCCATCGGCACGCACGCGTACATGGTGCATGCACGCCCATATACATCAAGAAACTATGGTAAATTTTATATCATTTTAAAGCCCCGGATGTTAGCTTTCCAACGCAACTAAAACCATCTCATTTGGATCTCTGTAGCTCAAGTTATGATTGATTGTGTGCGAAGAAGTCAGGCTTGACAGCTTTACGGTTCTTTCATTTCTTCATGACTTCTCCCACTTTGTGTGCTTTTCTCCTCAATTCTTCCATCCAATATTTGCCTTATGGACCTGAGATCACTCAACAAACATATCAAGGCATTGAATGGAATTAAAGTGAATTAAATTTAGCTATTTTAGGGCCTAAAAAGCATGTTTTCACATTTAAGCACAAATCTAGGAAGAATTACAAAACCATGCTATTTCATTGAATAAATGTGACAAAATGTGATAAAACCCCCCAAAACAAGCACAAGATAAACCACAAAATCGGGGTTTATCAAAACTTCCCACACTTAAACCAAGCATGTCCTCATGCTAAGAATAAAGAAGGACAAGAAAAGGGGTATGATCATTTATTCAATGCAAAGAAACTATATGCACCTATTGACGTTGGGATTTCCCGTTGGTAAAGAATTTATAAAAATATGATCGCGTTATAAGTATAGCTTCTAAACCAACAGAAAATCCTTTCGTACAAACGTTTTGGTTGTCACAAGTAACAAATCCCTAAATAAATTGATAACCGAAGTATTTAAACCTCGGGTCGTCTCTCAAGGAATTGCAGGGAGGTATGTTCTTATTATTGGTTATGAGTCTTGTAAATTGGGGGTTTTGAAAGTAAGGAAACAAGTATGTTAAATGATAAGAAGAATAAAATAATAATAATAAAATAAACTCTTGGCAAGGTATTAGAATCGGAATTCCTATCCTAGTTATCCTTATCAGGTGTGATGAGAATTGGGTTTTAATCCCACTTAGTTATCCTTTATTAAACAAGGGAAGGTCAAGTCGACTAATTAGCTTGATCCTCAAGTCCTAGTTAATCCCTGTGGGAAGACTAGCTTTAGAGCGATCTAGATTAATTAGAATCTGCCAATTTCAACCACTGCTGAGTTTGACAACTCAAGAGTTACCAATTACCTAACCAAAACCAAGAATATAGAAAGCTAAATTGAAATCATAAATAACTGGAATACCTCAAATTAAATTGAATGGAGATGTCAATTCTAACATGGAAAAGTTCATAAGCCAATTGGGCAACATAAATCAAGTACAAATAAAAGCTCCAGAGTAAACAAAAATAGAAGAGAAACATAAATTATTGAACCTGGTACAAAGAAACAATCCTAATGACTAAAAGAAATCCTAATCCTAAAACCTAAGAGAGAGAAGAGAACCTCTCTCTCTAAAAACTACATCTAAACTATGAAAAGTGTGTATTATGAATGTATTATGATGAATTAATGGATTCCCCCACTTTATAGCCTCTAATCTGTGTTTTCTGGGCCAAGAACTGGGTCAGAAACAGCCCAGAAATTGCTGATTGTGAAATCTGGTTCGTACAAGTCGCGGCAAAGTAACGCGGAGGCGTCGTCCACGCGTTTGCGTGGATTGAGATTTTGTAGATGCGATGTGGGTGCGTCATCCACGCGTTCGTGTCACCTAACTTCGAGAGAGCTATGACAAATTATATATCATTGCAAAGCCTCGGATGTTAGCTTTCTAACGCAACTAAAACCATTTCATTTGGACCTCTGTAGCTCAAGTTATGACCGTTTGAGTGCGAAGAGGTCAGGCTGGACAGCTTAGCAGTTTCTTCAACTTCTTGTATTCCTTCCACTTTTGCATGCTTCCTTTCCATCCTCTGAGCCATTCATGCACTGTAATCCTTGAAATCACTTAACACACATATCACAGCATCTAATGGTAATAAGATAGGATTAATATTAGCAAATATAAGGCCAAAGAAGCATGTTTTCAATCATAGCACAAAATCCGGAAGGAAAACATAAACTCATGCAATTAGTATGAATAAGTGTATGAAAGATTGATAAAATCCACTCAATTGAGCACAAGATAAACCATAAAATAGTGGTTTATCAACCTCCCCACACTTAAACATTAGCATGTCCTCATGCTAAGCTCAAGAGAAGCTATAAGAGTGAAGGCAGAATGGTGGGATGTATGAAATGCAACCTATTTATATGAATGCAGCTAAATGCAAAATGCTTTTACCTACTTGGTTAAAAGTAAACAAACTCTCCAAGATAAACATAAATTGGATTTCACTAATTCAAATCATAGAAACGAAGTACAGATAACTTGCAAGAAGAAGATAGCTCATGGAAGCCAGAAACAAGGAATCGAGCATCGAACCCTCACCGGAAGTGTATGCACTCTAATCGCTCAGGTGTTTAAGGTTCGATTCTCTCAATTCTCTACTAATCTTGCTTTCTAAGGCTTGCTCTTCATCTAACAATCAACAAAAGTTTAATGCACCAATACACAAATCAAGAGGTCTTTTAAAGGTTGTAATGGGGTTAGGGTCAAGGTAGGATTGTATTTGGTCAAGTGGACTAAAATCTGAATCCTTAATTAACCTAAACTTCCCACCTAACTTAAGACAATCCATTTAATTAAAATGTAGAATCTAACTTCCCATTAACTGTATTTTCCACATATTCATGCATCCTAAATTTGAGTACAGCACATATGCATTAATACCAACACTTACTTTGGGACATTTTGTCCCCTTTTATTAATTTCTCTTTTTCTTTTTTTTTCACTCTTTTTTTTCTTTTCTTTATTTTTTTTCTATTATTATATTTTTTCTCTTGTTTTTCTCAATGCATATGAAAAAAGTATTGAATGCAATAATATCAACTATTATTTTGCACATTTTCACAAAAATATACAACACCCAATTACTCAAACCAAATATTTTCAAACCCAACTTCCCCATACTTAAATCATGAGCACTTTTACTAGTCTAAGCTAACCAAGGATTCAAATTAAGGACATTATTGTTTTTCACTTAGAGTTAGTAATGAGCTAATGTAAAGAACAAATGGGTAAAATAGGCTCAAATTGGTTTGCAAAGGATAACGAAAGGGTAAGACCATATATGGGTATGTAAGCTTAGTGAAACAAGGCCTCAATCATATAAGTGCATGCATACATCAAATAATGGAAACATAGAATTAAGCAAGACAAAGATCACAATTTTAGAGAGAAAAACACACACCAAAAATAAAATATTGGTTGGAAAAATGCAACCAATCAAGTGGGCTCAAAATCTCACTAGTTTTGTGTGTTCGAGCTCTAAATCATGTTCCAAAATAATATTTCTTCAAATAAGTTTTTCAAAAAATTTTTAATTTAAATTAGTGAAATACTATAAAAATTTTCTTGAAAAAGAAAATATTACTTCAACCAAGTAATGGTAATATATGCACAAAATCAAACAAACATGCAAATGCAACAACTAATTTAAACGTTATTGTTGAGACAGGAAGGTACTAACCCACGGAGATCGGTATCGACCTCCCCACACTTAAAGAGTGCACCGTCCTCGGTGCATGCAAAGCTGTACAGGTGGGCGGGGGTTGTGGTTCCTCAGCTGGTGCTCTTAGTAGAGTCTTTCTCTTTACCCTTCCTGGTGGCCATCCTGAAAAAAGGGAGAAAGGAAAGGGACATGTAATTCAAATAGCTAGAACCGGGAGGATGAAGGTTCAAGTGATAATCAATGCCAAGGTAAGGGATAATGTCTTAAATACATGGTCGCGACTACATGCAATTAGGACATCAATGAAAATATAGCAAGGCATATTAAATCAATTAGATGCAAGATGTATAAAAGCATGCAGGCAAAGGCATGAGAAGCATAGGTCAAGCATCAATTGTTAAAATAAGTTGGATTAAAGAGCAGTTGTATGATGACAATTGTGAATGATAATCTCAAATACAGGTGGATTACAAGTATTGTGAGTTAAAAGAGGAATGAAAGTAATAAATCCAAATATATATGAGATCCAAATTTAAAATGTCAATTGTCAAACCAATCCTTATAATATCCATAAGCTTAGTTATAATAAAGTAAAATCCAAATAAAGCTCCAACACCAACATAAAAATGCATGAAAATAAAAAAAAAAGAAAGGAGAAAGAAGGAAGAAGAAAGAAGGAAGAAGGAGGAAGGGGAAAAAAGAAATAAGAAGGGAAAGAAAATATTTAGATTTGGGGAAGAAAAGATAAGATATTTGGCTGTTTTGGATAAGTTGTGTGGCGCAGGCGACGCAAGCGCGTGGGGCACGCGGTCGCGTGGATAGCGCTTCGATGAAGTGACGCGAACGCGTGGGTCACGCGTTCGCATGAAGTGATTCATGCCATTAGCGCGAGGGCAGCCTCGCGGTCGCGTAACTCTCTATTTGAAACTCATATTGCCAAATCTTTGGGTGACGCGGTCGCGTGGTTGACGCGATCGCGTGGATGGCCTAAATTTGAATACGGCGCGGATGCGTGGGGCACGCGTACGCATGGCATGGCTTGTGCTTCTAGCACGAGTCCAGCCCAATTCTAGCTCAACTTTCGGCCATACACCCTTTTTACATCGATTTTGAGGCACGCGTTCGCGTGGGTGACGCGGACGCGTGGGAGCATTTTTCCCACATGGCACGAATGCGTCAGCGACGCGATCGCGTGGATCAATTTGTGCCAAAAGCACGCCTCCAGTCACACTCTTGCATGAATCTCTGTTCAATCTTATTTTCTTCCCAACGCACTTGTGACACGGACGCATCAACGACGCTTACGCGTCGCGTGCGTGTTTTTTTAATGCAGTATGTAGAATGCAAAATGCAATGAATGTTATGCAGAAATTTTAGGTTCAAACAAAATTCAAAAACAAAGAAAAATGGAAAGGGAACGATCATACCATGGTGGGTTGTCTCCCACCTAGCACTTTTAGTTAAAGTCCTTAAGTTGGACATTTGATGAGCTTCCTACTATGGTGGCTTGTGCTTGAATTCATCCAGAAATCTCCACCAGTGTTTGGAATTCCAACAGCCTCCGGGGTCCCAAACAAGGTACTTAAAGCTCTTGAGTAGTCTCAAGTAGGTTTCCAGGCTCCCAGAGTGTTGAATGTCGGAATAGATTCCAGGATCCCAAACTCTACTTTTACACCCATTTTTGTCTTGATCTGTGTTTTTTCAGCCGGGTGGTGAGTAGTTTGAATTCTCACTGCAGTGACCAAACAGCTTCCGAGATTCTTTCAATTGAGCTTGACATCGATCCTTGCACCTCAAATTGGGGTGCGAAACCTCATTGAATCTTGCATACCAGCTCTGAGTGCGAGTCATTTTCCTTTTACTCTTAAAGCCGCAGAAAGCTCTAAGCTGGCCATCTGTTTCAAGTAAACCATATTCAAGTGGAAAGGTAAAGATGAAAGTTAAGGATTTTACCCACTTGAAGTCTGTATTTGGTGGTAATCACCTTGGGATAGGTGTTTCCAGTGGTTCTGCAAGCTCTACTCCCTTGTGGTCTTCAATGAATTCCTCCACTTCTTTACAAATTTCTTCAAATTCAACCATGTCTTGATCAAAGTCTTTGATATCTTCCTCATCACTTGAATCATAATTCGGAGGTTGAGAAAAATTACCTCTGCATTATCTTCGTATTCACTTGGGGAAGATTCTTTTATCTCAAAGAATTCACTTGTGAATGTGTTCATACCCTGGGTCGAGCTGTCCGACCCGGGATGTTCTACAAGACAAAGCGACCGACCTCTTCAGGTCAGGACAACCCGACCTCTTCTCAAAGAGCTCGGCCAAGTCGACAGGAAAGCCCAATAAAGGGCCCAAATAGAGGGACACGACCCAAATCCAGAGGCAATCCCAGCCTACAGAGATAAAGGCGGTTCCATTGAAGATAAGCTGACCTCACCCAAAGATAAGATAAGATAAGATAACTAACTTATCTTATCTAGAAAGGTCACTTCTCACTATTATAAATACACTGGAGCACCCAGGTATAACTCATACTCTGATTTTACTCAATACCTGCTTAATACCCTTGCTAACTTAAGCATCGGAGTCCCTTGCAGGTACCCCCCACCCTCCGGGGACGAAAGATCAGCACCACCACCAAGTCCAACAAGTCGGACACACCAGCTCCGGCCGCTGTACGTCTGCCGGACACGTCGGCTCCAACCAACACAGAATATCTCGTCCGAGATCGACCTACAGACAGTTTCAGGTAACCCTCGGAACATTGGCTCCGTTACTGGGGAACCTGGAAGTCACCCTATTAACATGGCGGATGACCATGACAATGACCACGATTCAGGTTTAGAAGACAGAACGCCGCATAAAAACGCGGACACAATACTCAAAGAAACTCTAGAAACCAACGGAGACAAAAATTCATCAAATCCAGGAGTAATGGAAGCACTTCAAAATCGATTGGAGCAGCTTGAGAAAGAAGCCCAATATCAACGTGAAAAAGAAGAAGATCTACGCCGGGAGATAAGGCGGCGCCGAGAATTAGAAGATAAGCTTACTGGTGCACGAAATTGTGATCATCAATGGCGCCATCAACATGGTACGCTCAATTGCAATCTCAACTCTCTATCACAACTTCGCACTACTAACCAGCAAGTGTACTGGGTCGTCCAAGTAATAAACCTTACGCGAGTAAGGGTCGATGCCACAGAGATTGTTGGTATGAAGCAAGCTATGGTCACCTTGTAAATCTTAGTCAGGCAAACTCAAATGGTTATGAATGATAAATAAAACATAAAGATAAAGATAGAGATACTTATGTAATTCATTGGTGGGAATTTCAGATAAGCGTATGAAGATGCTTTGTCCCTTTCGTCTCTCTGCTTTCCTACTATCTTCATCCAATCCTTCTTACTCCTTTCCATGGCAAGCTGTATGTAGGGTTTCACCGTTGTTAGTGGCTACCTCCCATCCTCTCGGTGAAAATGTTCAACGCACGCTGTCACAGCACGGCTAATCATCTGTCGGTTCTCAATCAGGTTGGAATGGAATCCAGTGATTCTTTTGCGTCTGTCACTAA
>NC_029775.3:75805230-75807219 GCF_000817695.3 Arachis duranensis
GCAAATGAATATCTTAGAACAAGAATAGGCTGAATTGAATAGATGAACAATAGTAATTGCATTAATACTCGAGGTACAGTAGAGCTCCACACCTTAATCTATGGTGTGTAGAAACTCCACCGTTGAAAATACATAAGAACAAGGTCTAGGCATGGCCGTGAGGCCAGCCCCCATGATCTATGATAGCATAAGACTACTCAAAGATAGCTACCAAGATAAAAATACAATAGCAAAAGGTCTTATTTATAAAGAACTAGTAGCCTAAGGTTTACAAAGATGAGTGAATGACATAAAAATCCACTTCCGGGCCCACTTGGTATGTGCTTGGGCTGAGCATTGAAGCATTTTCGTGTAGAGACTTCTCTTGGAGTTAAACGCCAGCTTTTGTGCCAGTTTGGGCGTTTAACTCCCATTCTTGTGCCAGTTCCGGCGTTTAACGCCGGGCAGTTTTGAGCTGATTTGAAACACCGGTTTGGGCCATCAAATCTCGATCAAAGTATGGATTATTATATATTTCTGGAAAGCCCAGGATGTCTACTTTTCAATGCCGTTAAGAGCACGCCAATTGGGCTTTTGTAGCTCCAAAAAATCTACTTCGAGTGCAGGGAGGTCAGAATCCAACAGCATCTGCAGTCCTTTTTAGTCTCTGAATCAGATTTTTGCTAAGTCCCTCAATTTCAGCCAGAAAATACCTGAAATCACAGAAAAACACACAAACTAATAGTAAAATCCAGAAAAGTGAATTTTAACTAAAAACTAATAAAAATATACTAAAAACTAACTAAAACATACTAAAAACATACTAAAAACAATGCCAAAAAGCGTATAAATTATCCGCTCATCACCCAGCCTTCAGGAGTTTGAAGCTCGTCACAGTCATTCAATTCCGGAATCCTACTCGGAATACCATAGACAAGGTTAGACCTTCCGGATTCCCATGAATGCCGCCATCAATTATAGCTTATACCACGAAGATTCTGATTAAAGAATCCAAGAGATATGCGCCCGGTCTAGGGCAGAACGGAAGTGGTTGTCAATCACGCACGTTCCTGGGTGAGAATGATGATGAGTGTCACGGATCATCACATTCATCAAGTTGAAGTGCAACGAATATCTTAGAATAGGAATAATTCGAATTGGATAGAAAATAATAGTAATTGCATTGAAACTTGAGGTACAGCAGAGCTCCACACCCTTAATCTATGGTGTGTAGAAACTCCACCGTTGAAAATACATAAGTGAAAGGTTCAGGAATGGCCGAATGGCCAGCCCCCTAAAACGTGATCAATAGTCTCCTCAGATGAAGAATAATTTCTAAAGCAGTTCAGAGCGCGCCATTTGGAGTTCTGTAGCTCTAGAAAATTCATTTCGAGTGCAGGGAGGTCAGATTCCAACAGCATCAGCAGTCCTTTGTCAGCCTCGTATCAGAGTTTTGCTCAAGTCCCTCAATTTCAGCCAGAAATTACCTGAAATCACAGAAAAACACACAAACTCATAGTAAAGTATAGAAATGTGAATTTAACATAAAAACTAATGAAAATATCCCTAAAAGTAGCTTGAACTTACTAAAAACTACCTAAAAACAATGCCAAAAAGCGTATAAATTATCCGCTCATCACAACACCAAACTTAAATTGTTGCTTGTCCCCAAGCAACTGAAAATCAAATAGGATAAAAAGAAGAGAATATACTATAAATTCCAAAATATCAATGAATATTAATTCTACTTAGATGAGCGGGACTTGTAGCTTTTTGCTTTTGAACAGTTTTGGCATCTCACTTTTTCCTTTAAAGTTCAGAATGATTGGCTTCTCTAGGAACTTAGAATTTCGGATGGTGTGATTGATTCTCCTAGTTAAGTATGTTGATTCTTGAACACAGCTACTTATAAATCTTGGCCGTGGCCCTAAGCACTTTGTTTTCCAGTATTACCACCGGATACATAAATGCCACAGACACATGACTGGGTGAACCTTTTCAGATTGTGAC
>NC_029775.3:75807328-75808248 GCF_000817695.3 Arachis duranensis
GACTTTAACCACTCAGTCTCAAGCTTTTTACTTGGACCTTTATGCTACAAGCACATGGTTAGGGACAGCTTTACCCTTGCCTTTTAGTTTTAAGGGCTATTGGCTTTTTTAGCTTGCTTTTTCTTTTTCTTTCTATAAATTTTTTTTTTCGCAAGCTTTTGTTTTTCACTGCTTTTTCTTGCTTCAAGAATCAATTTCATGATTTTTCAGATTATCAATAACATTTCTCTTTGTTCATCATTCTTTCAAGAGCGAACAGTTTTAACATTCATAAACAACAAGATCAAAAATATGCACTGTTTAAGCATTCATTCAGAAAACAAAAAGTATTGTCACCACATCAATATAATTAAACTAAATTCAAGGATAAATTCGGAATTCATGTACTTCTTTGTTCTTTTGAATTAAAAACATTTTTCATTTAAGAGAGGTGAAGGATTAATGGAATTATTCATCACTTTAAGACATAGTTGCTAAACACTAATGATCCTGAAGTAGAGACACAAAACATAGATAAACATATAATATAAAAACCGAACAGCAGAAAAGTAAGAACAAGGAATGAATCCACCTTAGTGGTGTCTTCTTCTTGAAGGACCAATAATGTCCTTAAGCTCTTCTATGTCCCTTCCTTGCCTTTGTTGCTCCTCCCTCATTGCTCTTTGATCTTCTCTTATTTCATGGAGAATGATGGAGTTCTCATGATGTTCCACCCTTAATTGTTCCACATTGTAGCTCAAACCTTCTAGGAAAGTGTTGAGTTGTTCCCAATAGTTATTGGGAGGAAAGTGCATCCCTTGAGGCATCTCAGGGATTTCTTGATGATGAGCTTCCTCATGCATCTCTTGAGATCCGTGGAGGGTCTCTCTTGCTTGCTCCATCCTCTTCATGGTGATGGGCTTATCCTCTTCAATGAGGAT
>NC_029775.3:75808517-75810109 GCF_000817695.3 Arachis duranensis
GTCACAGGCTTGAGGTCCAGTCTTCTTAGTTGAACCGGCTTGCCTTTGGAGTCTCTTTTCCATTGAGCTCCTTCCACACATATGTCCATAAGGACTTGGTCCAACCTTTGATTAAAGTTGACCCTTCTAGTGTAGGGGCGTTCATCTCCTTGCATCATGGGCAAGTGGAATGCCAACCTCACATTTTCCGGACTAAAATCTAAGTATTTCCCCCGTACCATTGTGAGATAATTCTTTGGACTCGGATTCACACTTTGATCATGGTTCCTAGTGATCCATGCATTGGCATAGAACTCTTGAACCATTAAGATTCCGACTTGTTGCATGGAGTTGGTTAGGACTTCCCAACCTCTTCTTCGGATTTCATGTCGGATCTCCGGATACTCATTTTTCTTGAGTTTGAAAGGGACCTCAGAGATCACCTTCTTCTTTGCCACAACATCATAGAAGTGGTCTTGATGGCTTTTGGAGATGAATCTTTCCATCTCCCATGAATCGGAGGTGGAAGCTTTTGTCTTCCTTTTTCCTTTTCTAGAGGATTCTCTGGCCTTAGGTGCCATTGATGGTAATGGAAAAACAAAAAGATTATGCTTTGACCACACAAAACTTAAAATATTGCTCGCCCTCGAGCAATAGAAGAAAGAAGAGAAGAAGAAGAAGAAGAAAATATGGAGGAGAGTCAGGGAAGGTGTTTCGGTCAAGGTGTAGAAGAGGGGTTTGTGTTGTGTGAAAATGAAGTAGAATGGAAGGGTATATATAGGGAGGGGAGTGGGTGTAGTTTCGGTCATTTAGGGTGGGTTTTATAGGGAAGAGTGGATGGATGTGAGTGGTGAAGGGGGTAATTGGGAAGAGAGGTTTGAGGTGATTGGTGAAGGGTTTCTGGGGAAGTGTGTTTATTGGAAAGAGAGAATGAATGTTGAGAAGAGGGGAGAATATGTTAGGTGGGGATCCTGTGGGGTCCACAGATCCTGAGGTGTCAAGGATTTACATCCCTGCACCAATTAGGCATGTAAAATGCCTTTGCACACCATTCTGGCGTTTAAACGCCGAAGTGATGCACACTCTGGGCGTTCAACGCCCATGTGTACCATGTTTCTGGCGTTGAACGCCAGTTCCATGCTTGTTACTGGCGTTCAGCGCCAGCTTTCTTCAAGGCATATTCCTAGCATTCAATTTCCAGGATGTTGCTTGTTTCTGGTGTTCAGCGCCAGAAACATGCTCTGTTCTGGCGTTGAACGCCAGCCAGATGCACCTTACTGGCATTTAAACGCCAGTAAGTCCTTCCTCCAGGGTGTGATTTTTCTTCTACTATTTTTTATTCTGTTTTTAATTTTAGTATTTTTTTTGTGACTCCACATGATCATGAACCTAATAAAACACAAAATAACAATAAAATAAAATTAAAAATAAATATATAAAAATTGGGTTGCCTCCCAACAAGTGCTTCTTTAGTGTCATTAGCTTGACAGTGGGCTCTCATGGAGCCTCACAGATATTCAGAGCATGATGAGGGCCTCCCAACACCAAACTTAGAGTTTGAATGAGGGGGCTTCTCAACACCAAACTTAGAGTTTGGTTGTGGCCTCCCAACA
>NC_029775.3:75810188-75811850 GCF_000817695.3 Arachis duranensis
TAGAAAAGCTTTTCATGCTTCCTCTCCATGGTTGCAGAGGAAGGTCCTTGAGCTTTAAACACAAGGTAGTCCCCATTCAATTGAAGGACTAATTCTCCTCTGCTAACATCAATCACAGCTTCTGGTGTGGCTAGGAAGGGTCTTCCAAGGATTATGCATTCATCTTCTTCCTTCCTAGTGTCTAAGATTATGAAATCAGCAGGGATGTAAAGGCCTTCAACCTTTACTAACACGTCCTCTACTAATCCATAAGCTTGTCTTACTGACTTGTCTGCCAATTAAAGTGAGAATAAGGCAGGATATACCTCAATGATCCCCAGTTTCTCTATTACAGAGAGTGGCATAAGATTTATGCCTGACCCCAGGTCACACATAGCCTTGTTAAAGGTCATGGTGCCTATGGTACAGGGTATTAAGAATTTACCAGGATCTTGTCTCTTTTAAGGTAGATTTTTCTGAATCCATGTATCTAGTTCACTAATGAGCAAGGGGGATTCACCTTCCCAAGTCTCATTACCAAACAACTTGGCATTCAGTTTCATGATAGCTCCTAGATATTGAGCAACTTGCTCTCCAGCTACATCTTCATCCTCTTCTGAGGAGGAATAGTTTTCAGAGCTCATGAATAGCAGAAAGAGATTTAATGGAATCTCTATGGTTTATATATGAGCCTCAGATTCCTTTAGGTCCTCAATAGGGAACTCCTTCTTGTTTGAGAGACGTCCCAGGAGGTCTTTCTCACTAGGATTTTCGTCCTTCTCCTCCCTTGTGCATTCGGCCATATTGATTACATCAATGGCCTTGCACTCTCCTTTTGGATTCTCTTCTGTATTGCTTGGGAGAATACTGGGAGGAGTTTCAATGACTTTCTTACTCAGCTGGCCCACTTGTGCCTCTAAGTAATTTTCTTACTCAGCTGGCCCACTTGTGCCTCCAAATTTCTGATGGAGGACCTTGTTTCACTCATGAAACTTAAGGTGGCCTTAGACAGATCAGAGACTATATTTGCTAAGTTAGAGGGGCTCTGTTCAGAAATCTCTATCTATTGCTGAGAAGATGATGGAAAAGGCTTGCTATTGCTGAGCCTGTTTCTTCCACCATTATTAAAGCCTTGTTGAGGCTTTTGTTGATCCCTCCATGAGAAATTTGGATGATTTCTCCATGTTGAATTAAAGGTGTTTCCATAAGGTTCACCCATGTAATTAACCTCTGCCATTGCAGGGTTTTCAGGATCATAAGCTTCTTCAGAAGCTGCCTCTCTAGTACTGTTGGATGCATGTTGCAATCCATTCAGATTTTGAGAGATTATGTTGACCTGTTGAGTCACATTCAGACTTTAAGAGATCATGTTGACTTGCTGAGTCAACACTTTGTTCTGAGCCAATATGGTATTCAGAGTATCAATTTCAAGAACTCCCTTCCTCCGAGGTGTCCCACTATTCACGGAATTCCTCTCAGAAGTGTACATGAATTGGTTATTTGCAACCATGTCAATAAGTTCTTGAGCTTCTGCAGATGTTTTCTTTAGGTGAATGGATCCACCTGCAGAATGGTCCAATGACATCTTGGAAAACTCAGATGGACCATAATAGAATATATCTAATATGGTCCATTCTGAAAACATGTCAGAAGGACACTTTTTGGTCATCTGCTTGTATCTTT